>NC_085999.1:32925461-33525461 GCF_030014385.1 Trichomycterus rosablanca | reverse complement strand
TCTGCTCAGATTACACATCTAGATAATGTAAGTGAAGGTTTGGGTAATTGTCTTCATTAACCTTAATCAGCAATAAAGAATGGACTGGTAAAAATCAATAAAACCAAAAATACTAATCAGATTCTGTTTTTTTTTTTTAAATATAAATAAAGGGTTATGTCTGTGGGTCCATAAGCTTTTCAAATGCAATTTCAGATTATCATCTCTGCATAAAATGTAATTTTTTAAAAACCTTTTCAAAAACCAGTGGGACACAGTGGGAGAGTGTTCTCCCTGAGATTGGATGATTCTGAATGTGTGATCTTGTTGTCTATTTGATATTGTACCAGTTTTGTCTAAATAATCATTTGGATTATTTTCACCGATGATGCCTGTGTATCTAACATGGGAATATAGCTTTTAAATGGGTACACAATTGATATTGTAATAAAACAAGTTCTACCACATCAAATTAGTTTCATGTTAGCATTTGTTTTCATTATAAACACAAGTTCATGCTACAATCCTGTAAAACTTGGACACTGAGCTGGAACTTAACAAACCAGCTGACTGTTGGAACTGTGATGTGAGCGACATGCACCCAGTACTATGGAAGAATGAGGAGCCAGTTGTCTATAAACTCGATCTTGGTTTATGAACATGATTGCATTATTAACTTTGTGAAATGTTAAAACGGTGCCGCTAGGTGGCCCTGTAGTTCTTTTTATACGTGTAGGTCAGTTTAAACAGTTTTATTAGTGTTTGTCTGAAACATCACGTTTCACTGCACATTTTCTGGAATTCTGAGTCTTTACCTAAAACCAAATGGCGACACGGTGGCTCAGTGTGTAGCACTGTTACCTCACAGCAAAAAGGTCCTGGGTTCCAGGTCCTTTCTGTGTGGCGTTTGCATGTTCTCCCCGTGTCTGCGTGGGTTTTCTCAGGGGGCTCCGGTTTCCTCCCACAGTCCAAAAACATGCAAGTGAGGTGAATTGGAGATACAAAGTTGTCCATGACTGTGTTTGACGTTAAACTTGTGAACTGATAAATCTTGTGTAATGAGTGACTACCGTTTCTGTCATGAATGTAACCAAAAGTGTGTAAAACATGACGTTAAAATCGTAATAAATACATAAACTAAACAAAAGCAGAAACTGGACTCGTTTTTGTTTGCTTGCAGTGATTGCTGCAGCTGGGTTTTGAAATAGGGTTTATATCCTCTCACTACAATATACCCGTACAATCCGTGCACTTGGTTCCTTGTCAAGAAGGCAAACCAAATTAAACAAGCATGGGTCGATTGGCAGTAGAAACGACCACTAAATGTGGGATCACAATTTAAAAAATGTACCATACTACAGAGCACTGCAGTGGTAGAAAGCCATATGGCTCAAAGACTCCACCAAATTAAGTTTAGAGCCATTTAGAGGAAACTTGTGATGAATTTACAAAAAGTACTAGAAAAACATGTAACGGGTGCAGATATTTCCAATTTCTGCCAATGTCCATGTTTTTAACTCCACAAAATTAAAAAGACTGCAAAATGTTCAAGCAGAGAACAACAGAGCTCATCCAGAAATAATCAATGAACCAATCCAAACCCTCAAAGCATCAAACCAGTTCAGCTAAGCCTGGTTACCAGCTGAAAGAAGTCAACTGGACCAGACTGTTTTTTTCCAGCAGGGTTAAAATGGGAGTTTAGATACTTCTGAGTGACACGCCACACCTCTCGCTCCTCACAGTCGTCTCCATACGCGCACACTTACAGTCAATGTCCAAATGTGATTCGGATCTGTCAGGACGGAACTGCAGCTTTATAAACCTAACAATCATAAATTTTTAATTTGGGTTCGTGGATTTTTATTTTGAATTTTTGGTTTTATTATTGGTTTGATTTTTTTTAATGAGGAGCTGCGATGGTGTCCGCGCGCGCTCCGGCTCTGTTTGTGTGCGTCCTCGTGACGCTGTTCTGCACGGTGAGCGCGAGCTGTAGCGACGTAAAGCACGTGTACACCGAGATGGGCTTCAACCCGGAGAGTGTACCTGAGAATTACACTACAGGTAACACACCTACACACACACACACACACGCACTGTGTGATCATATAAACAGGGCGAGGTTAACTGCATTTGCAACACGGAACATTTGCATGGATCAACAATCCAAGGAGAGTAAAAAATCATTCTCATTTGGAAGCTGATGGAATATAGGTGTCCACAGTCAAACCAGCTTTATATTGTTAAGGGTTCAGAGGCTCAGCGGCAAGCATGCCAGAAAAAAAGCTTACTGAAGCTTGACTTAAATAGGGATTATTTCTTACAGCAGTTCCTAAACACATGACAATATAAATCCTGCCTGTCAACAGTGTTGCTTTTGTTTCAGCGGCTTCTTAAAATCCTGTCAGCATAAGAGACGGTTTTTATCCAGACCTTTACAAGAGACCACTGTTTCACATACGTTGCAATAGATGTAGTCAAACCAGCCCTATTTATATGGACACAGAGAAGTCAGCAGCTGTAGTTAATGAATCATACTCAGCAATAAGGAATCAGGAGGTCATGTCACAGATTTGAATTACATTTACTTCTTTTAAACACGTGTTCCAGTTATTCTGTCAAAAAAAAAAAAAGGCAAAAATCCTTAACATCTTAAGACTGTTATTGCATATGTGAATGTGTGAATGGATTTGTGCTCAGTTAGCTTATGTATTAACTTTGTGTCCAATACATTTAGGAAAGGCTTTGAACCCACTGTGACCCTGATCATGAATTAAACAGCTACTGAAAATTAAATAATTGAATATTTTATCTCATATGTTTATTAAAATTCATTCTTATCAAATATAATATTAAATATAATTTTAAATAAAATATGAATATAAAACTTGAAACTTTGAAACACAATGACTGAAAAAAATCATCATGAATTTTTTTTTCTTACATAATATGTTTGAACCTCATTTAATCCACTGTGCAACCTTCTGTACAACCAGCACTTAGACTTTACATTATATGAGGTTGGAAAATACAGACTCCAGAGATGGAGCCCATTCCTCTTTACAGAATCTCTCTAAATCGTCCAGGGTCCCAGTTCCTCTCTGTACACTCTCCTCTTTGTTTTAACCCTCAGCTATTCTATTGGGTTTAGATCAGAAGACAGAGATGGTCGTTGCAGAAGCTTAATTTTATCTCCAGAAAACCATTAGTGTTGATATGGACATGTTGTAGATCTATTTGTAATTCCCTGGCAGAAGCAGATAGATTTTAAATTTACAGGTACTTTATGGAGTCAATGTTGTCTTTAACCCTAACAAGCTTTTTAGGATCTTTGATGAAAAAAGAGCCCCACAACATCACAGACCCTCCACCATACTTTACAGTGAGCATTATGTTCTTTTAGTATCGTCATTCTATGCCAAACCCACCTTGAGCATTTGTTGCCTGAGAGCTTAATTTTTTGTTCTATCTGACCATAGAACATGGTTCTGGTCAGTCCCAGTTGAGTTTCGCAAATTCCAGATGCTTACATATGTGGTTAGATGACCAGTCCTGACAGTGATTCTTTCAGGATTTTTTTACCTCTCCTAACATCTCACTCACTGTGCATGGGGGAAAACAAATGTGGGTCCAGTTTAACAGTTTCAGATCATTGGAACATTTTAATTATTACTCTGTAGATTAATTGTAGATCTGGACATTTTCCAGGTGAGAAGTTATTTTTTATCACCGTTCCCAGAATTATGAAGGTCAACATACTTTTCTTTTATTTTAACCATGTGTTCTCCTTTCATATTTTGAAGAAAAACTAAGAAAATTAGACCTTTGTGTCATCTTATATATATACCCCAGTGAAACAGGTCATGACATATACATGATCCCACTGACTCAGGTTAACTTTAAAACAAGATCAGAGCAAATACTTTTTTTAAATGTCCATGAATGCCTCAGAAAAATGCCCCACAATGTTCATCGTGCATACAGACAAAACCTAAAAATTACAAGGATTTCCAAAATGGCTATTATTGCTCTAAATGTTTCCTAAAAACAGCTATTATTGGTTAGAGTGGTATATGAACATGGCCACAGCCTTGAAACGGTTCCACAGCAGTGTGAAGGAGTCTTCAGATGGTGCCTCAAAACAATCAAATGTGCTTCAGAATGGCCAAGGTTCCACTGAATGGTGCATATAGTTAATAAGTTAAAGAAATGTGAAAGAATTGTTTTTTTTCTTCAGAATAAACAGATGTGAGTCTGAATTTCAGTTTATTTTGGAAAGGCCGCTTGAAAATGTCATTTTGGCGAGAACGTGTCATTATCTGACCAGAAAACCAGACGAAAATAAAGCTGTTGACCCAGAGGAAAGAAGTAGCTGTTAAATTTCCTAATGCATTCAAGGTTTTCCACAACAAAATTATACCCTGAATTCCCCAAACTATTCCACAGAAATGCTCACATGTTGCTCACACATATGGAGATCTTGGCACACAGTTACACAGTTGGTAGAGTGGGTCCTGAGAACATGGGTTAGAGTGTCACCTCTGTTCACAGTCTCTTCATGTCCACATGGGTTTCTTCTGGGTACTTAGGTGAATTGGCTCTTCTCAATTGGCTGAAGGTGTGAATTAGTGATTCCCTGCCACTGACTGCACACCCTGTCGAGAGTTACTTCCTGTCTTGTGCCAAATTTTCCTGGGTGGTACCAGAACCACTGCTACCCAGCAATACAGGCAGTAATAACACAGCCGGCAGGGTGAGACAGTAAAAGTCATAAGTTTACATACATTTGTAATGGACATGTATTTTATGGAACTGTTCTTTTTCTGTGGTTGAAAATCGTTCTATGTCTAAAAAACTAATTTGTTTTAAATCTCTTTTTTTGGAATTTTTTTGCAAAGGTAATTTTGTGATTTTGCAAAATATGCTAAGGAAACATGTCAGAAAGAATCTACTACCACGTTTTCCTCTCAGTGGGATCAACGGCTAACTTTAGTTTGCAGCAGCAGCCTCTAATTCATGAAGAGCTTGTTTGACTGTTTCAGCTTCTTATAACTCATGGCAGATCTGTGGTTGTTACCATCAGGACAAGTTTCCTTTTAGCATAAGATAACAGTTGGTTTTTTTGACCAGTGTTTCACGTAGGGATGGCCATTGTCATTAGTTGTAGGGTTGCATTTTTAAGTCTAATCAAGGTATTAAACATTTCGTATCGGTTGACCAGACAAACATAATTTAAAGGAAATGTAAGAAGCATTGCCTTTTTTAATTTGCATCATCCATACTTTTTCTGATTTGGGGTTGTACTTTGTAATAGATACAGTCAAGCTAGCCCTATGTATGTGAGCACAGAGACGTTGTCAGCAGTAGTCTGTCACAATCAGTAATAAGAAGGCCAAGATACAAAGCTAACATTGAAGAACTGTCTTCACCACCAAATGAATTATCTAGGATGCTGTCTGCATATTTTGGACCCATTGGATTTTCTGAATTATTGTACAATGTTTTTAAAGATGTTCACCTACGGGTGTGCGAGAAGCAGAACTGGACCTGCTGCAGTGCAGAAATGGAGCAGAATTTGGTCAACAGGAGCACAGATGACTTTCTAAAGATTGTGGACGAGGTGACTGAAAATCTGAGGAACACGTTTGAATCCAGGCATAAAAGATTTGATGGTATGAATTGGTTCTGTTACTTTGTTATGACTTTACCCTGGTACCTCTCTTAACACATTAAGTAGCTAGCTAGCTAGTCAAAATGTTTGTGTGAGACAAGTTAGATAACTTACAGTGTTGGGCTCTAACTATAGAGATGTAAAAGTGATTTGTTTCTCTTTGTTATTGGAGATTTGTCACATTAAATGATTTTAAAACATGAAACAAGACATGATGTAACACAAAGGAACTTAATTTACGATGTGTTTTTACCAGTCACATGTTGTGACTAACTAATTTGATGGAATGTTTACTAAAGGCTGATTGGTCAATGGTGGCTGTGTTTCTTAAGACCATTTTTAATTTTAATTTAACATATTCCAAACACTTTACCCCAAAACTACACAAAGTACATAAATGTATTATTATTTCAAATATGTTTTAGTCTTAACAGTATACTTTAACATTTTTAAGCTACATATAAACTAAAGTAATCAGAAGGTCCTTCCCGGATCTTACAATACAAGTTGTAAATGGTTTGAAATGTTTTCAAAGCTCAGAATCTCAAATCACAGAAATTTTAAATTAATTAAAGTCTTACATAAAAAAAATTTAAAGACCCAAACAAAGCCATAATGTTTTGGAGAAGCACTATCCATATGGTTGCCAGGAGTCAGAATTGACTGAATTTTTAATAATAATTATTATTATTATAATAATAAAATCATTTGGTAGACCGTAAATGATTAAATTAACAATAATGCAAGCAGTCTTACATCCTAAGAAGATAATCTGTAATGTTGTTTATAACCTTCTTTATCTGCTGAATAATGTTCTTATGATTTTTTGGTCCTACTAAGACCATTGCTAATCTTTTTCAAACAGATTTTTTCCTAGATCTCCTGAATGAAACGGAACACTCACTGAACCTGATGTTTACTCGTACCTATGGGGACCCATACATGCAAAATGCTGACATTTTCCATGAGATGTTTTTAAACCTGAAGCGCTACTACTTGGGTGGAAATGTAAATTTGGAGGAAATTATTAACAATTTCTGGACATGTCTGATGGAGCGCATGTTCCAGCTGCTAAATTCACAGTACAACATTAACGATGATTACATGGAGTGTGTGAACAAGCAGATGGATGAACTTAAACCCTTTGGTGAAACCCCCAAAATACTCAAAGCTCAGGTGACGAAGGCATTCGTGTCCGCTCGGACCTTTGTTGAGGGACTCAAGTTAGGGAAAGAAATTGTAAACAATGCAACTCAGGTGAGTTTTTACCTATTTTTACTAGAACACTGTTAGTTAATGTAAAATCTTCACCCTTTTCAAGCTAGCTTTAGCTAGGTAGCTAGCTAACAGTTGGGTCTGATTGATACAGGTTATGTGTTCATTATTTAAGCTAATGCTGTGTTCTGTGTATTGCACAAAACAATATAACTGAGCTTATTTTTACTCTGAGATGTATCTTTTTACACAAGTTAACATAAGCAAGAATACATGACAGGGCTCTAAGGTTACACAAATCCATCAGTGGTTTCTGGCCTTGACCCACACTGACTGAGATTTCTTTGGATTCCATGAATCTTTCCACAATATTATGTTAAGTAAATAGTGAAAGAATAAAATCATTTGCAATCTTGTGTTGAGAAATTAAACTGACTGACTGACTGACAATTCTCTCAAGTTTGGCACAAAGTGGTGAACCACAACCTATCATTGCTTGCAAAGACTGAGCCTTTGGTGGACCCTCATTTCATACCCAATTATGATTCCCTCATCTGTGTATTGCACAAGATTACAAATTCTTATATAAAATCACATGGGTCATTCATGGGTTAGCTCACACAGACACAGGGGGACAGATTGTGGGATGACTATGGGCAGTGCAGGCAAAATTAAACACATAAAAAGCCAATTTAAAGCCCATCCCAGTAAGCGCAACCCACACAACACATGTGTTTTGGCTCTTTGCGGGTTATCACTGGCCAGCCCAGAGTCAGTTGAAGCTTAGTAAAAATGTTTAGGGGGGACAACATTAGCATTATTTCATGTGTATTTCCTATCTGCAGGTGGGAATGAGCAGCAAGTGTATTAGCGATGTGACTGATATGCTATACTGTGTCTACTGTCAAGGACTGATAACGACGAAACCCTGCGCTGCGTTCTGTAAGGGTGTCATGAGTCACTGTTTAAACCCACAGATTGAAATTAGCTTTCAGTGGAAAAAATACATTGGTAAGAAACATCATTTTTACTTAAACATTCTTGTTACTGCACAGCTTGCCAGTGTGCACCAATCAAGCTAGTCCCAAACCTCACACCCTATTCATTATAATTATTCGCATTTCTGTATTTTTATTTCATGTTATTTAGAGAAAAATTTTGAAAAAATGCGACACAAGGCAGCTTTGGGCTTGTGGTAATTACTTATAGCTTTGCTGTACCTAACACCACACACACACACACACACACAAATATATATATATATATATACAGGTCCTTCTCAAAAAATTAGCATATTGTGATAAAGTTCATTATTTTCCATAATGTAATGATAAAAATTAAACTTTCATATATTTTAGATTCATTGCACACCAACTGAAATATTTCAGGTCTTTTATTGTTTTAATACTGATGATTTTGGCATACAGCTCATGAAAACCCAAAATTCCTATCTCAAAAAATTAGCATATTTCATCCGACCAATAAAAGAAAAGTGTTTTTAATACAAAAAAAGTCAACCTTCAAATAATTATGTTCAGTTATGCACTCAATACTTGGTCGGGAATCCTTTTGCAGAAATGACTGCTTCAATGCGGCGTGGCATGGAGGCAATCAGCCTGTGGCACTGCTGAGGTGTTATGGAGGCCCAGGATGCTTCGATAGCGGCCTTAAGCTCATCCAGAGTGTTGGGTCTTGTGTCTCTCCACTTTCTCTTCACAATGTCCCACAGATTCTCTATGGGGTTCAGGTCAGGAGAGTTGGCAGGCCAATTGAGCACAGTAATACCATGGTCAGTAAACCATTCACCAGTGGTTTTGGCACTGTGAGCAGGTGCCAGGTCGTGCTGAAAAATGAAATCTTCATCTCCATAAAGCTTTTCAGCAGATGGAAGCATGAAGTGCTCCAAAATCTCCTGATAGCTAGCTGCATTGACCCTGTCCTTGATAAAACACAGTGGACCAACACCAGCAGCTGACATGGCACCCCAGACCATCACTGACTGTGGGTACTTGACACTGGACTTCAGGCATTTTGGCATTTCCTTCTCCCCAGTCTTCCTCCAGACTCTGGCACCTTGATTTCCGAATGACATGCAAAATTTGCTTTCATCCGAAAACAGTACTTTGGACGACTGAGCAACAGTCCAGTGCTGCTGTTTCTGGTTCAAAAGTGGCTTGACCTGGGGAATGCGGCACCTGTAGCCCATTTCCTGCACACGCCTGTGCACGGTGGCTCTGGATGTTTCTACTCCAGACTCAGTCCACTGCTTCCGCAGGTCCCCCAAGGTCTGGAATCGGCCCTTCTCCACAATCTTCCTCAGGGTCCGGTCACCTCTTCTCATTGTGCAGCGTTTTCTGCCACACTTTTTCCTTCCCACAGACTTCCCACTGAGGTGCCTTGATACAGCACTCTGGGAACAGCCTATTCGTTCAGAAATTTCTTTCTGTGTCTTACCCTCTTGCTTGAGGGTGTCAATGATGGCCTTCTGGACAGCAGTCAGGTCGGCAGTCTTACCCATGATTGCAGTTTTGAGTAATGAACCAGGCTGGGAGTTTTTAAAAGCCTCAGGAATCTTTTGCAGGTGTTTAGAGTTAATTCGTTGATTCAGATGATTAGGTTAATAGCTCGTTTAGAGAACCTTTTCATGATATGCTAATTTTTTGAGATAGGAATTTTGGGTTTTCATGAGCTGTATGCCAAAATCATCAGTATTAAAACAATAAAAGACCTGAAATATTTCAGTTGGTGTGCAATGAATCTAAAATATATGAAAGTTTAATTTTTATCATTACATTATGGAAAATAATGAACTTTATCACAATATGCTAATTTTTTGAGAAGGACCTGTATACAGTACAGGCCAAAAGTTTGGACACACCAGCCAAAAGTTTGGACACACCTTCTCTTCAATGTTTTTTCTTGATTATTTTTATTTTCTACATTGTAGATTAATACTGAAGACATCCAAACTATGAAGAATTATGTAGTGAACCAAAAAGTGTTAAACAAACCAGAATATGTTTTATATTTTACCAACTCTATCTCTGCACAACCCAACTGATGGTCTCAAACACATTAAAAAAGCAACAAATTCCAAAAATTCACTCTAGACAAGGCACAAACATTCATTGAAAACCATTCCAGGTGGAAACCTAATAAAGCTGGTTGAGAAAATTTCAAAGAGTGTGCAAATCTGTCATTAAAGCAAAAGATGGCTACTTTGAAGAATCTAAAATATAAAACATATTCTGGTTTGTTTAACACTTTTTTGTTTACGACATAATTCCATATGTGTTCCTTCATAGTTTGGATGTCTTTAGTATTAATCTACAATGTAGAAAATTTAAAAAAAATTAAGAAAAACCACAGGAATGAGAAGGTGTGTCCAAACTTTTGGCCTGTACTGTATATATATATATATATATATATATATATATATACAGTGTATCACAAAAGTGAGTACACCCCTCACATTTCTGCAAATATTTTATTATATCTTTTCATGGGACAACAGTATAGACATGAAACTTGGATATAACTTAGAGTAGTCAGTGTACAACTTGTATAGCAGTGTAGATTTACTGTCTTCTGAAAATAACTCAACACACAGCCATTAATGTCTAAATGGCTGGCAACATAAGTGAGTACACCCCACAGTGAACATGTCCAAATTGTGCCCAAAGTGTCAATATTTTGTGTGACCACCATTATTATCCAGCACTGCCTTAACCCTCCTGGGCATGGAATTCACCAGAGCTGCACAGGTTGCTACTGGAATCCTCTTCCACTCCTCCATGATGACATCACGGAGCTGGTGGATGTTAGACACCTTGAACTCCTCCACCTTCCACTTGAGGATGCGCCACAGGTGCTCAATTGGGTTTAGTCCATCACCTTTACCTTCAGCTTCCTCAGCAAGGCAGTTGTCATCTTGGAGGTTGTGTTTGGGGTCGTTATCCTGTTGGAAAACTGCCATGAGGCCCAGTTTTCGAAGGGAGGTGATCATGCTCTGTTTCTGAATGTCACAGTACATGTTGGAATTCATGTTTCCCTCAATGAACTGCAGCTCCCCAGTGCTAGCAACACTCATGCAGCCCAAGACCATGATGCTACCACCACCATGCTTGACTGTAGGCAAGATACAGTTGTCTTGGTACTTCTCACCAGGGCGCCGCCACACATGCTGGACACCATCTGAGCCAAACAAGTTTATCTTGGTCTCGTCAGACCACAGGGCGTTCCAGTAATCCATGTTCTTGGACTGCTTGTCTTCAGCAAACTGTTTGCGGGCTTTCTTGTGCGTCAGCTTCCTTCTGGGATGACGACCATGCAGACCGAGTTGATGCAGTGTGCGGCGTATGGTCTGAGCACTGACAGGCTGACCTCCCACGTCTTCAACCTCTGCAGCAATGCTGGCAGCACTCATGTGTCTATTTTTTAAAGCCAACCTCTGGATATGACGCCGAACACGTGGACTCAACTTCTTTGGTCGACCCTGGCGAAGCCTGTTCCGAGTGGAACCTGTCCTGGAAAACCGCTGTATGACCTTGGCCACCATGCTGTAGCTCAGTTTCAGGGTGTTAGCAATCTTCTTATAGCCCAGGCCATCTTTGTGGAGAGCAACAATTCTATTTCTCACATCCTCAGAGAGTTCTTTGCCATGAGGTGCCATGTTGAATATCCAGTGGCCAGTATGAGAGAATTGTACCCAAAACACCAAATTTAACAGCCCTGCTTCCCATTTACACCTGGGACCTTGACACATGACACCAGGGAGGGACAACGACACATTTGGGCACAATTTGGACATGTTCACTGTGGGGTGTACTCACTTATGTTGCCAGCTATTTAGACATTAATGGCTGTGTGTTGAGTTATTTTCAGAAGACAGTAAATCTACACTGCTATACAAGCTGTACACTGACTACTCTAAGTTATATCCAAGTTTCATGTCTATAGTGTTGTCCCATGAAAAGATATAATGAAATATTTGCAGAAATGTGAGGGGTGTACTCACTTTTGTGATACACTGTATATATATATATAATCAAAAAAAAAAAAAATATATAGGAAATATGCACTGGGGTTTTCAACACCTCAGTGTCACAGTGGGTTGAGAAAAGTCCACAAACCAAGAATGTCCAGCCAGCAGCAAATGGTCATGTGGTCAGAAACTGGCACCGATAAAGCACTTTAGATAGAATAAATAACCTTAAAGGATTGTTTAGTAAAGTTTCTAAAAACTCAGATGGTCGCCCATGACTTCCTATTTCACCGGATTATAAATATGAAATGATTCTGACCAATTCCCAAATTCATTCATCAGCGTGAAAAAAATAAATTTCTTTTCTATCTCTGGTAGAAAAAAAATAGCATCAGTCAATGAATAAGTTATTTTGGCAACACTCAAGTAGGTATTGCTGTAACAATAAAGAATGGTAGCTGACTACGGTGAAAGATATGTGATGTTTTGGGCCTGTTTCTCCTCAAGGATTAAGAGAACTTTACATGGCATCATGGACTCCATCAAGTACCTGAAGATTTAAAACAAATCCTGACTGCCTCTACCAAGAAGCTAAAAAAGGGTTGTGGTTTCAGCAGGACAACAAAACATGTCCAGATCCACACAAAAATTGTTGCACGAGCAAAAAATCGAGTTTTTCACGTGATCATCCTGGTCACCTGACATAAAGGGCATTGAGCTAATGTCCACAAAAAGAATCTAAAATCCTGTAGGATGTGGAGAGCATCTGGACTTAGGAGTCACTTTTAAATACCTTGCTTTAGATTCTCCCATCTCACCAAACACTGTAGGAAATGACTTAGTGCTGTTATGTCGGTTGTACAAAGGACTAATTGCAGGGATGCCAAAAATAGTGATATGTTGTATAAAACATCATATAAATCTTACCCTGTCTCAGTTGGTGTAGGACACCACGGGTAAGTGCTGATTTTATTCCCTAAGCATTAACCTTCTGAGTACGGAGGTGAACGAGGGCAAGTTTTTGTGGTTTTGACCCATGCAGAGGCTAACTTTGCTTGTGCTCCTTCCCTTTTTTATTTTTGTAGCACTAAATCTTTTCAAACCACTAGTAAAGCCACAAAAATGTCTGAGGAAATCCAGCTTTTCCTGTAAATGAACATTTTGTGCATACTTTGGGATTACGTTAACGCCACTAAACCAGCGATGAGTCATGGGGGCCGCCTTGTCATGGACCCTAAAAAAATCTTACATCCCATAATACACTGTTCCTTAAGTCCTAATGGGATTAAAGGTCATATACAGAAAGAGATGAAGTCTAAAATAGAACTAGACATATAAGGTCATAGTCAGTCTTGGGATTTTATTTCTGAAACTGTTCTTCTGTGACTGGATGATTAAAAAACTGTTGGTGCTGGTCTGCTGAGATGTTGAAAAAAGTAAGCAGGTCAGTTGAGTTATACTTTATCATGTGGGTAGTGTACACCAGGAGGAAAACAGTGCAAACCTATAGGCATGGCCCCTACAGTGAAGAGGTCCACTGGTTCTTTTATGCTTTTATCTGGATCACTGCAACATGTACAAACTTTTACCATTTTTTTTACCAGATGCCATGTTGCTTATGGTTGAGAGACTAGAAGGGCCAATTAATATCGAATCTGTCATGGAGACGATCGACGTTAAAATTTCAGATGCAATCATGAACATGCAGGATAAAACCATGGAGATCTCATACCAGGTACGTATGTTTATTTAATGATTAATTATAACTACTTTTTGAAAGCTACTTTTAAGCAAATACAAAATTTACTGTATGCTTAGTCGCTGTCCTGTTGAAAGGTGAATCTCCACCACAGTAACAAACTACAACAGGTTTTATTTCTAGGATTTCCCTATATTTGGCTCCATACTTCATCTTGCCTTCAACTCCAAAGTCAACATCTCCAATGCATGTGAAGTGCAGGTGAAAAATGCAGTCTGTACTGACTTTACGTGCCGGAGGGGGCGTATGTCAGTTGAGAGGCATCCTCAGTCAGCGGTGAAGGGTCAAATCAGTATAGAGGACGCAATCAGGGTAATTGGACACGACTAGATTAGGGGAGAAAAAAAGTGGGAAAAAAAATTAAAATTTCCCTTTTTTAACGTTTTATTTCTAGGTTTTTGGAGATTGTGGGCAGCCAAAGCTGCTGGAAAAGAACAGATCTTCTCGTGCCATTCCGGACCAATTTGATGCTGAATACCTACCAAACAATTCCTCTGGAACAAGCCTCCAAAAACTGGTAATCAGACTAAATTAATTTGACACAGAGAAATGTTCAGTGAGGGATAGAATTATTAACAAACCAAATTCTCAAACAGTGAAAAGAACCCTTAAAAATACCAGAACATCTAAATCAGCCATCGCATCATAATATCAGGCCAGGCAAAGTGCTTTAAATTACTATGCCATTCACTAGTTATGCTGCATCACAAACCATACAAACCTGTACATCAAAGTCATTCTCCACCCACAGACTCATCAGTACTCACTCACTGTAGAAACTGGATGCAACCTATTTGCTTGAGCCTTTCACAACTTGCAAGAGTTAGCATGAACAGACAGCTAACATTCGTTCATTCATTTTTATTGTGTTTTATTGCTGTTTTATTGTGTTTTATTGCTGAACACAGGGCACTATTGGCTTTATTTTATTAATATATTTCGGTTCTCCTCCCAACAACACTGCTGCACCTGCTACTCTTAAACCAGTACAAGCCAATACCTTGCTTTTATTTGGTCTGTGGGGGTCCTGATTCATTCAAAGTATACTCTATCTATTCTTATTTTTGTGGTCTGTTGGGTTTTGTAAGTACTTTTACATATTTATTCAGGACAGAACCATGTCGTTATGTAATTACAGTTTTCTGTAAATTCCACACTGAGTTTTGCCAACATCAACAAGCCAAGAAGCCAAAAAATCTGCAGCAGTTTATAGGGACAGTACATAGAATGTACAGTCAAGGTCAAAAGTTTTCATTCACTTGTAGGAGAACTTTGAGATCGTACTGATTGCAAATCTGATTGATTGGTTTCATTTCTGTGACTGAATAATTAAGAATCAAATTCATTTAATTTTCAAGTTTTTTTCAAAGCTTCTGAAAATAACTGTTGGTGTAGAAATTTCTCAGACTTGTATCAAAGTCCCGAAATCATCGTTACCAATTATAATTTAATCCAGCTGGTGATTTCTCTGTGCACAATTTCCACTTTAAATGGCCCCTTTAAAAACACTAATACCACTGAGTTTTACTGTGACTGTAATGTTCTTACCATAAAATAATGGGCTTTGGTTTTAAGGAGATATAATGAGATATAATGAGAAACACTTATGTTTATGTAGATTAGGTGTCTGCTTGACTTTAATGAAAAGATTTACTAAGAGTGAGTTTTGTATTCCACAGGGCCGCTGAAATCAAACTTGGAAAGGGCCAGCTGTAGCCTAGTGGTTAAGGTACTGGACCAGTGATCAGAGGGTTGCTGGTTCAAGCCCCACCACTGCCAGGTTGCTGTTGTTGGGCCCTTGAGCAAGGCCCTTAACCCTCAATTGCTCAGACTATATACTGTAACTGTAATGTAAGTCGCTTTGGATAAAGGCGTCTGCTAAATGCTGAAAATGTAAATGGAAAGGGGGCAAATACTTTTTCACAGCATTGTAGTTTTATAGAATTACTGATTAATAGTTTCTAGTTTGTGTAGCAGACTCACATTACTGCTTAGTGATTTGTTGTATGAATGATTAATGTTGCAGGTATCAGACGTTAAGCAGAAGTTGGTGGAGTTTCGCTTGTTTTGGGAGTCGCTGCCAATCCTCATGTGTAATCATAAAAATGTGTCAACACCAGAGGAAAGAAATGAAGGAAACTGTTGGAATGGACGGGCAGAGTTCTGGTATATAAAACAATACACTGATAAACTCATGTACACTGATCAGCCATAACATTAAAACCACCTCCTTGTTTCTACACTCACTGTCCATTTTATCAGCTCCACTTACAATAAAGGAGCACTTTGTAGTCATACCATTACTGACTGTAGTACATCTGTTTCTCTGTATGCTTTGTTAGCCCCCTTTCATGCTGTTCTTCAATGGTTCATGCAGGAACCTTTACTAAATTTTAACTGCTTTATATAACTGAAGGTGTAAGACAAACAAACTGATCTTTTTCTTTATCAGGGAAACGTCTTCTGTGTCTGGGTTCCTCAATCAGGGGATGATGGATTTTTCAACGCTTATTGCTAATCTAAACCAAGTCTACAGTGGCCAGCAGTTACAGTCCGATGACTCCAGTAAGTGTTTATACATCAGTATATACATCAGCTTAATTAACCGTGACACATTGTTAAACACTCTTCACTGTACAAATGACAAAATATCGAGTAAATTAGTTGCCTTTACAGTAAATAACAAGATTATATTCAAACACCTTAAACAAAGTCTAAAACATTTAAAACAAGTTATTTACCGGTTGGTATTATTATTATTATTAGTATTATTATTAGTAGTAGTATTATTATTATTATTATTAGCTGATTTGTGCATGCGCAGTGGATTACCCCAGTCTTGGCATGCGCATTGATGACGTCTTCAAAAATGTGGCACCAAATTTCAAAACAAAAGCGCTAAATTCAGTAAATTGAAGTACATTTTAAAAACAATGCATTTGGGACACAGATACAATATGTCAAAAATTGCTTGCAACCATTGCTTTAACCAAGTGACATTAGTAAAGGTATCAGCTGCAGGTCCTTTGAAGCTACTAATACAACCCAGAAGTAGAAGTTGGTCTATGAAAGACACTATTCTTGAGTTTATGCATTCAGTAGCACCAAATAAATATCTGAAATGTCCAAATTAATCAGTTCAAATATGTCTCCATATACTTTTGTTTACATTATATTGTGTTATTAAAAATGTTGTCCCTTCCAGGTTATGAAATGGAAAGTGGATCAGGAAGTGGGGTTGACTGTGTGGAATCATGTGATAATAACCCTAACTTGTTCACAACCGATCAGCCAGGCACAAAATCGTCCACCAGAATCCTTCACCCGTCTTGCACTCTTATTTTAATTTTAGTCATCCTCACATTAATCTGCTATCACAGATAATACCCACCGTACACTCCTCCTATAGTCCTGCACTTTCTGTTCACTCTGTCCATCCACTTTCAGAAATAAGGTACTGTACAAATAGGCAAAAATCATGAGAAATGAAATAATGATATTAAAAGGGTTTATTTTTATTATTCTGGTGTAAAAAAGTAATTTTCCCTACTTTCAAGACATAGTTAAACAAAACCATTATCAGCCAGAGAGGGTTTTAAATTTATTCACCATACAATCATACAGCAAGAAGATTATTTTTAATAATCCCTGATAGAAATTCAGTCAGGTTCATTAAAGGATTTCAATATACGTGTATAACTTTAGAAATGATTTCCAGTTTAATTTTGTGCCATAACAATGTAAATTTTTTGTTCTTACATGTTCACATTACTGTTTCCAAGCTGTACTATGCAGATGTATGAAACACCACAGCAATTACATTTGTATTGTATCTATTTTAAAAAGTCTTTGAATTATGGATTAATTTTTGATAATTAATAGATTTTTTTTACTGAAAATAAAATTTTATGAACCATATGATTTTGTCATGTCTTTATAACTTATTATTGAAGCATTTTTACTAACTGATTCCCATTGTTTAATTTCACCTGTGCTTTTAACTAAGTGGTGCTATGGTGGTACGTGTAGATGAGGCTCAGCACTCCATTGAAATCCTTCAAAAAATGTCAAAAAAGTCAGAAACTCTACTGCTGATGTATTGTCAAACCTCAAATGATTTAAAAAACTATGACCCTTAACAGGTCATAATAGCAGAGCAGATCATTAAAATCTAAGAATAGCAAATACCAGCTAACATTGGTGTTTTCCAGAATTTGTTGTGTTTTTAACATGATCCTGCATAAGCTGATCCCACCTTAACCCTTTGATGCACAACCTGGGTCAAAAGTGACCCAACTAAGTTTTTATTTTCTATATCTTTGCCCATGCCCATGACCCATGTTGTGCATTAGAAGGGGTTTGCTTAGCTTGTGCATCAAAGGGTTAACAGATCACTATATGTAATGAAATGATTTTTTTAATGAAATACTTTTTTAAATCAGGCGACCTCTGTGTATTTAGTGTTAGCGAATCTGGAGTCGAGTAGCGGCTGGAACTCTTGTCTGCGTCTCTGACGAGCGTACAGTGTGTACAGGAGAATGAGGACCAGCAGAAAAATGCAGACCCCACCAAAAATAAGTACTGCCATGTGTTCATCTGATTCTAAACACAGAGAAATACACAATTAATAAATAAGCAGTTTGTTTTCCTTCATAATAACAAAGTGATTCTTGGTGAGTCTTTGATTCCCTGAGATAAACCAGTGTCCTGAAGTCTATTTGAAGCATTTGACTGAATTTCCCTCAGTTTAGTTATTTCTAATTCCTGATTGTGAATCCGCTGCCGCTTGCACAACCCCCAGTCAGGTCAAGGAGAGCCGGATCCCCACAAGCCCCCTTCTACACGTGTTCAATCACCTGCCAGTGTTGGGTTCCCACATAGAGTCGTATCATGTACAGAAAACCATGATAGGCTCCATGCGACTCCACCCCTCTCGCACAGACACCCAGACCAGTTCAGAGATTGCATCATTGTGTTTGTGTGTCATAGCACGTAAGACTGCTGCATCATTTGAGTAGGACAATGTTAGCTTAATGTTAGCTTTTGATTACAAGATAAATGTCCGTAAGACCCATGCAAATTTTTTAAACATTAGTGTTGCACCAACAAATAAATCAAAGGTGTACAAACCTGTCAGTTCAATCTCGTAGGAGTAGCCAAGCTCAACAGAGGGAACAAAGATTTCCTCGTTTGTTATCGGAGGGAAGAAGGGAACCATGTGGAAATGGCGATTATGACCAATTGGAGCCATCTCTTCTGGAAAACTATCATTTTTCGGAAAGCGACGCAGCCATTCCTCGAATATGGCATCGGTGAAAGCATGTAAAACCTTAAAGAATTTCAAGAAAATGATAAATAAGTTCCTACAGCCCATAAACAATCACAGCAATGCTATTCTGTCTACATTTTGCACACAATCAGATAAATCAGAATTAATGATAAAAATAAAGCAAATTAGAATGTTTGGTGATAATTTAACTCATGTTTAAAAAAAGAAAGGTTGCATATGTGAAAACCGAAGAACACCAAATTAGCAGTGAAGTATGGTGGTGGGAGTGTCATGAAATAGAGCCATATTTTTACAAATGCTCATGGAGAATTACACATCATCGCAGGAAACATGAATAGATTACAATAAAAACAAAAGCAAAAGTCATTGTTCTTGAAAGTATAAAATGTATTACCACGAAGATGGGGTCGTTAGCAGCAGAGTGTGACAGCCCACTAGTTCCATTGAGGAACTCATGAACAAGGTTGTGTAACCCTGTCACTGCCATGTCCAGTTCTCCATCCGGTTTATCAAAACCCTCCAGTGCATTTCTGTAGAGGAAAACAAGATTAAACAAGATTATTCAGTCTTAAAAACAACAGATAAAATTGCATGTTCTTTGTTCAGGTTGCAGGTAAGGTTGGCTGTACCTAAAGCTGAAGGTGGAGTTGATGAAATATGGTGGCTTGTCAAAATCTGGTAACTCCAGGCAGCTGTGGACGTCACTCATGGTGGGCAGAGTCATGCTGTGGTTTTCTATTATACCACGACGTAAGGGACCTTCACTCGTACCGTTACACAACGTCACCAAACGGTTATACTCATCTAAACTGCAGCCAGTATAAAAATAATATGTCATTTATCATCCACTTTTAAGGAACATCATCAAAATGGCTAACTTCTATTTCAATACACTACATCAAAAGAAAAGTACAGGCTTAAATGCTAGACCCCTAAAGTGAGGGGTTCCAGTAGCTTTGTCATCCTGTGGACAGCATTTTACAAAGTTATGCTGACCGACAACCTAAAAAAATTTATAGGACATTTTTATTTTCAGGGCAGTGGCCATTTCCAGGTTGACAATGCTCCCATCTACAGGGCATGAGGGCTCACTGGACAATGCTTTGCCACTATGATGTAGTGAACATTTTATTCATAATGCATTGATACAAACCTGTCACAGATGATCCCCCATTCCCTGAATGGAGATCTAGGACTGATAAGTGAGGGGTCACTGGGGTCACGCCCCCCCAAAAGGTCATCAGTGCACACTTCACATTCAGATCTACCCGTAGCAAAATTCCAGTACGGGATCGCAAAATTTTCATTTCCCATCAGTTTCTAAAAAGAGTGACATACACAATTAAATTAAATTGAATAGAAAGAGTAAGGGTAGCGCATGATTCATCTGGCATGTGAACCCACCCCCTCTTTTTAAACAGCAGCTAATACAACACTTTAGCAGATCAATGCACTAAGAGCAGGCACTAACTGCACCTTAGCATGCTACTGTTAACCTGGAACTCTAATCCAGATCTTAAATGTCATCTTGAATCCCAGTTTAAACCTGGAACTCTAATCCTAAATCCATTAAATCAAATCCTAAAACAACACCCTAACTCTCCCTAAACCATAATACTAATTCTGTATTACAACTTTAAATTCTACTTTCATTCTAAACCCTAACTCTAATCTTAGAACTCACTTCAACCAGCCACTAATTGTAAGCCCTGGTTTAATTCCTAACCCTGAACTAAACATAAACCTAAACCCCAAAGTTAAAAATGTCTATAATTTTAATCCTAAATTTTATCCTAAAACCAGACTACATGACCTACATGATGCCAGAATCTGGCTAGGGTCCCTCAGGTTAATAGGAAAGTGCTAGAAAAGATTTTTACAAACCTGGAGTTCTCTCTCCAGACTCAGTAGGTGGTACCTGTGCCAGGTGATAAAGGCAGGACCCTTATGGGAAAAATCTATGCCTTTAAATGGCCGACCCGGACCTAAAATAAAACAAAAACAATAAATCACTTTTGTCTAATCTTAACCTTTAACTCTTAAATTCTTTAACTCAACTAACTTAACTGTAATTTTCATATGAAATCATTTTTCTAAACTGTGATCATAAACATTACCTCTAGTCCTAGACCCCAAATGATATCCTAACTTTGCTTATGATCCCAAACTAAAAAGAGTAAAAATGCTTTTATTTGTTATTTTTACATCTACATTCATACAACACATGTTCCACATATTCCAGCTTGTTTGGAAAATGGGTCAGAGCGCTGGGTCAGCCATTGTACATCCAATGCTTAACCTAATACTGTTAAATTATAAACGCGAACTTTAACCGTAAAGGCTTAAATCCTAAACAATAATACCAATCCTAAACTGTAGTTTTAATCTCTATAAACTCTAAGTCTAATCCTTAACTAATTATAAACACTAATTAATTATATAACCTAGATTTATGTACATACTCTAATTATTCTTATTCAAATCCTGTATTCTGACCACAATCTTAAATGCTACTGTAAACTAATTTTAAACCATAATTGTACCTTTACATTTTTAACTTAGATTCAAAACTTTAATCCTGATTTGAAATTTAATCCTAATTGATCTTTGGGTTAGGTGTTAAAATGAACCCCACCGAGCAGTGTGTCTCTGACGGAATAGTAATGTTGCCAGACGAACAGGTCGTACACGCTGATGTTACTGAAGCGCGTCTGGTTGGTTTCCGGGTCCACCAGACCGAGCCAGTGTTCTGTAGCGATGACAAAATCAGGGTGCATGGTGCGTTTGGAGCGTTGCAGTGCCTCCAAAAAGTCTTGTCTTTCCTTATCGCTTAGTGACATTATGTTCCTCCGGGTCACAGTAGTCTTACGACGATCACACTGCAGGCCCGTCCATCCAAATTTACATTCACCACAGTCGTAACCAGCAAAGTTACCTGGACAATTAGTGAAATTGTGCTATTGTTAAAGATAAAGAATCAGCCAACAATCAAGCATCACATTAATTACGCAATAACATCATGTTAATATAGTATAATTACAATATTAGCACTAATTATTCATGGGGGATTCATTCTAAAACCTCCACTGATAACTGAAACTACGCAAAATACTGAACCCTTTATGTTTTTTCTTATACATACATACTTATCATAAAGTTTCATTTTTAAATTATGCTTAAGAAATTAACAACAATAACAAATTATAAAACAGAATAATGATAACAATATAATCATGTTACAATAGTTCAGCAACCACAGCAGTGACTTTTTATTTTTTATCAAGTGGGGATTTTTAAAAATCTCTTTGCTTAATGTAAACGCTTCACAGATTCTCTTTAGCTGAACTGCCAGCATCTCTACGGTTGAGCTCTTAGAACATATAATTTATTTGAACACTACAGTGCTACATTAGCAACACTGCTGAGATAGCTGTCATGTGACTAACTGCAAGTTTATGTATACAGTAGAGTTCTGTACACTAAATAAAGAGATGAAACATATCCTGAACATGGCCGCACAAGAGGATCTCAACAAGCTATTCAGAAACGAGTAAATCTGAATTGTTTGAACTGAAGAAACATTACTGTACATTGTTGGGTGTGTGGGGTGCATGTTCACCATACAAAATACTACATCCTGATTATGGATTACACACCCAACAGAAGGTAAACAACAGCACAACACCAACACTACAAAACGACAGCAACACTACAGAACAACATTACAGACTAATACCAACATTACAGAACAACGGCAACACTACAGAACATCAACAATACAGAACAACACCAACACTACATAACAACACCAACACTACAGAACACCACCATCACTACAGAACAACACCAACACTACAAAACACCAACCATGCAGAACATCAACAGCACAAAACAATAACATTACAGAACAACAGTACAGTGTAACAAGATATTTAGCTTGACTGGAATAATAAAGGACTGCTGTACACCTGCTTTGGGGGAAAAGGGGAATAAAGCTGTAATAAACAACAGAGCACATGATGGATTATATAATCACAGATTCATAACTAATATTAAATCATTAAACATTTATTGTAACAATGGGATTGACAGTGTTTTGCATAGAATAAAAGGGTCAGTTCACAACCTTTATCCTATGTGATGTAAAACAAGCTTTAAATGAATTGGAATTCTTCGTAATAAGGATGTTTTTACATAAAGGTTGTACTTGAAGATTTCATGAGATAAGGGCTTACCAAAGCAGATGCAGGTCTGGTTAAAAAACTTGGTGGGCCATCGCTCACGATCATCCACATTTCTGAGGGTGTAGGTTCCTCCCCAGGGTCGAGTATCAGTGCGTACATCACTGCATGATCCTCGCCCTGACCGGACACCACACGAGTCCTCTGGATCTGGGGTCGGGCTCGGGCAACAGCGTTTCTCCAACAGAGCCTCAGATGTACTGCATACCCGAGGAAACTGAGCTTTCGTACCACGAACCATCACACTGATCATACACCAGCACCCTATCAAATTTATCAACAGCTCCATGGTCATCTTCTTCCCCAACATCTTTATTCCTCTCCCCCAGAGAGCCTGAATCAGTGTGTACTGAATCCCAGCCAGTCAAAGGGTGTCAGGACTGGTTTGAGTGAAAATGACATCTATTTGTGGATTTGCTGGATTTTCTCTCCTCCCCTTTTCAGCTTCTTACATTCTTTTTCTTTATGAGGATTAGAGTGGAGGCCTCGTGGTCATCACCTGACCCACACACACACACACACACATTCACATGAGAAAGAGTCCCTTTATTTTAATTTTTTAGATTATTCATACATTTGTGCATATTCACTAACTGTTTCATCCTGACCTGCACCATAACATATTTTCACCTCTCCCCATCTTTGCTGCTCACAAATGCAAACATGGCAGAGTGACGTTTTCATTAGCAAGAAAACCCCAATGCCAAATCAAATAAAAACAAAAGTTAAAATTGAAGTTGATTTAGTAAATATTAGTTCTGATAAATGAAGTGAGGGACATCAGGTACCTTGCCTCTGAGCTTAATTTGCTCCAGATGAAAGTTATTTTATATATCACTGCTTCTACCCCTCAGATTCACCAGCTTCTCTGTATGGCAAACCTACTTTTCTCTAGAACTGGGGTGCCAGGCTGCTTGTTCGAGTATGGCTTTCTGCTGGTGTGTGATGTCTGCATGCTGTATATATCTGGGAACTAATGCACCCCCTGTGTTGGGGCGTTTTGGACTCACAATGAAACCCCCCTGGGAGAGAAGATTGCCCCAGAGGCTGTGTGTGACGTCCCTTTTCTGAAATGTGGATACCACCCGTAAATTCACTTTATTCTGACGTTAGTTCTTCTATCACATGGTAAGAGAACAAAGGGCCACTCGGAAGGGTCAAGGGGCACTATAAAGCATCATGTGATGGTCACTACATTTCAGAGAAAACATTTACCCTGGGGACAGAACTGTGGAACAAAGCCCACCAGAAAGGGGAAAATGTGAGTGACTAAGTAAGTAAGTAAGTAAATAAATAAACAGATATAGATTCGCCAGCTCCTATGTATGGCAAACGTTTTAGGGATTTCTGTAAAACTGTGATGCCAGTGTGCTGTATCCCTCTGGGAACTTATGCAACCTGGTGTTTTGGGAGCGTGGATTGCCCCAGGGGCGACGTGACATCCCTTTTCCGAAGCAGATACCACACACAAATCCATGTTATGCATGGGATGCGGCAGTTGGTGGGGTTGTGGTGCTGCTTGTGTTTTGCCAAAACAAGTAGGTTCTGAAGGTTCCCTATATCTTTCCTCTTTTTCAGGCCAGAGCCACCTGTCATACTGTGACAACCACTTCTTAGTTCTGCTTTATCCTATTTTCTATCCACTGTCTTCATTGCGGGTGCGGGTGTTTTTGTGTCTTTCATTTGTTACTTTTTTTTTTTTTTTTTTTTTTTGGCCACATTATTTATTCCCCTGATCCCCTTTTTGTTAGTAGCTTTTAGCCCCAGTATTGTTCTACTTTGATTAAAGTATTTGCACCTGGGTTCTATTTCCATTCTCACAGGTGAATGAATTCGTCTCACGCTTCAGTAATGAGGCACGTCCAGTCATTACAGGTGCCTACACTGTAAATTTGCATGATTTTGTAATATTCTTATACAGTAGCAAGAAAGCAAATCTAACAAACATTAGTGGTGTTAAAACAGGCAAGAATTTTAACTTAATGAATGATTTCATAATTACAAAATACTGGAAGAAACCAAGCCAAAAAACACAATTTAAGAATGAATTACAAAAACTCCCGAGATGACAGATTCCAGATTCCGATTGTAATTAACCAAACATTGGTAAGACTAAAGATGCACAAATCAAATTAGAAGTGTTAATCTAATTATAAATCATCAGACAAAATCTAGAAAATATCTACAAAAATATCTAAAATTGATCATATTCAATGGCAGTAAAACACACACACACACACACACACACACACACACAGCAAGGAGGATGGGTAAAGTGGCCAAAAAACTCTTAAAGGATAATAAAAACTGTTCTGACATTCGTACTTCTATCACATGGGAGAACAAAGGGGCACAATAAAGGGTCGAGGAGCACTATAAAGCATCATGTGATGGTCACTACATTTCAGAACTGTGTCAGAACTGTGGAACAAACCACACCAGATTAGATGAAGAAAAAAATGCAAACACCACACAGAACAGACCCAAATCATTCAAACCCAAGACCTTCTAGCTGTGAGGCGACAGTTCTTCCCACTGAGCCTCCATGCCATTCAAGTATACACAGTAGTACAATAAATGAGTCAATGTGTGTTAATATAATAATCGCCAGTCAGATCAGATATGGTCAATACTCTGTTGGCTCTATTACAGAACATCATGGTAAGTAATACCAGTTAATTACTGACCAAGTATATACAGTATAGACCGAAGCAAATATTGAAAAGGAGATTAAAACCAGAGAAAGGGCTGGAGAAGGAAAAAGGTGTCGCTGCTTCCCACCCATGTGTAACAATTTTCTAATCCTTGGTCACAATATCTTCACTTGGCTTCATGTAGTTATGAATAGATTTCTGTTTATATGATTATGGTTGTACTTTAATAATTCCTTATATCTGTCATCATAATATACTATTCGCCATAACCGTAAAATCTAATAAATGAATAAATAAATAAAAAGTAAGTTTATCTAATGTGTAGTGAATTTTCAAATAGATTGGCCTGCTGTAACACATATGAGTCTCAGTGTCACCACACGGTGGCGCCACAAACCGACATTTTAATCTAATCAGCGCCTGAGACACGAGTAACATAACTCCCCCGAAGTGTTTATAATTACAGTTATATTCAGAGTATGATTAACATTAATGCATTCCTACACGTTGTTTACTGCTTTGCTAATGGCAGACTCGTATTTGGCATCTCCTGTGTTTCTGATTATTGTTTTAAAAGCTGTTTACGCATTTGAACATCTTACTTTGCTGCCCAACCTGTCTGAATCCGTTGCTATCAGGCTTGCTACATTAGCTGTAGTGAAACTGATTCTTTGGTCGAAATGTCTTTTATTTTAAATCAGCAAAACAGTTTCTAATGAACGTGTTGCCCGTTAGAACAGAAGATTGACACTCTCATGTTATAGAATGTTTGGACCTAGGTCCAAGCCTGTGTGGAAATGAGTCAGGGGGACAGGTTAAACCCTGAGACACTGGCCAGTAAAATTACCAAAGCAAACCTGAAAAAGATGTGAGGTAATTTAAGTAAAAAAAAAAAAAAAAACTTCTTCTAATAGCACTAACCAAGAAAACCTCTCTTATAAACTGGAAATCCAAAAATTGTAATTCAAAATGAAATACTGGTGCTATTACCCACATTAACCCATACATCTTTCTCTTTTTCACATACTATTAATTTGATTATTGTCATTATTATTACTATTATTTTTTCTTTTCCTATTTGGAATCGTCTTATGTACACTATTTTGTGCTGTTAAAAGGAACAACAGAAGAAAAGACAAAAAAGTGCCGTCAGTCAATTCCGACTCCTGGTGACCTGGATGGTGTTTCTCCAGCCTATCCTGTCTTCTGTTTGGGTCTTCAGGCTTGTTATTGGCTCGTTTATTGTTCCTCTAATTGTATCCACCCATCTTGTCGCTGGCCGTCTTTTCCTCTTTTATCATTAACTTTTCCAAACATAACTGTTTTTCTGATAAATTGGGTTTCTCATAATGTGTCCTTAAAAACAGAGCTTCAGGTTGGTTATATGGGTTTGGAGTGAGAGGTTAGGTCTAATTTAGTTAAGAATCCATTTGTTTGTCTCTTTTGCTGTCCAAGCTACTCTCTTTGCTTTTTTTATTGTCCTGCTTTCACATTCTTGAAGAACCACAGAGAAGAGCATAGCCTGGATACTGATCTCAATAAACCAAACAAACAAACAGAAAACCCCACGATGCTGTTTATGTTTAAAGCTCATATACAGGATTTCTTTTAGATTGGGGTTATATTTGACTAAATCCCCTCGTTTTTTGTCCCATTTCAATCTGAGCTCTTAATTTAGCAGTGAGTGCCAAGACCAAATCTACACGGGTCGCATAAGTGCTGTTAATAACTAAGCACCTTAATTGCGACAGTCTGTATTCTGCTCTTTATGGTTTTTGTTTACGGATAATGAGTAGCAGTGCGACAAAGTGCACTCAATACCAGCTCCAGTGGAATTGCTATTGTCTTAGCAAACAGACATTTTAATAATTTTTTTGTGTTGAGCAGTGGAGTGTTTCTAGTCTTTGAACTAAGCGACAATAGCTAATTCTTTCTTGCTAATAGCATTTCAAAGGTACAGCGCAGATGAGGGTGATGCGGAATTTGTGTGACTAACTATTGTGGTTGTTATGCTAATGAGAGATCCTTGTTATTCGTTTGCTAATGGCTCTTGTTTATGGATTTATGGAGCATAATGTGTTGGCTGAGAGAAATAGGGAACATTTTGTATTGTGATCCCTGTCTCTTCATCTTCATTTGAACTAAATGATGGATTGTGAAAAATAAAAATGGAATAAAACAATGGTTTCATGAGAAAAACAGCCTAAAAAGTGTCAGACGCTGTGAGAAAAATAGACAATAAACAATAAAACTATAAACAATCCTTAGACTTAATGATGCAAGTGCTTTTTATTATCTAATAACTTAATGTAATAGTGAAAGCTTTGATGTTCTTTTGAGAAAACCTTCTTTGTAACATCTGATGTTCTACAGAATCTATAAATCTTGTGTACATTCAAGAAAACTGTTCCACCTCTTACATCATAATATACATTATATGTATATATATATATTATATATATGTACAGTGTATCACAAAAGTGAGTACACCCCTCACATTTCTGCAAATATTTCATTATATCTTTTCATGGGACAACACTATAGACATGAAACTTGGATATAACTTAGAGTAGTCAGTGTACAGCTTGTATAGCAGTGTAGATTTACTGTCTTCTGAAAATAACTCAACACACAGCCATTAATGTCTAAATAGCTGGCAACATAAGTGAGTACACCCCACAGTGAACATGTCCAAATTGTGCCCAAATGTGTCGTTGTCCCTCCCTGGTGTCATGTGTCAAGGTCCCAGGTGTAAATGGGGAGCAGGGCTGTTAAATTTGGTGTTTTGGGTACAATTCTCTCATACTGGCCACTGGATATTCAACATGGCACCTCATGGCAAAGAACTCTCTGAGGATGTGAGAAATAGAATTGTTGCTCTCCACAAAGATGGCCTGGGCTATAAGAAGATTGCTAACACCCTGAAACTGAGCTACAGCATGGTGGCCAAGGTCATACAGCGGTTTTCCAGGACAGGTTCCACTCGGAACAGGCTTTGCCAGGGTCGACCAAAGAAGTTGAGTCCACGTGTTCGGCGTCATATCCAGAGGTTGGCTTTAAAAAATAGACACATGAGTGCTGCCAGCATTGCTGCAGAGGTTGAAGACGTGGGACGTCAGCCTGTCAGTGCTCAGACCATACACCGCACACTACATCAACTCAGTCTGCATGGTCGTCATCCCAGAAGGAAGCTGACGCACAAGAAAGCCCGCAAACAGTTTGCTGAAGACAAGCAGTCCAAGAACATGGATTACTGGAATGCCCTGTGGTCTGACGAGACCAAGATAAACTTGTTTGGCTCAGATGGTGTCCAGCATGTGTGGCGGCGCCCTGGTGAGAAGTACCAAGACAACTGTATCTTGCCTACAGTCAAGCATGGTGGTGGTAGCATCATGGTCTTGGGCTGCATGAGTGTTGCTGGCACTGGGGAGCTGCAGTTCATTGAGGGAAACATGAATTCCAACATGTGCTGTGACATTCTGAAACAGAGCATGATCCCCTCCCTTCGAAAACTGGGCCTCATGGCAGTTTTCCAACAGGATAACGACTCCAAACACAACCTCCAAGATGACAACTGCCTTGCTGAGGAAGCTGAAGGTAAAGGTGATGGACTAAACCCAATTGAGCACCTGTGGCACATCCTCAAGTGGAAGGTGGAGGAGTTCAAGGTGTCTAACATTCACTAGCTCCGTGATGTCATCATGGAGGAGTGGAAGAGGATTCCAGTAGCAACCTGTGCAGCTCTGGTGAATTCCATGCCCAGGAGGGTTAAGGCAGTGCTGGATAATAATGGTGGTCACACAAAATATTGACACTTTGGGCACAATTTGGACATGTTCACTGTGGGGTGTACTCACTTATGTTGCCAGCCATTTAGACATTAATGGCTGTGTGTTGAGTTATTTTCAGAAGACAGTAAATCTACACTGCTATACAAGTTGTACACTGACTACTCTAACTTATATCCAAGTTTTATTTCTGTAGTGTTGTCCCATGAAAAGATATAATAAAATATTTGCAGAAATGTGAGGGGTGTACTCACTTTTGTGATACACTGTATATATAATATATGTATGTATGTATATGTATATGTATATGTATATGTATATGTATGTATATATATATATATATATATATACAGTGGGGCCAAAAAGTATTTAGTCAGCCCCTGGTTGTGCAGGTTCTCCTACTTAGAAAGATGAGAAAGGTCTGTAATTTTCATCATAGGTACACTTCAACTATGAGAGACAAAATGAGAAAAAAAAATCCAGGAAATCACATTGAAGGATTTTTTAAGAATTTATTTGTAAATTATGGTGAAAAATAAGTATTTGGTCAATAACAAAAGTTCAACTCAATACTTTGTAACATGACCTTTGTTGGCAATGACAGAGGTCAAACGTTTCCTGTAAGTCTTCACCAGGTTTGCACACACTGTAGCTGGTATTTTGGCCCATTCCTCCATGCAGATCTCCTCTAGAGCAGTGATGTTTTGGGGCTGTCGCTGGGCAACACGGACTCCACAAATTTTCTATGGGGTTGAGGTCTGGAGACTGGCTAGGCCACTCCAGGACCTTGAAATGCTTTTTATGGAGCCACTCCTTCATTGCCCGAGCGGTGAGTTTGGGATCATTGTCATGCTGGAAGACCCAGCCACGTTCCATCTTCAATGCTCTCACTGATGGAAGTAGGTTTTGGCTTAAAATCTCACGATACATGGCCCCGTTCATTCTTCCCTTAACACGGATCAGTCGTGCTGTCCCCTTTGCAGAAAAACAGCCCCAAAGCATGATGTTTCCACCCCCATGCTTCACAGTAGGTATGGTGTTCTTGGGTTTTTCTTCTTCCTCCAAACACGACGAGTTGAGTTTTTACCAAAAAGTTCCATTTTGGTTTCATCTGACCACATGATATTCTCCCAATCCTCTTTTGGATCATCCATATGCTCTCTGGCAAACTTCAGACGGGCCTGGACATGTACTGGCTTAAGCAGGGGGACACGCCTGGCACTGCAGGATTTGAGTCCCTCTCGGCGTAGTGTGTATACTGATGGTAGCCTTTGTTACTTTGGTCCCAGCTCTCTGCAGGTCATTCATCAGGTCCCTCCATGTAGTTCTGGGATTTTTGCTCACCGTTCTCATGATCATTTTGACCCCACGGGATGAGATCTTGACCCCAAGGGAGATTATCAATGGTCTTGTATGTCTTCCATTTTCTTACAATTGTTCCCACAGTTGATTTATTCACACCAACCTGCTTGCCTATTGTAGATTTACTCTTCCCAGCCTGGTGCAGGTCTACAATTTTCTTCCTGGTGTCCTTCGACAGCTCTTTGGTCTTGGCCATGGTTGACTGTTGGACAGTTGTCTTTTATACAGATAACGAGGTCAAACAGGTGCCATTAATACAGGTAACGAGTGGAGGACAGAAGAGCTTCTTAATGAAGAAGTTACAGGTCTGTGAGAGCCAGAAATCTTGCTTGTTTGTTATTGACTAAATACTTATTTTCCACCATAATTTACGAATAAATTCTTTAAAAATCCTACAATGTGATTTCCTGGATTTTTTTTTTCTCATTTTGTCTCTCATAGTTGAAGTGTACCTATGATGAAAATTATAGACCTCTCTCATCTTTCTAAGTAGGAGAACCTGCACAATCAGTGGCTGACTAAATACTTTTTGACCCCACTGTATATGTATATGTATGTATATATATATATATATACCTGTATATATATATATATATTTAAAACCAGAGTAATATTAGCTTAGCCTTTCTCTCGCCCACTTCTGTAGAGGCTTAACGATTACAGCATTAGCATAATGCTAAATGCAGGAGAGGCATGATAAGTTGCCTAAGGGCATTGTAAGAGTGTTCTGAAGTGCTTCAGAAACATGTCACTCAAGGATGTGCACATAAAAAGTTACATAAAGAGTATTTTTGGGAGGGAAAGGTGGTGCAGTGCTACACACAAGGGTAAATGCTTATTCAATGTTTGAGGTACATATACACACACATGCACACAAGCTTTTATAAAAAGTGCATAAGAGAAGTTAAAAATGAACAAGAAACTCGCTGAAATGATTCTTTGGATGCAATTTAATTTTCTGACATTAGGAGATTAAATGCAGTTTTCCACACATATGTAAAATGTAAAAATGCAAAAACACTCAGACGGTGATGGAGAGCAGAAAGCTCGTCTTATCAGAATGGCTTTCCACACACTCGCTCCACTTGAAATGAATTTAATTGCAAATAAAGAGAGAAGGAAAAAACATGCAGTGCTTAAAACCTCTTTTCAACTATCACAGAGAGAGAAAAAAAGAGAGAAAGAGAGAGAGACTGAATGCAATGTGAAAGTATAAGAGTTGATAGGATGCCATCCTTCTAAACTCCACTCTTCAAAAAATGTCCAGTGTTCTGATGCTGGTGGCATTTAACTAGACTGAAATCTGGAGACTGAAGGCCAGAGCAAACTTACACTTACTTACACCATTTTTAAAAAACATTTAATGATGACCTTGTGTCCTGTGAATAAAGGCACTGTCATCCTTGAGGAGACCAATTCACTTTAATCAGGGTGGAAATCTGGAAATCTCTGTCAGTTTAAAGGGACAATTGGATTCAAACCAGACAGCAGAGACATCAGACCCTCTTACTTTTGGTCAAACACCATTTCTGCTGCACACACACGACTGGCTCAAGATTATTCAATTAAATTGAACCAGAATTTAGGTGCTCGGGCAGCACAGTGGTCTGATGTGCTAATGCAAACTTGATTTTGAATCTCAGCTGTGCTATCAGATGCCATCTAGCAGACACAATTGGCTGAGTCTGATGAAGGAGCTGGTCAAAAGGTTCCTCATTCCTGCAACTGTGACCTCTGCTGGCTGGTCGAGGCACCTGCACAAGAGATTGAGTCGTGGACAGTAGTGCATGACTCTTTGTTCAGGATACTGCTTTCTCTTGAACTATAAACACAACCTTTTAAAGTATATTAGATACTTTGCCTGGACCCAAAAGTGGGGCACTATTGGTCAGCTTGCTTAAATTTCTCCAAGGGCTTAGCAAAAGTTCATCCAGATCCCAAAAGATCCCAAAAAAATTACTAAAAAGTCTAAGGTAAGTCTTCAAGACTTTACAAAATATTCTGCGGACAGACAAAAAAATGGACCTTGGTAGACAACAGGGAACTTATTATGTCTGACAAATATTGCACTTCAAACATATAACACAGTCAAACATGGCTGTGCTAGGACCTTGATGATACAAATATGAAGCTGAGGTATACTGGTGTTATAAAACAGGACAGAGATATAACATACAAAAGCAAGTTCAAATCTGAAAGTATGAAAAACTAAAAAAAAATGAACGTTTTGGAGCAGTCCTGACTTGAACCCAACACAGATGCTGAGGTGAAAGCTGAAACGTGTAACATCATAGGTATTCAGAAAGGGTGCTGTTACTTTTTCACAGCACTGTATAAAATGGGGACGGACAAAGAAAAGTAGAATTTTTGCATGCTGCTGTATCTTCTGAATTTCCATCTATCCACATGCGTATTTTCTCAGTTGGAGGGCGATGAATATGTAGTGAGGTATGTAGATGAGGTGACTGGTAATAGACTTGTAGTGCCAATCACATTGTGTTTTATCGTACAGCTTAAAGGTACGCCGTGCCGTTTTTAAAGAACATTCTGGAAAACGCCAGGCGTGAAATTAGAAGTGTGCCAGAGTGGGTCGGAAAGAAAAAAATACAAATATAAATATAAATATAGAGTTATTTTATGCAGAACAGGAAAGAAAATCATTTGTTAATCTGTCGCTCTATCATTTTTTTGGGGTGTGTGCGTAGATAAGAGGTGGAAGTTTTGCGCTGTGCCCTCAGGGCCGAATTTAACGGATTCCCTTTTCTGACATGTGTTCCTGGCAGATAAGTAAACAGTGTGTGTCGGGGGCAGAGGGAGTGAGGGTGGTAGCGAGGGAGGGAGGGAACGACGGATGGAATGATGGAGGTAAAAAAAAGCATTTGCAATTTAATGACATCACGGCTCGCAGCTTTAAAGCAACGAAGAATGAAAAGGAGCGACGTGGCTGCCTCTCGCACTCCTTCTCGTTCGCACTTTCTTTCATGCTTTCTATTACACATTCGCTCCACTCATTCAGACTTTATCTGTTGTTTTCACTAATACTTGGTCCTCAACATTGCATCACAGGACATATTTTTTCTTCACTTACTCTTTTCGTTCTCTCTTACTCATCCATCATTTTTGTGGCTTTTTAAAAGCAGATAATCAAAGTTAAGCAAGGTTCACAGTATTGATATGAAGACAAACAAACTTTAGTTCAACCTTAAGGTGACGATTCTAGCAAAGCCTTCTTTTTTTCCATAGACAAACACTAGCCTAGTAATGTTCAACAAAACTCTCATAGAATATTTCACTTTTTTGACCTGCTAAAACTTTAATTCTCTTATTGTTAAGTGGAATTTACTAGAAGTCACTACCAAGTTCAGTACCAAACTGCATTTAAAAGCAATGTAGGCACAAAAGCTACCCATCAGGAACTGTGCAGGTGCATTCAAGCCTTAAAATCAGCATGTGTGATTCCAAGGGGTGACAGAGGTGGTGCAAAGTGGCACAACTGAACTAATCTGGTTTTAGAGAATGGTTTCTTTCCTCCAGTTCAGGATGTTTACCCTGCTCCCAACAGACCTGAAACAACTCATGAACTAATTATTAGCTACAACGTTGATGTCTGTAAAGCATGGTAAAAGGGTATAATGATCTGATGCTGTTTTTGATGACTCCCTTTTCATTCAATCTAATTGTATTAAATTCCTCACTGTACTTTCACTGCTGCTTGCACCATCTTCACTCTGGCCAGAGAGAGCCATAATCTATCAGGCATCCCCTTGAACATGTGTGCAAGTTTCCGGCTGCTTTGTTTTGCCTGTCAGTGGGAGGGGTTTCTACACAGAGCTGTATGATGTACACAGAGTCATGCTATGCTTCATGTGACTCTCTCCCCTACTTAATACTCAATGCAGCGGCAACAAAGATAAACTCTATTCAAACTTCCCTACCTCAGGCATGGCCAACTGTGTCTGATGGGTGCTTGGTCAGGTTATTAGCACTGCTGAGATGCAAACTTGGAAGTTTAAACACTCCACAGTAATAAGACAATAAGTTAGCTCACTAATCTACTTGAGCAAACCCCACTAAAAGAAAATATTACAGCTACAGCATGTACTGCCATTCCAAATAATTATGTGTCTCTAACTTTTTGGTAAGCATTAGGGGAATACCCTTTCCTGTTAAGGCATACCATTGGCTCAGAATCAAAAATCAGCAAGGACATTTGTTCTTCAATATCAATGCCTGACATTACTAGTGTAGCTAATTGGAAGTATATCCCTACTCGTTATTCTTTTATTCTTCTTGTATGTAATTGTTAGAACAATCGGTGTTTTTAACAGTGAATAATTTAGTTTGTGCCAATTTCTCTCTCTCTCTCTCTCTCTCTCTCTCTCTCTCTCTCTCTCTCTCTCTCTCTCTCTCTCATTAATGCAGGTTAATTGAGCAGTAAAGCAGATTACAGGGCTGTTGAGATGTTTCTCCTTCATCATGTCACTTAGTAATCGCTCCCTCAGCATAACCCTTCCTCGTTTATCTCTTATTAAGAACCTGATGAGGGGAAACGCCAGGGGGGCGAGTGTTACACCATTTGATTTAGCCCTGAGGAGGAACTGGATTTAGGTCAGGAATTTGTGTGTGAGAGAAAGAGAGAGAGAGAAAAACAGAGAGAGAGAGAAAGTGTGTATGTAAGTAGGTGAGAAAGAGAGAGAAAAATAGAGAGAGAGAGAGAGAGAGAGAGAGAGAGAGAGAGAGAGAGAGAGAGAGAGAGAGAGAGAGAGAGAGAGAGAGAGAGAGAGAGATTAAATTAGAGGAACTGGAACGGGCTGTTAAAAACCACCAGAATCCTCTAGACTCTCCCATTACTGAGCAGGAACTTAAAGACAACATTAAAAAACTAAAAACAAAGAAATCATCAGGACCTGACGGGATCCTGAATGAAATGATCAAACACAGCAGCTCCAAATTTCACCTGGCGATGTTAAAAGTCTTTAACCTGGTTCTGAGTGTCGGCTCCTTCCCTGAAATCTGGAATCAAGGTCTCATAACACCGATCCACAAAAGTGGAGATAAATTCGACCCTAATAATTACCGGGCATCTGTGTGAACAGTAATTTGGGGAAGTTATTCTGTAGTATAATTAACTCACGATTATTACACTTCCTTACCCAACACAACGTCCTGAGTAAAAGTCAGATTGGTTTCCTACCAAATTACCGCACTACCGATCATATTTACACCCTACACACCCTGATCGAAAAATATGTAGTTCAAAATAACTCTAAAATATTTGCATGTTTTATTGATTTTAAAAAAGCTTTTGATTCCATTTGGCATGAAGTATTATTCTATAAAATGTTAGAGAGCGGTGTAGGGGGTAAAACATATGATCTTATTAAATCCATGTACACAGAAAACCAGGGCGGAATAAGAATCGGCAGTAAGAGAACACATCTCATCTCTCAGGAGCGTGGAGTGAGACAGGGCTGCTGTTTAAGTCCAACTCTATTTAACATCTATATTAATGAATTGGCCTCCATGTTAGAGCACTCAGCCACGCCCGGTCTTACTCTACACGACTCGGAGATTAAACTCCTGCTATATGCAGATGATCTGGTCCTGCTGTCCCGCAGCGCCCAGGGTCTCCAGCACAAACTGGACCTGCTGCAGCAATACTGTCAGACCTGGGCCCTGACAGTCAACCTCAAAAAGACCAACATTATGACCTTTCAGAAAAGAGCCAGATCTCAGGGAACCAAACACACATTTAAATTAGGACACCATGAAATTGAGCACACTAAAGATTATACTTACCTCGGACTAAACATCAGTTCCACAGGAAACTTTAATCCGGCAGTAAATGAACTGAGAGAAAAAGCTCGCAGGGCCTTCTACGCCATAAAACGTCAAACATTCGTGGAAATTCCAGTTCGAATCTGGCTTAAAATTTTTGAATCAATAATTGAACCGATTGCTCTATATGGCAGTGAAGTTTGGGGTTCGCTTACCCACCATCAATTCCATAATTGGGACAAACATCCATTAGAGACCCTGCACACAGAGTTCTGTAAAAGCATCCTAAAGGTGCACAGACACACAACGAACAATGCGTGCAGGGCAGAATTAGGCCGATTTCCTCTAATTATCAACATACAGAGAAGAGCAATCAACTTCTGGAACCATCTAAATGAGAGCGACCCCCAATCTTATCATTATAAAGCCCTGAAACACCAAGAGCTGAGCAAACATACCAGTCCCCTCATCCAACTGGTCCTGAGTCACTGCACCCATACACCACTAACACACACCGACACACTAATAACACACACAGACACTCTAACACACACAGATACACACACAGACACACCACTAACACACACTAACACAATAAAGACTCAGGAACAGGAGAAATCTGCAAACCCAATTAGAATAAACCAAATTACACAAAAACTCAGAACTAAATATCTGAATTATTGGGAAACTGAAACTAAAACTCAAAGTAAAACGCAGTGTTATTTGGCCCTAAACAGACACTACAGTGCAGCAGATTATCTGAGCGCAGTATCCGACCCTAAATTAAGAAACACCCTGACGAGGTACAGACTGAGCGCACACGACCTGGCCGTGGAGACGGGGCGACACACCCGGTCCTGGCTGCCCCGGGAGGAGAGGTTGTCAGCACTGCACTCTCAGTACAGTAGAGACGGAGCTGCACTTCCTCACCCGGTGTACCAAGTACCACCACATCCGCTCCCAATTCTTCCCTAAATTTAACAACATCATCCCCAACTTTACCTCCCTCCCAGACCCCGACAAACTGCCCCACCTACTGGGGGAGCACAGAGAGAGCTGCACACTAGCAGCACTCTATACACACACCTGTCACCAGGTGAGGGACAGTGGGTGACCATGTCTCATACACACACATACACACACACACACACACACACACACGCACAAACTGATTGTTTTACTACCTCATTATTGTAAATACTATACTTTTTATTGTTATTATTTTGCACTGTTTTTATTAATATTTTATTCTATTCTATATTTTTGCACATGTAACTATTCTGTATATTTTTGTTCTTTCTTATTTTTATTGTTTATATTTCTCTGTAACTTGCTTTGGCAATACGAATGTCCTTATTTGTCATGCCAATAAAGCTTCTTTTGAGTTTGAGTTTGAGTTTGAGTTTGAGAGAGAGAGAGAGAGAGAGAGAGAGAGAGAGAGAGTGTGTGTATCTGAGTGAGTGAGAAATAGAGAGAGGGAGAGAAACTGGACAATTATGCGTGTTACCATGCCCCCATTTATAGGTCCAAAAATGTGTAATTCATGTTTGCCTGATGTAGCAAAAATGAATTAATAAATAAAAGATTAAGATTGTATTTATTGAACAGTGATCAACATGAGGAAGAGGCTTTACAGGTAAATCCAAAAATCAAAGTGCAGATCAGAACCTCCCAGAACAAACAACCGGTCTAAAAGAAGGTTTAGAGATCAGCAAGGTACAGAGGAAGAGTGTCATAAACAGCAACCACTACAGTAACAAGGAGAAAAAAGTGTGCAAAATCCACAGTGCAAAATACCAGAATCAGCACTAGTTAGCAGATCAGGATTAAACACCAGGAGCAAACACAAAATTCAAACATCAGAATCAGTGCACATAAATCAAATACCAGGGTCAAACAGTTGGTCCAAACCCTCAGGTGAACACACTGAATACATCTTCTACATGGTAACATATGCAGTTATTAAAGTTAAATGAATACATTAATTTTTATCTGTAGAGCTCACAGTGGTGTGTTATACATTGTGTCTGTGTGTACTGTAGGTTTGTGTGTTTATGAGGTATAATGACTGTGACAGGAATGATGAGATGTCATGGTTCTACATCCATAAATTTGTGTTTGACTGTGCATTGCTTTGATAGTGTGACACTGATGTGTGTATGTGTGTGTAAGTGTGACAGATTTATATTAGTGCTCTGTTTAATAAAAAGATAAATATTAAAAAAACAGGATTTAGAATAAATAACAAAATGTACTACATGCTTTCAACTTTGTGGAAACAGCTTTATAAAGACATGGTTTGGTTTGATGAGCTTCTATTAATAAAAATATGTGTTAAGCTTCACAGAAGACTCCACACTGATGCCCATGTTTCGAGATCGGGTGTCCAAAAAGCTCATAGTCAGGTGTCAACATACTTTGGGTCGTACAGTGAATGCTGATAAAATTTTCTGACACTATGCACTAATTAAATCTAAATTATTAATACACCACATTTTATTCAATGTCTGTGCCAATAATACATTTTCTTGTCTTTATTGTTTGCTATATTTTTATTAGATGAATAGTATTGTAAGTGTAGGAACTTTACTCACTGTTTCCTGTTCTGAAAGTATTTTTCCCATCCATCATCTGAAAGCCCCCTTAGCCACAGAGCTTTTCACAAGACCTTTATTTCATTTCCTTTCAGTGAATGTTCAGCTTTTTTGATGCTAATCTGCTGTTAAATATCCCTTTGTCTTCCCTCTTTTACCTTTCCCCCTTCACAGTTTGGTTTATCCACTCTTTTACTTTCTTTTTTGTTTACACTCTTTCGCTCATGTATTTTTTATTACAACTTTTTTTTGTTCATGTTAGGAAGCCATTCAGGAGAGTCCAGCTGGATCCAACCAAAGAAAAAGTGGTAAAAAGAAGTAAAAAGAGACGTGGCCCAAGTGCACAATGCTAACAGCTTTCCAAATAGACGTCCTTTCAGTCAGTGCACTTCAACAAACAAAAAAGAGCCACTGTCTAAACCATGACACAAAGAATCAAGTCAAATAAAGGAAAGAAAAGTTCTTTCAGGTTTCAATTTTCTCTTTTTTTTCTCCTTTCTTTTTTTCTGCTAAGAGGGAAAAAGGCAGAAACAACCTAAAAATCTGTTTTATGTTAAATAGAGGTGTGCCTTAGTTCAAAAATAAAGAAAATAAAGTTATGTTAAATAAATGCAGTTGTAATATTACTGCAGGTCACTTTGCACAGCAGGAAGTCTCATTAAAATTTAATAAACATGACTGCAGCAATAAGAAATAAAATGGTTCAGCGATTAGCATAATCACTTACCAGTTCAAAAACTGTGATATGGCTTTAACCGCCTAAAACACCAAATGATTCTAATGCAGTTTTAAATAGTGTAGATATATCGGTTTTAAAATCTACTATATAGAGATTCTGCTTATTTTTATAGCCAAAAAGAACTCGCATTTATTCATATACATCAATTACTGGAACCTTAAATTAGTTTTTATCTTGATTCTAGTAACAAGCTGCCAAATTAACAGTTTACAGTTTAATTACAAATTTCTATTTCAGTATTAAACACTACACCCTTTTGTCTGTAAATAATAAATAATAATACTTGTGGTACTTAATAATACTAATAATAATGTTGTGGGTTTTTTTTAATTATTAACAGAACATTAAAAGCTTTATTTATTTTTTCTTCTTTGACAATAACCACTAAGCTAAACAAGATAAGCAGAGTTAACTAAACAACATGCTAAAGCTATGGCAAAGCTAAACTAGACGAATGCTAAGCTAACTGCTAAACTAGCGAGAAAAAACAGAGCTTTACTAAAACTACAAGGAAGCTGTTGGGAAGTGCGCCTGCGCGAGCGAGATCAGAAACCGGTTTGCGATGAGCCGCAGGTGTGCGTGATCAGGTGACGCTGCGTACTGAGCATGATGGGAATTGGAGTTCGTTACAGTTTCTAGTTTACATTTAGCTGAAATTGTAATTGTAATTTTACCCAAAAATGATTGACATTTTTGTAAATAAAATTTATATCTGAATGATTTAGTTAAGACGTTTTATTGCTTGTACAAACTGTGATGGAATTTTGTTGCAGTTATTTGTTGTAAATTAATGTGCTCTTGTGTAAGGCTTGAAACATTTCAGATATTTTATGTTTATTTTGTTGTTTGTTTAAAATGTGCTGTTTTTTGTAATATTATTAAATTAATTAATCAATTCATGCACTTACATTTAAACATTTTAGTGTTTTTTATTCTTGTTAACAATGCTGTCAACCTTTTGTCAGATCTTAAAAACAAAATGTTTGGGTTTTTATTAATAGTTGTATGAATATTTTTAACAGCTGATCACAATCGAGTGATCTTTGGGGTTTAATTTGGTTGGTAGTTGTTTTTATGGCGATGATTGTAATGTCCCACCTGCTGCAGGAGAAGACAAAAAAATTAAGAAATAAAGAACTTACAACAGACAAGAGTGTACTTTACAAAAAGTTCAAATATATACACTTATCCCTGATTATTATAAGTCTTTAATTAAATACATCACGCTAAAGCACATTTCATTAGATAAAATTTTTTTTTTTAAACATACATCTAATTCAAGCACATTTATTTTAAAAGGATGTTGGCACGCCTTCAGTACCTTTCAAAATCCATCTGTTGTCTGTTGTTCAACAACATAAGAGACACACTTCTGTAGATTTCTGTAGAGCTCAATCAGAAAATAGCAAATAAAAATCCACACACCCAAAAATATATCCATTGATAGAGCAGTAATGAAAAAGTTTAAACCAACCTGAGCTCTGAGGTCATAGGGTATTTTGTGTTTATGAACTATGAGGAGGATGGTTAAATGGGCAAAAAAGATCACAGATAAAGATGGGCAAAGATATCATTATTTCAGGTTCAAATTTAATTAATGTCAACAAACTTTTATTTAAAAGTGAGTCTAGATGGTAGATGCTACTGGAAATAGGACAGCAACTGGGCAAATGCAGACGTAGCAATAAATTATAAAGATAAAAGATAAAAAATAAATAGAATTTGTTTATTTAAAAAGTAAAAGGTAAGACAAAACAATTACAGAACATAATTCCCACTGTTGGCATACATGGCACTTTGGGAACCTTGTATCAAGAGCTTTTAATTTTAAATCTGACTTCTGACAATTGTGACATGGTTTTTATTATAAGCAATTATTTATGACAAATTTACCTCATATAAAGATTTGGTTTATATTTTCAGTGTGAGGTTAAGCTAACTAATCACAAATAAATTTTTATGATCTTATTTTCCCTCTTTGCACCTAATTTGGACATTTCCTGTGCGGCCTCTGCCAGCAGAATGACGTTCTTTCTGGTTGAGAAGGGCTGCAGGCTGGCATGCCTCCTTCAACACGTATGTAGTTGCCAGACACTTCTTTACATCCACCAGTCCCCATCTGACCTTTCTTCCCTCAGACATGGCAAATTGTGTCCATTGAGCGGCCAGCCAGGTCAGTGACACTACCAAGATTCAAACCCAAGAGGTGTGCTAGTGTATTAGACTGCTATGCCACAGGAGCGCCTTCAGGCATTTATCTGTAAGAATCTAAAGCAGGGCAGTGGTGGGCAGTGTATTCGATCACAACTTTAAGTCACTCTTGTTAAAGGCTTCTGCCAAAATCTGTTAATGTGAATTTGTACATATGTAATACAGTCAAATTAATGAAAAGTTTTATAGGAGAAGACTCAGTGATGGTACACTATATGATCATGTGAACCCCGTCTAATTATTAAGGATAATTTGTATCAGCCACACCCATTACTAAATGAAAAAAAAACACATTCTCATATATCAAAGTCAAAAATGTATAATTATAAACAAAGTTACAATATTGCCATGGCAACACACCTATACTGACGTATACAAGCAATATATACACATACACAAGGCGTTATATTTTCTACGTATTATACTTCTCTGTTTTCTTTTTTTTTTTACAAAAATCCACTTAACAAAAAAAATTCTTTAAACGTTGAATAATTTTATGGATACAGTCATTTTGGGTAATTATTATTTATAACAACACTTTTCAATGTGTATTTATTATTATTATTATAATCATTATTATTATTATCAGTATTATTATTGTTATTAACATTCCATACTTTTACATTCCACTGTACTAACATTCTTTTTTCCTTTGAATTTTTATCAGTGCATGTTTTTTAATATAGTTTTAAATGCTGCATTTCAAAAAGTTGAAAGTTTAATGGATTGTTAAAAGTTGGAATATACACATAACGACACACAAAATAACATTTTAATGCCAGTTTTCCATTTGTTCTCATGAGCAGGCTGTTGTAACTATTTCACTCAAAAATAAAATGTTTGATATGAAATCCTTTAGCAGTGAAATGTTTCATTATGCTTCCTAAATTCTTCTCTTATTTTGTTAGCTTAAATGTATTTTGTTATTGTTACAGGTTTTATAAACATCACTGGAGACATGTGATGCCTGATCAGTATTATAATTTCACTAATTGTTACATATTAATATTGTTTAATAATAAACAATGTTTTTGTTTTTCTCATAGTGATATGATAACAAATAAAACCAAACATACATAACACACACACTAATGTTTACATTTTAAAGGTGCACATATCAGAAATTTGTTGATTTATTAAATTAATTGTCCAAAAAAATTAAATATAAAAGCCAAATGTGAAGCAGCTCATGGCTCTTTCTTGTTACACTTACTAGCCTTTAGTTAGCAGGTGCAAGTTTCTCCACAAGGTGGGGCTACTGGAACTGTACTCACATTGGTGCTTCGCATCAGTAGCACTGTATGTCCTTCTATCTAATATAGCAGATTGTCCATTATAACTTTCCAAAAATGTTGTCTTACATTTTACAGTCATAGTGCCGCTGTGTAGGCATGATATGGCTCAATAGGTGTCTTGCCAACGCCGGGCAGCAGAATGTATGCTAGTGGTGTTGGAAACGATGATGAAGAAGCCATTGGTGAAGAATTAGTTGACGCTGACGTTGGTGACGGAGGCCACCCACTGCAGCTACACGACATTAAAAATGCTGAATTGTGTGCACTTGAGTATGTATGGACCCCAGGCAAATGTGGGAAGCCCAGTGATGGTGTGTACGAGAATGGTGGAATGGGTGGAGGAAGAGGAGGAGGTGGTGGAGGAGACAATTCAGCCACCTTAGATCCAAAATCCAAAAATGAGTACGGGTTGGAGCAAATAGATGGTGCAAATAGGATTCTTGCTCGGTCCGAGGCACGTACCAGAGGGTCAGCAACACCAGATTTGAGGGAGTCCGGTTCTACGCCATAGGGCAGTGCCAAAGCAAACTTCTCCTTTTTGGCAAGCGTTTTGGGCTTGCGTCTGGGTCGATATTTGTAATCTGGATGTTCCTTCATGTGCAAGGCACGTAGCCGCTTGGCCTCATCAATAAACGGACGCTTTTCTAAATCAGTCAGCACCTTCCACTCAGCTCCAAGGCGCTTACTGATCTCCGAATTGTGCATTTTGGGATTCTCCTGTGCCATCTGACGCCGCTGGGCCCGAGACCAGACCATAAAGGCGTTCATTGGGCGCTTCACATGGTCGGAGGACTTTGACATGATGATTGCCAAAAACAAAAAAGTGCAGAAGTTGATTATTTACGTTATCAACGTACTTTTAGGTTCTGAAGGATGTTCAGGGTTCTTTCGCATGAATTAGCAATAAATACTTCAGGTAATCTGACAACAAGTATGTCAGACACAAAAAAATCTCATTGGACCCAATGATTCCCAGATTCCTCACCAAAACTTCAAAAAGTGTGAATCAGTCAGAGCTTTAGACACTTGAGGTGATTAGACATGATTTCTTTATTAGGTCCAATATTGTCGTGGGATGTGATCTGATTCTTCATCCTCATCATCAGCTTTCCTATACTGCACAGAAATAAAAACAAAATAAAAACTGAGTTAATGTCCAACATTAATTTAAAATCACACTGATTCATTTATGATTCATTTAATTCTTCAAAATGACTGTGTACTGTCTGGGTACTGTAAGATTCCATTACGCCCAGTGTTTACCGGATCGGTTTCAGACCATCTGCAGCCTGGACCATGTTGAAGAGCTTTGATTAAGTTTTAACTTATTTATTAAACAGGGACATCAGACACACGAGGTTTACATATTTATTTTTCTTAATTGTAAAAATATTGCTTCATTAAAGTTTATATTGACCTGATAAGGACTGCATTATTATAATAAAGATTCCATTGAATCTTTACACACACACACACACACACACACACACACACACACATATATATATATATATATATATATATATATACTCAATCAAAACCCTAACTCAGCATCTCCATATCCTGTTATTATTGTTATTATTATTAACAAATATACATTTACAGTTTCTTCTAATTGTTAACATGCACAGACATACATAATCCAAACATAAACATACATAATCCAAGCATTTGCTTATTAAGAGCCTTGCTCAAGGGTCCAAAAGTGGAAATCTAGCAGTAGTGGGGCTCAAACCAGCAACCTTTCAACTACCAGTACATTTACCTTAACCGCTGAGCTATCACTGCTCAGTTGAAAAGAAAAGCATAAATTGTAATTCTTGTATTTTTTGTTGTTGAACTGATTGTCTTGTTTGTATTATTAATATAAATTTCTTGTATTCATTCAATCTCAATCATTTACTGTTACACGTGATAATATTAGAGGTACAAAAGATGAAAAAAGTTGAATTTCTAAAAGTGTAAAATGTAGCACAAGCTGATCTGAACAAAACTGTGTAAGCAAACTAATTATTAAAAAAAATCAGCTGACTTTATTGAATAAATCAATATTAAAAAATCTAACTTATAGCAATGAGTTACAAATGTTTCTATTTTTTAACATTAATATTGTAGCATAAATTATAAACTGCCGTACATGCTGTGAATATAAATTATAAACCAAATAAATAAACTACCTTACATGTTTAGCCTTTGTACTTTTCTTCTAAAGTTTACAAACTTTTTTAAGATCCTCATAATACGTTTCCAATGAAAGAAAGAACTGAAATAAATCAGACAGAAAGAAGAACAGAATTAGAAACACTTACAGAATGGTGAAGGTTTTCAGCTGAGAGGAAGAAACACTGGAAATTCTGGAGCTTGCTTTTAACTTCTTTTATAATTTATTGGACACAATTTTTCAAATCTTTAATAAAAAGATCTGAAGCTTCTCATCAGATTTTTTTTCAAAAAGCAAAAGAAAGATTCTTAAAAGAAAGTCACAGTTTAAGATTTTCTCCAAGTTGTAATAAAATTTAAGTCACAACTTATTAAATATTGAAATATTACCACAACAATGCCAAAAAACACAAATTAGTTTAAATGAAATGAAATGAAATAAAATGATAAAAATTAGATTTGCTGATTGTTCAGAAAATGTAATATACACAAACTGTGTAACTGTGACACTTTAAAAGGAAAATCATTAACAGAAAAACAATTTTGCATTTAAAAACCAGAAGGAAAAAATGCAAATAAAATCTGTAGCAAAGAATTCAGACCAAAAAATATGAAAATCAGTAAAAGTTTTGAAATAAAAATCCAGCATTTTTTTAACGAAGCACAGAGTTGATGCGAGTCACCAGCACTCTGACTTTACAACCACTGAGTGAGTGCAGCAATCTGAGCACCACCAATGTGTATGTGTGTGTGTGTGTGTGTGTGTGTGTGTGTGTGTGTGAGGGGAGGGGTAGGGTAGGGTGGCACACCCCCTCAAAAAAAAACTCACACACTGTTTACATTACAATGTGTCGGCAACACAAAACAGATAATTAAAAAAATAATAATTATTATAAGAATAATCTGATTTATTTTTTTGGTTTATAAATAATTGATTTAGACAAATATATAAAAATTAACTGTTGCAAAATCCTGAAACATTTTGGTTTATTCATTGGATTTGTTTGTTTTAATAGAAACAAAGTTTAAACACATTTAAAATAGATGAAACAGACATGAGTTACTGATATTTAACGTGTGTTTGTGTTTCATCAGTTCAACCCGACACAGAAAATTTGAAAGAGACCTCATTTTTAACTGCTGTAAATTTATTCCAAAGCAAAAAAGAAAGACTAACAAATGAACATGAAAGCAAACAAACAAACGAGCAAACAAATGAAGAAAAAAGCAAACAATTTATTACATGAAAAATGAACAAACAAACAAACAAAGTGTGTTGCTGAAATACCTGTACTTCATTATTAGGACAGAGGTTTAAAGAGATAAAAATCAGAGGCCAAATTCCCAACAGAATATGAACTTAGCGTTTCCATATGGAAATGAAGAGTGAGTTTGAGCTCCCACTACCAGCTGCTCCACTGGTGGTTCAGCAGTTACAGCTGGTGTCACACAGTCCTGGGGACCCAAGTTCAAACCTTGCCTTAGGCTCCGCCCAAATCACAGTGTTTGTGTTGAAATAAAGTACAGGAAATGATCAAATAAAACACAGGAAGTGATAAAAAGGAAGGAAGTTAAGTGTTTTCTTTGGTATGATTGTCATTTAGTAAGGATAATTTTCTCTTTTGAAGTTGAGTCATTCGGTCCCCAATGCTGGGTCAAAAATTATACACAGCAACTTAGATAATTAATTTGGTGACCATGGGTACAGAACTGTACTTCTTCTATTTTCATATATTTTTTTCTTTGATAATTTTCTTTTTTGGTGTTTTATGTTCTACAATGTTCATCTTCAGGAAAGCAAATTAATGAAATCTAGTTTGTTCTATTTAAAAATCTTTTTATTTATCTTTTTCTCATTTTATCTTTATCTTGTATTCTCTGTAACATAAAATGTTCACTTTAACTTTCAGATTCTCAATAGCAACTTTCAAAAGTGTCATTAATTTTTATTGAACTTTTATTAATTTTGAGAAGCATGTATTTGGGGACAAATGGGGGATGCATTTGGACTTTTCTCACATATAACTGCAAATTAATTTTATTTCTCTCTCATACTTTCTTCTACAGGTTGAGGAAAAATCTAAACATTAAACAGAGAAGGAAGAGCAAAAGATTAGATACAAGGCAAGCAGCCAATCAGAAAAAGAAGCTTAAACTGACTGTAGAACTCACAAAGATATCATTAAGAACTAAGAGAGAAACACGGTCCTTCAATAAGCAGAACAAAAATCAAATGATCAACAGTTCAGTTGAGCCCCAGTTCAGAATAATTTAAACCAGTTAGAACTTGGATGAGGTTTCCCTCTGCTGGTCTGGAGGTGCTATAATAAATGTTACACATTCTCCACTTTTTTTTAATCTCTAAATTCAGTTCAACGCTAGTGCCTTGAAAAATGTAGTTTATTTTCATAATAATTTTAATAGTTTTATTTCTGTTTGTTTATTACTCATTTTAAATGTTGTTTTCTTTTCATCTCTCCTTTTCTTTTATTGTGTGTGATTGTATATGTGTGTGGGATTCTGTGAGCATGTAGTATGTGTGTGTGTGTGTGTGTGTGTGTATGGATGTCTGTGAAAGTGCAGTATGTGTGTGTGATTGTATGTGTGTGTGTCTGTATGTGTGTGTGTGTGTGTGTGTGTGTGTATGGAAGTCTGTGAAAGTGCAGTATGTGTGTGTGATTGTATGTGTGTGTGTCTGTATGTGTGTGATTGCATGTAGGTGTGTGTGTGTGAGTGCGTTTGTGTGTGACAGAGTGTGTGTAGGGTGGAGGTGCATTTTGGAGGTCTGGTATGTTTTTATAAAAGCGCATTACGATGAGCTGCATTATTTCCTGTAGAAGAAGAACAAGGTGCATTATGGGATCTCCAAAAGCTTTTCTGCGTCTTTTTGTGTTCATTGTCTTTGTGTCTTTTTTTTTGGTGCTATGGATGTAAAGTTCTTTGAGTTGAAACGGAGGCCATTGGTGCAGCTGAAAAGAGCTTTTAAAGTGGAGTATGAGCGGAACAAAAGCGTGGAGGCTGAAGAACATTCACTGCTTCTAAAAGCTGCACGTCAGGGAAAAAGCATTCCCATTTTATTCTGATTGTCGCTGCTGCTTACAGATTCTGAAAATCTCCAAATATTCCATTTCAAATTCCTTTTGATCAACTTTTTTTGTAAAAAGTTCAATACCTTCATTTTTTTATTAACATAAAGGTTTTCTTTATGGGGAAAATCATCTTTGTTTAAGAATGACACTGTATGTAAGCAGTGACTGTTCTTAAATTTATCACACATTGATTCTGTATAGAGACTAGCTGATTCTCTTTCTTATTTCTTTCTTTTCTCCTTCTTCCTCCTTTTCATTTATTTCTTAGTGTAAAACTGTTCTTAGTCAAATAGATTTATGTCATAAAAATATTTAGGATCAGGTTTTGGGTTTAAGAACAAGGTTGGAAGATAGACTCCGGGGTTTGGGCTGGAGGTTAAGGTTATAAGTAAGAATGAAGGATTTTAATTAGGGCTTAAGGTTATAATTTAGGGTTTTTAATAATATAAATAAAATGTACTAGATGTTCTACTTGTTTAAAACAATTAGAAACTAATCTTGCTATTGTCTGCGTAATTAGATTGTTTACTAGAAATGCCGCTCTTGTTCATACATTTAATCAAGTTTAAAAGTTAAATAATAACTAAAATGGTCCTGTGATTAGCACTGGTTGTCAGTGTTAGCAATTTGCAGTTTTAAAAACACTTAATATATTGACAGTATACTTAACGACCACAGCCCTCAGGGGAACAGTCGCTCCTTTACATCAGTGCTTAGATGCACAAATTGAACCTTCAGCATAATCAATACAGCATCGTCCAAAAAGAAATTAACATATTTTTAATCTGTAGCCCCCCCAGCAGCCCCCGTGTTGTTGTCTGATGGTGCGGTTGCTTCTGCCAAATGCTTTTAATGAGCTGATATTGACACACAGAGCTTCACAGGGGCCTGATTAAACTATTGGGGGGAGGGGGGGTGGTGTTACTGACATATTGTACACACACACACACACAGTTTTATGTTATTTACTGTTTATTATAATCACATACAGTTCAGATGTGTAACTAAAATGTAACGTCATTAAAATTTGTTAATGTGTTTAAACATCCAGACAGTAACTCAGATGTTTGTTCTGTTGTATAAAGTACTTTTAGATGATTAAACATTGTGGTTTAGTTTCCTAATTCTGCATTAGTTGCATTACAGTAACTTATCAGATTTGATTCAATTCAGCAGTAATGCAGAGATCCAAACAGCCTAATAGACTTACTGAAGCATTCAGGCCTGTTCCATCCAGTGATGTGCTTGCAGGAAACGGGGGCATAAATAATTTGGTAACCTTATGGCCTTACCCCTCTTTCTCGTCTTTCTTACAGTCAGGAAAAGTAAACATCTTCAAACTTGTGGCAACAGTTTGGGGATTGCCCTTTACTGTTTCAGCATGGCATTGTCCCTTGCACAAAAATGTTATTTGGTGAGTTTGGTGTAAAAGAATCTAACAACATTATTTAACAAATCTTTGGGATGAATTGGAATGTCAAATGTAACCCAATATCGTTGTAAAGACTTACTAATGCTCTTCTGGCCGAGTAGACGTGAATTCCTGCAGTAGTGTTCCAAAATGTAGCAGAAAGAACAAGTAAATGCTGTTATGGCAACAAAGGAGTGCCAGTGTTGTCCAAAAGATTGGACATGTGTAGGTGTGAAGTGTCCCCATACTAGTGCCCATATAGTGTAGGTTAGATAAGGGCAGATAAAAGTTAAATGTGTTGTGAAAAGCCGCTGAAGTGCTTTCTTCTAGCTCTGAATGTTACTTTGAAGAATTATTGATTAGATTTGAACACTGAGAGACGATAAATGTGTGATGGTTTTCATCCTTTCATTGATCCACTGTGTGTTTAATATTCATCACATCATCATTCGCTCTCATTGATTAGCTGACAGCTACATCACACTTATTAATATGTATTTATTTTTCTAAAAACAGATTAAATGCAAAACTCTGAATACAAAGCTGCAAGTGTTATCGGATATATCCAACAAAAATCTTTAATATCTGAATTAATCTTTTTGGTCACAAAAATCTGAAATGCAAAAAAGATTCTTATTGAACCAGGTTCAAAGATCATTTCTGATCAGAATTCTTCTATTTTCTTACGTTTTATTTATCTGGTTAAAATAAGAAAGGACAAGTTTTTCTTTTTGCCTTTGAATATGTTGAAATGCATAAATATGTCACTGTTGTAGTTTGGTGATTTTATTAAATTAAGTACAATTTAACTTTAAAAATATTTTTTTTTTTTTATTAACTCAGTGAAAGCTGTTAATAGACAGGTTTTTTATTTTCATGTATTTTTTTGTTTTACATTTTTTATCCGTTTCCTATTTTTATTTGATCAACTAATTTATTGTTAACATTTATGGGAAAACCTATGCATGAAAACTGTGAGTGAGTGAGTCCAAAGTCATCAGGCTAAAATAAAGAATAAGTAAAAATGAAAAGTTTATTTAATTTAGTTTCATATACTGACAAAAAATTGTAACTTTTCATCTTGTTTGTTTCTGTTTTTCTCCTGTATTCCAGCATCTCTATTTAATTAATAATCAAGCTTCTTATTTCATTACATTAAAAATGACTTTTATTTTATTTTACTTCCATCACCAGAGCTTTTAATATCTTTATTTATAACATGTTCTCTTTAAATAACGTCTAACACAGCAGTAAATAATCTAAATTACACTGCTGGGTAGAAAAAGCTTTTTTTTAATCTGCTCTTCTCTATTTATTACAAAATAAGCAATATTTGCTGGTCCATATCCAATAAGAATTCAGGATTATCCAATGCTCAGTCTAATCTACAAAACATTTATTCTTATTCAGAGCAGCCATGCACATGATTACTGACTGAAAGTGGACTGATAACACCAAAGAAAACACTCATTTATTTTTAATTTTATTTTTTTAACTTGTAATGTTCAATTGACATTAGTCTATAGATTTCCATTAACTTTCAATAATTGTGAAAAAAAAACATTCTGATAAACTATGTTAACACAACATAGTAAAATGATCATCAGGTTCTAGTCATTATTAAACAACAACAAATAAAAAATAAACTTTAAACATTTAAATAACTTTTTTAAAATAAGTGCAAAACAGCCTTTCACTGTTGTGTGGTGTTGTGAGGATGCTTTGCCGCTTAAGGATCTGGGCAACTTAATATGAGTGATAGAATCATGAATTATGCTTCTTATCATAGAGTCCTATAATAATAATAATAATAATAATAATATGTAACAAAAAGTAAAAATGTTTACTAAAATTTGCAGGAGAAAAAGAAAAATGTTATTATATATAATTATTTATTAATAAGATGTAATAAAAATATGTGTAAATACAGTGCTGATTAACAGATCAAGTTTTTAAAACATTATGGGTTTTTTTATTTAGCCACAATAATCTCACCACATTCTCTGTTCAAGTCAGTACTTTGATTAGGATTCTATAAAACCTTTGCTTTTTAAGTTTTAGACATTCAGATGCTAAACTTGCATTTGTATTTTTAATTGTTGTCCTGCTGCATCAGCCAATTACACCTCAGCTTCAGCTTATAGACCTTAAGCCTTCACCTTAATTCCTGGACTCATTTGACCACAGCACATGTTTCCACTGTCTTTTGGTTAATCTAAGATGAGCTCAGGCCCAAAGAACTTTTAAATTTGTTTCAATTTAGAAAACACAATGAACTTGATCACATTAAAAAATATTGAGAATCTTTTCTTTCCACTCTAATTAGTGAGATTCAGTAGAATGAACAAATCACAGATTCTTTTTATTACATTTTGCAAAATCTTTTCCCAACATCTCAATTTTTGGGTGTGGTTTGAAAAGCATCATACTGTATTTCAATCTCTGTCTCTGTCTTCAGAAACTTTGCTCTTGTTGATTGGATGTTTGCTTCACCTTTCTTAATATCCTTCAGAAGTTTCTCTAAACTTTTAATCTTCTGGGAAATAACATCTGCCACCACCAGACTCGTGTGACACTGATTAAGGAAGAAGATTGAATGTGAGATGGATCAATAGAATTGATGAAACTGGTCCCAGCAGTGTCAGACCACATGCTAATTGGTTTAAAAGTGTAATTGAATGTTTACTCACCTCAGTGTTCCAAAGATTTTTACAATTAAGTGTGCAATAGTATTGATTTTCCTTAAATGTTTAATAATAATAACAATAATAATAGTGATAATTGTAATAATAATAAATCTGATTTCAGTACTGGATTGCCACAGTATTGCAGAGCTTTCTGTTTCATTCACCACCTGATTTTTCCTGCACTGATTTATAGTACAATTTTTAGCAGTGATATTTATATAGCTTTGTTTGTTTGAGACAACCAGAGATTGTTGTGTTTGGCAGCAAAGAAAAGAGGACCAGTGTCAGTGAACACCTCAGTTCCTGGGCTCTAAAAACCAGAGACCAAGTCCGAAATCTTGGCGTTCTAATAGACTCAGATCTCACATTCACCAGCCATATAAAAACCATCACCAAAACAGCCTTCTACCATCTTAGAAATATAGCCAAAATCAAGGGTCTAGTGTGCCAACAAGACCTAGAGAAGCTGATCCATGCTTTTATCTCCAGTAGGGTGGACTATTGTAATGGTCTCTTAACTGGACTTCCCAAAAAGACCATTAAACAGTTACAGCTCATTCAGAACGCTGCTGCTAGAGTTTTAACTAAGACGAAGAGAACTGAGCACATCACTCCAGTTCTAAAATCTCTACACTGGCTTCCGGTTAGTTACAGAATAGAATTTAAAGTGCTGCTACTGGTCTATAAATCACTGAATGGGTTAGGCCCAGAATACATCTCAGAAATGTTTAGAGAATATAAACCCAGTAGATCTCTTAGATCGATGGACTCAGGTCAGCTAGTTGAGCCCAGAGTCCAAACTAAACATGGTGAAGCAGCATTTAGCTGTTGGGCTGCATATAACTGGAACAGACTGCCAGGAGATATTAGATGTTCCTTAAATGTAGAAATCTTTAAAGTGCCTATGATTGAGCTTGAAATTTTTGCTATTACCCTAATTTTACCATATTTTTTTTAGTTTTTCATGCTCTTCTAAATTGTAGTGTATATTTTACTATATTTTCTTTTAGTTTTCATGTTCTTAATTTTTTATCTCTCTTGTTTTAATTTCATATTCCCTAAATTGTAGGTTATATTTTACAATATTTTCTTTTAATTTTTCATGTCCTTAATTTTTTATCTCTCTTGTTTGAATTTCATGTTGTCTTAATTGTAACTAAATGTTTGCAAGAAGTCTTTCTGAGGTTCTAGATCTCAGGAATGTTTTAATGCTTTTAATTAATTTTTTCCTTATGTAAAGCACTTTGAATTGCCACTGTGTATGAAAGGTGCTATACAAATAAACTTGCCTTGCCTTGCCTTGCCTAGCAACTTTACAAATCTACATATTCTTATTTATTTATTCACATCATCACAATAATAAAATCCCACATTAAAACTGTATAAATATTTTATAGAAATGACTCCACTATAAATATACTTATATTCTAGTACCTCTAATACTGTAAACCAAAGCTATACATGTATAGGATGGTATAGAAACTGTACTTGTTCTGTTTTGTCCATTAACTACACAACAGATTTATTTAGTTTACATTTCCTTCATATTCAGCACCAACAACCTACTAGCACAAATGTCTGACCTTGCCAGTATAAAAGAAAAGCAAGAACAGCTGGGACAAACAGGTCTGATAACATGGATTAAACCCAGATTTGACATTTCTAATAAATAACTTTGTTAAAATGTCATTAAATATTTATGTGATCCTTTAACTCTGGCCATTAGGGTGTAAGTGTTTAACCTCATGTCATTTATTTTAAAAATCAGTTTTTTCCAATAATGCATTTCTGCTCCAGGCAAAGCAGTACAGAAAATGAGAAGTGACCCGTCTGGCTTTCTGTTCGGCTGGTTGGTTGAGACAGACTGTGGTCATGGGTTGAAATGGGGGAATCATTTCTTACTGCACCTTAGTAGGAAATGCTGGGAAAGTTGCTGTATGCTAATATTTAAACTAAATAATCACATTTTTATATAGATTGTTTTAACAGTTCTGGAAAGAAATTAGTGATATTTCAGTGTTGATCAGTGATGTTCAGTGTTGAATTTGATAGTAGTTGTATTTGATGTGACATGGCTTATAGGCCTGATTTGGGTTCTTTAATATATTTAAATTTATAATATTTACATAAAGATAAAAGTTGGGTTTAACAGGCACAAATAATAACACTAATCACAGCTATAGTTAGTTTGCGTTAATTTAATTATTTGCTGTTTTGTGGTTTGGGATGCAGGAATAATTGAAAGACTATAAAAATGGTTATAATGCTTTTAGATATTTTTTTTAAGTCCCTGCTATAAGGGATCAGATGTACTTCTTTCAACACAAAACAATTTAGTAATTTCTTCATCCATGAAGATGTGCTTTAAAGCATCTCTGCTCTTGTTTTCTGTGGGTTGCTTCATGTTAGTGTAAAATGTAGAGCACCTGAAAGACTAGAAACACAAAAAACGCTTCGTGAGCGCTATTATACGGTCATAACAAAAGCCATGGATAAAAGAAAAGAAAAGGAATGAATGGGAGGTGTCCATGCATTAAGAGGGTTGAAAGACCCCCATTGGAGAGAAATGTGGGAGTAAAGTGTTTCGGTAAAAAGAGAAAAAGATTTCCTGCTGTGCCTCATTCTTACAATCGTCCCACCATTATTTTCCTTCAAGAAGTTTGGCTGTAATTGCTTTTTAATTGGGTGGAAATAAAAATTGGATGTTACCAAATAATAAAATTAATATTTTTTTAACATTTTAGCACCTGAAAATACATTTAAAATTCTTAATTCGTTTAGGTTAACTCTATGGCATGGTTGAGTTTGAGTTTGTCTGAAACTGCTGCTATACAACGTTCACCACAATCTTCTGTAGAGTTTATACAGAATAGTGCAAAAGCATCCAGTAAGCAGTAAGGTTGTGGGAGAAAATCACCCGGTAAAACATTTCTTACAACCATGGTGAGCATAAAAGCATCCTTTTGTAAACCTGCTCAGTTTTAAGGTGAATCATATCCTGGTCAGGACTAGACAAGACAAGGTAATGTGGAATACGCAGGAGAAATCCCTCCAGTGCAAATGATGAACTTAGTGTGGTTAATGTCATCACACTACCTGTTGGTTTTTATTGTAATTTAATTTAATTTGTTTTACTTCAATTTCCTTTCTGCTAAATAAGGTGTACATCTCTATATTCTGGCATCTGTCTGTGCCCTTTCTTCTCTGTTGTATATGATAAATATAATTATTATTTATAAACTAAGAAATGGACTTTATTGGACTCAATGCTTAGGGATGATGGGATGTTAATTAAATTTTAGAAAAAAAAAAAGATTCAGGTAGGGGACTCAAACCCCAAAACCAAACACATTGAACTTAACCCTCTAAATAAACTCCTCTTAGGGAGGGGAGACTGATGGCTGACCAGTGAGTTTCATTTAACACCAGCGATTTGTGTGAAACGGTCCCTGCTGCTCCTCATTTGGACCCGACGCCCTCCACATGCCACCACACATGCCAATAATTGGCACCTCTGCATGACCTCTGGCTGGAAAAGGCCATATAAATGCCAGCAAAGTTTACAAACATTAAGAGACGTGCCTTAACACAGCTTTTGCCTAATGCCCAAAAAATCCACTGTACCACTCACACTAAGTCAGGTGATCATGGGGGTTTTTATACTTCATAATAGATTGATAATACGGGGTCACATTTACACAGACCAATTAGCACAAGAACAGCTGAAATACATACTACTAAACAAAAACATACTACTAATTAAACACTGGGTTTAAAATATTAACAAAAGGATTAAAGTTGCACAGCTGGTACCCAGGCCAGAGTGTATTGCTGCCATGCACCCAGTGTTTTAGGGTGACACCAGGCCAACTATAACAAGAATGAAGCTAATAAAATAAATAAGAGAAAATTTTACACATTTGAGTGGCGTGTGATGCTGAAACAATAAATTGGCACTTTGCCCTGCGCCCAGTATTTCATTGATATGCTTTAGAAATGCTATAAACCTGATAGGGATTAAGCAACTACTGAAAACAAATACTGAAATAAACCAAACTGAACTAAAGATTATGTTTGAAACCTTGGCTTTATGATTGACAGCATTTTGATACTTCTTTTATTTTTTACATATTACACTTCTGTTTCACACCTAAATTAGCTTGAGCCCTGAGTTAGGTTTGGTTTGGTTTGGTTGGAGATGTGTGAAAGCATTTTCAATCAGGTTTTGTAACGATCAAAGGTTATAATTAAGAGAACCTGGGTGCATGTTGCTCTGTGTGTGAATGTCATGCTACTGGCAGTAGGTTTTAAGGTGCAAAGTTTTAATAGGACTTTTATAGATTCAGAATTTGCAATGCAAACTTCCTGTACAGAATTGAAATTCACCAGGAAAAACTGTGAATTTTGAACAACTGGCCACTTTGCAAGGCGATGTAAATGAGAAGTTCCTAAAATGACTGAAGCCACAAAAGAGTTTTAGGTAAATGGTTTTCTTTGTATACAGAGTTGCTGAAAAGTAACCATGAATGAGTCCCCAGCATGTGCAACAAAGCCCAGCCTCATGGATTCTGAAGATCCAACCATAGAGGGAGGTGGGTGATAAGAAAATTAGCCTGTGTGGAGAATGGTGTTAGCGATTAGCATAAAGGTCACATGAAAGCACTTCACATAAAATAAAAGAGTTAAATGGCAGCTGCAGCTTTTTTGCTTTTATAAATAGAAAAATCACAGGAAGTAGGGTCAAGACATACTAATAAAAACCCAGAGACAGATAAAGGCATGAGAGAGAATAAATGCTAATTAATGCTAATGAAGTTAGCATTATTAATCTAGAATTAGCAGGTTGAGGTTTTACTGAGCTCATTAACCAGAAATCATTCAAACTCCAACAAATTAGTATAAAAACTTCTATCTTCCTTAACTATCATCCTGATCAGGGCTGCTGTGGATCCAATGTCACACAGAACCACTGCATTTTCAAAATATAGCCTGGACAATTTCACACATTTACTCTTAATTCAACTTCTTTCTCCTTCCTGACTGTAGGCAATTAAACTATTAATTCTTTACATTCACTTCTCTGTCAGATCTGTTACCAGCAGATCCAGGTTGTAGAGGATCCATAGCCTACCCTGATCCACCCTCAATCCACTATCTGCACCTTCTGTGCCCAGTGGTTCTGGGTATGCTACGGGCCCACTGTGACCCAGATCTGTTAGGTGGAAGGGCATTGGAAAAGCCTACCAAACACACACACTACACACTGTTTAACATGTGGAAAGATGAAATCCATACTGAAGAATAATGTGTTTTTGATATTCTTTTAACCTCTGACTCAGATCAATATGTGCGTTGTTGTGGCAGCGTTATTTTCCACCTGACATGGCGTCTAGAAATCCATTATTTATTTATCTTTCCATGCTGACAGTAAGAATAATGTTGATGAAATATTACTTAGCATTCATGAAACATATAATGCAATTACGAGGATGCTACTGAATCTATTTGTGCAGTGTACGCAAAGCATATGTGTGTGTGTGTGTGTGTGTGTGTGTTTAGGTGAGTGTGAGGGTGTGTGTGTGCATGTCTTTGTGTATGTGTGTGTGAGACAGTAAAAGTATCTCTCCACACCAATTTCTAACAGAGGAATAGAATGAATGTCAAATAAAATATATGCTTCCAACTTTGTGTTAACAATTTGGGGAAGGTCCTTTCCTTTACCATCATGATTTTGTCCCTTTACACAAAGCTCCAATAAGACATGGTTTGGTTTAACAAGTTTGATGTGGTGTGACCTCAACCTCACTGAAAACATTTGGGAGGAATTTTGATTGTGATCCAGGCCTTCTTGTCTACAATTAGTGCCTGACCTTACAAATGCTCTTTTGCTCTTTTTACAAATGTTCACAGACACACTGTAAAGCATGTTATAGCTGCAAAGCAGCAAGCCAAAGGGTTTTTATTACAGCTTTTTGGTGTTAATAATCTTTTCTTTAATAATCTGAAATCAATAATAAAGAAATAATTTCACAGAGCAGTGTGTTTATCTTTGTGGACAACATTAATGTCTGGTACAAAAAATAAAGTCCATAGATGAATTGAAACATTTTCATGTTGTATAAATATACTATAATGTTTAGTATTTTCTCCATCGCTCTATTTGGTGTTCTTTGTGGTTTTTATCTTAGAAGAATCAGGGTGCAACACGACCTCCACCCACAACCCCTCACCGACCCCTCTACTTTACCACACAGCAGGATGAATAAAGGTGATTAGAGGCTTTTGTATATAAATAAAGCTTTATCAGTAGCTGGAACTCAGTGAGAGAATAAAGCTGCACGTCAGGAATGTGATGCAGTATAATCCCCCAAAAAACAACTTTATTTCATATCGAATGATAACCATCCAGCCTTTGAGGTCCAAATGAACACAGCAAATTGATTTTAATTACTGTATTTGTGCAGAGAAGTAAACATGCCTACTGTTAAATGTCCCAGTGGAGCATGGACAATGGAAAAAACAGATTGAAAAGCAAGAAATAAATGTTGGGAAGAAAAAAGAAGCAGAGTTGATTCTGAGAGCTGCACTTTACAACCACATGTGAGAGACACATAAATATGGCAGGAACAAAAACTTCCTGCTTTAAAAACAAGTTTTACAAACTTGAGTTCTTTTAAAAATGTAACAAAATCTGCTGTGTCAAAAATATACTAATATACAAAATGTACATATATAGAACTGAAATGATCAATATGGTGGCATACAAGTTCTATAATATAATTAAACTTTGTGACCTTTAAGACAACCCTTCTTCTCTGTAGCTGTTTTCTGGACATGGTGGTGCAGCAGTAAAACACGGTAGCCCACAATTGTTTTTTATACACCTAAAACACTGGAAATGGCTGAAACTCCTGAACTCAGTAACGTTTTGGTCATATGTCGTTTACAAGTGAGGTAGCTTAATTGCTAAGATTGACCCAGGCAGGTGAGCCAATAAATTCCAAAGGTTTTACATCCATGTTGGACCTTATTTCTTCCCCAAGATGATTCATGCATTTATACAGGTCCTTAACAAAATAAATAAGTTCTAAACATTACAAGTTATGTATAGCTTACATTTTCTTCATTTTCTGCAAAATTCTCCCACTTGCAGTCTGCCCATGCTCACTTTATAATGTAATAAAAACTGCCAGTTTATAGGTGTGTGTGTGTGTGTGTGTATGTACCTGTTTGTTGCTGTAGAATGACTTATAGAGGTACTTGGAGGTTTTACTTTGATCAGGGACTGTTTTTGGTCTAAAAAGTTTGAGAACTCCTGTGCTACACGATGCAGCAGGAGGAGCAGAACCATCAATCAGAGTCAAATTGAAGCTGACAATTACCACCTAAAATAACTACATACGAGCTGCACTTGTCACCGATCACTTCTCTTTGATTTACTATCAGATATGTATCAGCGCTGCTGGATGTTCTTTCATTAGTTTTGCACGTTTTTCTTTCCTGGCAGAAAAGTGAAGGGGGTGTTTATTTTTACTCGGCGTAACTTGTGCTCTATGTTATTAAGTTGGTATCAGTCTGACTCCTTGACAGCTTATCTGATCTCACTTTGCTTTTCTTATCCCCTTCCAAACTGGAACAAAACCTTCTGCATTTACATTACTGACAGTGTGTGTGTGTGTGTGTGTGTGTGTGTGTGTGTGTGCGTGTGTGTGTGTGTGTGTACAGGACGTGCAAACTTTATCAAGAGCAAGAGATGTTTCAATAAGTTTTTTCCGGTTTTTTTTTGGGGGGGGGGGGGGGGGGGGGGGGGTTAAGGGTGGCAAAGCTGATATTGCTACGCAGCTTTACAGGTTTGGGTTCAGTCTTCACTTCTAGTCTCTGTTTCTTGGTAGTTTGGTATTTTTTCCTAGTGCCTTTTCTCTGGGTACTCCAGCTTTCTTTAACTTTTCAGCAAAATGTAGATGGTGGATTGGCTGCACAAGATTACCCTGAGTAAGAATGTGTGAATGTGTAATGCCCTGTGATGGACTGTTCAGGTGGTGTTCCTGCCCTCAACCCAGTGTTCCCAGAAAGCTTCAGACCCTCCACAGCCCTGATCAGGGTGATGAATGAATAACTGAATGTATGTATATAATGGTGTTCTGGAGGAGTTGGCAAAAGTGCTGTGGGGTGTTAAGCTAGCGATTTTCTCTTCTCTCAAAGCGTTAAACCCATTATGTTCTTTTTGTTTACGAACTTTCACTTTATTCACTCTGACAACCGTTTCTTCAAAGATGAAAAAAATCAAAAGCTGAGGTTTTTTTGTCCAGCTCTAATACATTCAGCAACAGAATTAGCGGGTGAATGAATGAGTGACCGAGTGGCTCTTCCTTCCTAAACAGTGAAAAGCTCTGGATGAAAAGGTGAAAGAGCGGCTGAACAAAAGCACTTTGTCTGACCGACTGCACTTTTTTATGGCTGCTAAAAGAGCACAGTGTGAGTGCTAACAATGCACCACCATACACTGAATTAGCGCTTTTATTCTAGTGCTGATTTTCACCTGTCGCTTCACATCAACAAACCACAAACTGTAGCCTTCTCTAATCACTCGTGTGTCTTTTTTAGCTGGTTATTTTTTTATAAAAATATTATTATACAGGTCAGATTTTAAAACAAGCCCAATGCTTAGGTGTGAGAAAATAATGAGACTTTTTACTATGCAAAAATGCTGTTTAAAAAAATCAATTTTAGAAATGAGAGTACCACTTAGAAAGTAGATTTTTTCCACTTAGTGTACATGTTACAGTAATGAGCATCACTAGAGTCCAGTCAGTGTAAGAGGAGCAGCAGTATGTTACCAAAGTTTTAAGTTGTGTTTACAGGTGTTGTTATTGCTTTAAAATAGCACATGTATGATAACAGCACTGAAGAATTTACTGCTTAAGCTTGAAGCTGATTCACGGCTAAAAAGAGACTTAACCATAAACATTTCCCTGTTCGTTTTTCTCTTTATTTATTGTTATTCTAAATTAAATGATACAAATTTTCACACAATTTAAACACGACCTGTGAATTACCTGCTGAAATATAAAAAAATAAATAATGAACTCACTGTTACAGTAAATGAATCAGTACATTCTAACCAATTACAACTGAGGGTTAAACGTACAGTACATATTTCTAAATAGTCTGGAGTAGGCTTTCTTTAGCTCCTGAATACAACAAGGCAATGTTTTAATATAACACACACTGTTCTGTAACATTTTCACCAACATTTCTACACTTGCTCTCATCTCCACTCTAGCACTTTTCTATCTCTCAACACAGGACAGTTTTCCTTTTTCTTCTTGTTCTTCTCTCTGTCCTGCGATCCACTCGTCTTTAATCTGTTCAGGCTGCGTAATCCATAATCCGTCAGGAAATTGTTTTCAGATTAAAGAAACTTGAAGCATGAAGCTGTTTTATTCAGGCATGAAATTACGTCCAAAGTATAAGAAAATATGAAAAACACTCCTGGATGAGTTTTTACTTTCAGCACAGCAGGGAGGATTTAATTTTCTTTGATAAAGTCCACCTAGGTGTTGAACAGTGCTGAATGCTGAACAGTGTTGGCTGTTGAATAGTTGAATGTGTAAATGTGCTGAATGCTGAACAGTGCTGGCTGTTGAACAGTGTTGAATGTGGAACAGTGTTGAATGTGGAACAGTGCTGGGTGTTGCAGTGTTGGATGTTGAACAGTGTTGAATGTGGAACAGTGCTGGGTGTTAAACAGTGTTGGATGTTGAACAGTAGTGAATGCTAAACAATGCTGACAGTGTTGATTCTGCTCAGTTTAGTTATAAAACTGGCAGTGTTCATATGCGATATGGCTGTAGAGCAGATTGGAAACTTAGTTTAACACTGTGTTTCTTTATTCTGTTAGACTGTGTTAATATTGAAAGTAAACACACTTAGAAAAAGTTGACAAAGAAATATTTTACAGTTATTAAATAATATAGAAAAGTAGTGAGGTGAATATTGAGCACAAATGTATCACTGTTTAATAAGCAAACACGTCCTCAGAGTGTTGGCGTTACTATCAGGTTTTTCTTAATAATTCCTGAAAATGAAAGGCAGTGGTAAATAAAGTAGAACTTATTCCACACAAGATAAAGCTGGTGTTGGTTTAAGATCAGAACTGTTTTTCTCTGGTGAGTCTTTATCCAACAAGAATAATTTAATCCACACGCACACATACACACACACACACACACACACACACACACACACACACAAGGTGATTTAGGGTTAGAATTAGGATTAAGAATTATGGAAAAATGTTTGAGTTTTTAGGGTAAAGCGTTAGGTTTAAGAGTTAGGGTAAAGATTGGGGTTATGGTTGAGGATAAAGGGTTAGGGTAAGGTTACGGTTGGGGCTATGGTTAGGGTTAGGGGTAAATGGTTAGGCTTAGAGGTTCAGGGTTGTGGTATTTTATTATATTATATTTTTTGCTAATATCAGAATTGCTCTACATCAGAAATAAACGTATTGCGCCCTCGGGTGGTTAAATTAAAGAATTACATAAAATCTACTGAAATAAAATGTTTTTACATTTTTTATACGTTTTTAATAAAGAGAAAGCTAATGTTTACTAGTTGACTGTTAATAGCGCTGCTTACTAACAATTTCGGTTTACTTCAAATTTCTAATATAGAACACCAAAGAAATACATAATAATTAGTTAATATTACTTTTGCAAATATATTCTTATATGATTAAATAGTTTTACAGGAGGACGTGGGGGTGGGTGTGTAACTGGTCTTTATGGAACTATTTTACCCATCTGAAAAAACACTGCATTATGAAAGTGTTCTATAAACTTAAGTGAAATTACTAGCACTTACTGTAAATAATCTGTGCGTGCAATAAATGAATGTATAAATAAATAAAGAAATATTCGATTTGCTAAACTGAATAGAGCTTTTTAATAAAACCTACATGCAGAAAGAATCGGAATTTGCTTAGGTTTCCAGTCCCCACCAGTAGGTGGCAGTGTAGAAGTCTAGTTCTTCTTAATCTTATGCAGATGTCAATAGAAGAGATGCAGGTCTCTCGATTAGAGAACTAAACATTTCTTAGACAGTTTATTAACTCTATATTAACCCGTTTCTGTTATAATGTAATTATGTATTAAATAATTTACAGATATAATTTCGCAATAATGTCGGTATTTCAGGTAGTTAGTTAAAGGTAAGCTAAACTAAACCCCGTTAGCCAAACTGTTTCGGTCCGTATTCCAAATCAATATATTTTTATTACCTAGGTTTACTAAAAAGTGTATAACTAATATCTGCAACTGATCATCTAGTGCACTATGAAACTCGTTTGTTCTATTTGGGATCGAGCCTTACCTGGTGACATTTATTTAACAGTAAAGCGCCATAATATTGTTTTTTGAATCATTTAAATCCACATTTTTACATTTAATTAATGAATAAAAGTAATAATTGACTACTGTTATGGTAATTGATGTTATTTTCTTTATGTTGTGTAAACATTAATATATCTAAAATGTTTGGTTTGTGCAGATTGCAGTGGGATGAAATCGTGGCTTGAAAGAATCAACACCTCAAAACCTAAAAGTGAACCATGATGTTAGAGGTGAGATTTTAACATACATACAATTATTCACACACTCACACCTCTCACCAAAAGTATTCACCCTGGCACATAGTGTGTGCACTGCTGAGATGCAATTACACTCGCATGCTCTTATGGCAATACTCCTCTCTAGTTTATTTAAATACTTCACTATATGTCTACTGGAAACGCTTCAGCCTGATCAGGCTCGCAGTGGGTCCAGGGCCAGCAGGAAACACTGAGAGCTAGGGTGTGAATACACCAAGCACATCACAGAGCTTTAACCTTCACATCTTTAAAGATCCAAAGAATCCACTATAGTGGATCCATTGATCCATTCTCAGAGAGCTTGTAGACATTTTGGGGGGCTTACTAGCCTTTGTCATTTAACAGTAAGGGTTTGAGCGTCGTGCCATCAGTGTTAAAGTGAAGCAGTAAAGTCAAACACTGATCTCCAATATTCACCATCTCAAGAAGCAGTGGTAGCTCAACAGTTAAGGTACTGGACTGAAAATAAAAATGGTTGCTGGTTCAAGTCTCATCCCCTTCAAGCTGTCAGTGTTGGGCCCCTGAGCAGGGCCCTTAATTCTCTATTGCTTGAGTTATATTTACTCATAATTGTAAGACGTTTTGGATAAAAGCATCTGGTAAATGCAGTAAAAGTAAAATCTCTGTGCAGCGCCTCGACCAGCCAGCAGAGGCTGCAATTACAGCAACACTTCAAACACAATTTAGTTTTTCTGTTCTTGCTCTTATTGTTTTGTCACCACCTGTAAATTCAGTAGATGCTATATTTAAAACATTTCTCAATTTTAATGGACATCAGGAGGAAGATTTAGAGCAGCTGAAGAGCCAAACTGGAGAAAATAATCTTCACAACAGCGTAAACATCATCTACATTAAAGAAGAACCTGAAGATAGAGATTATGTCTGTAACACAACAGGACACACTGAAGGTACCCGTTGTACTTTTAGACCACTAGTGATGCAGTAGGATAAACCGGTTCCATATAAAATTATGTATTTTGTTCCCTAGGTGCTTTGAATTACTCCAGTCAGTGCTTGCTAGTGATCATATAAATCTTAGGATTGTCTGCAACTGTTACAGTTCTTGTAGAGATGTTGCTATGAAATGCAGTTCAGAACCAGATTGTAAGTGCTTCATCGGTGACAGATAACAACAGTTTTCACTTCAGAGTAACATGAGATACATTTGAACATGAAGCAAGGTCTAAGTAAAGCTTGATTTGAAGAAATTTTGACCTGCACAGAGCTCTGAACTCAGCCCCACTAAACAGCTGTCTTAATTTTTTTCTTCTTGTTTCTTTTCTGCTTTAGAACTAAGCACAAAGACCAAAAGAAGATCCAGTATTAAGCAGAAATACTATGATCTGGGTATCTCTAATGGACAGGGCCAGAAAGATATTCCACATTGCTCAGATAGTGGGAAGAGTTTTACTCAACACTGTAATATCCAACACTACCAGTGCAGTGGCTCAGAATTGGCTCTGTTCATCTGCTCACACTGTGGGAAGAGTTTTACTCACAAGGGAACTCTCCAGAGACACCAGCGCACTCATACAGGAGAGAAGCCTCATGAATGCTCAGAATGTGGAAAGAGTTTTACTCAACAGAGTCACCTCCAGACACACCAGCGCACTCATACAGGAGAGAAACCATATCCCTGTTCAGAGTGTGGGAAGAGTTTTAACCTGAAAGGGACTCTTCAAGCACACCAGCGCATTCACCTGGGAGAGAAGCCATATTGCTGTTCACAATGTGGAAAGGGATTCACTCAGAAGGGTACGCTTAGAACACATGAACGCACTCACACTGGGGAGAAATCCCACCGCTGCTCAGAGTGTGGGAAGAGTTTTACTCACGAGCGTACTCTTCAACTTCACCAGCGAATTCACACTGGAGAGATGCTGTGTTACTGCCCAACATGTGGGAAGAGTTTTAACCGAGAGAGTCATCTACAAACGCACCAGCGCATTCACACCGGAGAGAAGCCGTACCAGTGCTTAGAGTGTGGAAAGAGTTTTACGCAGCAGGGTTCTCTTCAACTACACCAGCGCATTCATACTGGAGAGAAGCCGTATCTCTGTCCACTGTGTGGAAAGAGTTTTAATAGAGAGAGTACTCTCAAAGCACACCGGCGCATTCACACAGGGGAGAAACCATATTCATGCTCGGCTTGTGGACAGAGATTTGCATATTCAAAGAAAGTTAAGGCTCACATGTGCAGTGAAACAAGCAATTGGTTATGAATAAACTTTCACCATTCTGTCTCCTGTTTCATGTATTTATGTGTTATTTGTATGTATTTATTAAGAATGTAAAAAATTAATTACATCACTTTTCTACAGTCACCTTCCTTTGCGATGCATTTTTCCCAGCGTCGTACCATTTTAATGCCATCAGCAAAAATTTAGTTTTTTTTGGTTGAGCATGTAGCCACTGATGCACCGCTGCTTTCACGTCATCACCACATAAAAATCTTCTTCCCCTTAAAGTGTCTTTGAGCATCCAAAAAGGTGGAAATCATATGGCACTAAATCAGGACTATTACTAAATACGGACAATCACTACTACTCCTCCCTCACCGTTTCCAATGAAAATATAAAAGTGCAGAAACTTTTTGAAGACCCCATATATTATATATATATATATATATATATATATATATACAGTGTATCACAAAAGTGAGTACACCCCTCACATTTCTGCAAATATTTCATTATATCTTTTCATGGGACAACACTATAGACATGAAACTTGGATATAACTTAGAGTAGTCAGTGTACAGCTTGTATAGCAGTGTAGATTTACTGTCTTCTGAAAATAACTCAACACACAGCCATTAATGTCTAAATAGCTGGCAACATAAGTGAGTACACCCCACAGTGAACATGTCCAAATTGTGCCCAAATGTGTCGTTGTCCCTCCCTGGTGTCATGTGTCAAGGTCCCAGGTGTGAATGGGGAGCAGGGCTGTTAAATTTGGTGTTTTGGGTACAATTCTCTCATAATGGCCACTGGATATTCAACATGGCACCTCATGGCAAAGAACTCTCTGAGGATGTGAGAAATAGAATTGTTGCTCTCCACAAAGATGGCCTGGCCTATAAGAAGATTGCTAACACCCTGAAACTGAGCTACAGCATGGTGGCCAAGGTCATACAGCGGTTTTCCAGGACAGGTTCCACTCGGAACAGGCTTCGCCAGGGTCGACCAAAGAAGTTGAGTCCACGTGTTCGGCGTCATATCCAGAGGTTGGCTTTAAAAAATAGACACATGAGTGCTGCCAGCATTGCTGCAGAGGTTGAAGACGTGGGAGGTCAGCCTGTCAGTGCTCAGACCATACGGCGCACACTGCATCAACTCGGTCTGCATGGTCGTCATCCCAGAAGGAAGCTGACGCACAAGAAAGCCCACAAACAGTTTGCTGAAGACAAGCAGTCCAAGAACATGGATTACTGGAATGCCATGTGGTCTGACGAGACCAAGATAAACTTGTTTGGCTCAGATGGTGTCCAGCATGTGTGGCGGCGCCCTGGTGAGAAGTACCAAGACAACTGTATCTTGCCTACAGTCAAGCATGGTGGTGGTAGCATCATGGTCTTGGGCTGCATGAGAGTTGCTGGCACTGGGGAGCTGCAGTTCATTGAGGGAAACATGAATTCCAACATGTACTGTGACATTCTGAAACAGAGCATGATCCCCTCCCTTCGAAAACTGCCTTGCTGAGGAAGCTGAAGGTAAAGGTGATGGAATAAACCCAATTGAGCACCTGTGGCGCATCCTCAAGTGGAAGGTGGAGGAGTTCAAGGTGTCTAACATCCACCAGCTCCGTGATGTCATCATGGAAGAGTGGAAGAGGATTCCAGTAGCAACCTGTGCAGCTCTGGTGAATTCCATGCCCAGGAGGGTTAAGGCAGTGCTGGATAATAATGGTGGTCACACAAAATATTGACACTTTGGGCACAATTTGGACATGTTCACTGTGAGGTGTACTCACTTATGTTGCCAGCCATTTAGACATTAATGGCTGTGTGTTGAGTTATTTTCAGAAGACAGTAAATCTACACTGCTATACAAGTTGTACACTGACTACTCTTAAGTTATATCCAAGTTTTATTTCTATAGTGTTGTCCCATGAAAAGATATAATAACATATTTGCAGAAATGTGAGGGGTGTACTCACTTTTGTGATACACTGTATATATATATATATATATATATATATATATACTGTATATAGTATATACAGTATATATACTGTATATATATACAGTATATATATATAATTTCAAAAGTTACATGCACTTCTAGGTGATGTGTATTGCACATAATTTTTTTGCAGCTGTTGTATTTCAGGGATTGATGATGTGATTAAGTGTGTTTAGTAACTTCTTATTGGTTTTGCCTCAGTCTTACAGAATCTCACATGTTTGGGCTCATGGTGTGTGCAGTGCCTTACAGAAAAATCCACCAGAACCATCTAGCCTGACCCGTGGGGACAAGAAGTGTCTAGATGGTTGTAGGTATGGCTCTCTTCGCTCAGGGTCGGGGTCATACTACTGAGTAACTGGATATGACTACATTAAGGCCAGGAGGAAGAGGGAAAAATGCAGAAAAAATTATGAAGGATGGCAGGAACCAAAAACCACAAAGCCAAACATGGCTTGATGCCTCATATTTAGTATTGAGTTAAATCTGTAGGCATGGGCTTTTATAATATCTTATTTTAAATTTATAGGCATGAATATGGAGTTGGTCCCCATTTTGCAGCTCTAACAGTACCACTTTTCCAGCCCTGAAAAACAACCCCATACAGTTGGCACAATTCAATTAGGCATGTAGCATTCACCAAACCCAGACCTGTCCATCAGCCAGATTTGTCTCTCCACAGAGTCCAGTGATGATGTGCTTTATACCACACCATCCAACACTTGCCATTGTGCTTGGTTATGTAAAGCTTGAATGCTTGGCCATAGAAACCCATGCCATGAGGCTCCCAGCTCACAGTTTACAGTAGTGTTAAAAAAAATAGCAGTGATTTTAAAAAAAAGCGAATAAAGCACAAAATCATTATAATAACTTTTATTTCCATAAATGCAAATGCACTGAAAATACTACACTTTCAATTCTAAATCAAAACATTAACAACATTTAGCCAGTTTGTGTTAATCCTTTACAGAAAGTTAAGAAAAATGAATATTAGGCTGTTCAAAATAATAGCAGTGCCAGCATTTTTCTTTAAAAACTTAAAAAATGTATGTATAAACTGAAAAAAATGTTTGAGGTTCCACTTTACTTTAAATTACTGAACTAATATTTAGTGGCATAACAATTGTTTCTGAGATCTGTGTTGCATGGAGTCGACCAACTTCTGGCACGTCTGACCAGATATTCCAGTCCAGGATGATTAGACTACATTCCACAGTTCTTCTGCAATTTTGGTTTTGCCTCAAGCCCACAAGTTCTCTATGGGATTGAAGTCAGGAGATTGGGCTGGCCACTCTATTACCTCAATCTTGTTTGTCTGTAACCAAGATCTTTTGGGTCACTGTCATGTTGAAACACCCGTTTTAAGGACATTTCTTCTTCGACATAGGGCAACATGATCTCCTCAAGTATTCTGATATATTTAAACTGATCCATGATCCCTCGTATGTGATAAATAGGCGTAACACCATGGTATGAAAAACATCCACATATCATCATTTTGTACCACCGTGCTTTACTGTCTTCACAGTGAACTTTGGCTTGAATTCAGTGCTTGGGGGTCGTCTGTCATACTGTCTACGGCCACTAGACCCAAAAAGAACAATTTTGCTTTCACCAGTCCACAAAATGTTGAGCCATTTCTCTTTGGACCAGTCAATGTGTTCTTTGGCAAATTTTACCCCATTCAGGACACATCTTTTCTTAACAACAGGACTTTGCAAGGAGTTCCTGCTGGTAAATTGGCTTCACTTAATCATCTTCTGTACTCACTGGTAACTTCAGATGTTCCTTGAACTTTCTGGAGGTGATCATTGGCTGAGCCTTTGCCATTTTGGCTATTCTTCGATCCTTTCGAACAGCAGTTCCACGCTTCCTTCCGTGTCTTTCAGGTTTTGGTTTTCACTTCAATGCATCTGAGATCATTTTAGCTGAGCAGCCTATAATTTGCTGCACTTCTCTGTATGTTTTTCCCTCTACAATCAACTTTTTAATCAAAGTACGCTGTTCATCAGAACAATGTCTGGAACAACCCATTGTACCTAGTATTTCAGAAGGAAATGCACTTTGACCAAACTGTGCAACATTTGCCACCCTCCTACCTTAAATAAGGGCCAAAATTGACACCCGTTCTTCTGCAGAATGAATGACTTCACCAATTGAACTCCTCACTGCTATTATTTTGAACAACCCCCTTTCAATTAATGCTTCGATTACTCAGAATGAGCGGCATGCATGTCCTAATTGTTGGGTTTGTTTTGTTTTCATTACTCTACTACACTTTCAAGTAAATTTTTTGCTATGTAGAAACAGCATTTCTACTAAAAACAGTGATTTATCAGGTTAACGGTGTTGTACTGCTATTTTTTTTTTAACACCACTGTATATGCTGATGTTAATACCAGAGGAGGTTTGGAACTCTGTTTTTGAGTCAGCAGAGCATTGGCATATTTTATGCACTATAGGCCTCAGTATATCTTTACACTGAAAATGTTTTCATTTTAACAATATTGTAACAATAAATTATCTTATCTTTTTTTAACCCACTGGCATGTTTTTGCACCACCCTGCTACCCTGTTGCCACCTCATAAGCTTGTAGAGATGTATCCCATAAGACTGCAGCTGTAGTTGCAGCCAAAAAAGTATCGAATAGGTCTGAATACGTTTGTGAATGAGAGATTTCAGTTTTTGATGTCTTCACTTTCTGGGTGATTGAGTGTAGATTGATCTACATCACAATTAAGTGTGCAGAACGCTGAAGGGTCTGAACACTTTCTGAATCCACTGTAGTGCCTGTCTGGGAAAACATGCATGTGTGAAGGGGTATTAGTCCTAGCAAAAATCCATCGCATATTCACAGATTAAACTTTTAGTCAAGACAAAAAGACACTGGTTTTTTTCAGGAAATAAAATGTATTTGCTACATAAAATGTTTAATGCATATTTTCACACAGTTCAATATAAACATGATCAACTATCCACCTCCACTTTCTTTCAGATGACTTACTTTCTTTAGTCGTTGTGGGGTTAAAAGCTAAAGGTAAACTCCCCACATTAAAATTCTCTGCAAATGGTTTCTAAAGGTAAAAGGTTGTTTTTTTTTTAATGGCTCTGGGTACATAGATGTGACAACATTTCAAACTGTGGAGAAATCATGCTGCTTTAGTTCCACAAATGGACAATAATGTCCCACTTTGCTTCCTCATAAAGCTGCTTGACTGAATGCTAAGGCAATGCAAACGTGCCAAAGAGTGGGGCTTCCTTCAAGACTAGTTTATTTCACTTTTCTTTACTGCAAAAGTCCATGTTTGATATTTTAGATTACATATACTCACTATTTTTCTAAACCATAAAAACTAGGGAAGAAAAAAAATTGGATTGCCCAAAGGGTTTTAACATACTGTTAATGTTGTACAGTTTATTTATTAAACTATTTTATATTTAAGGCAAATGTACAACAAAATATATTTTGCCTTTACAAGTCAAAACAACAACAACATTTTGCAAAAATACATTTAATATTACGAAAATACAGTTATGACCCTTTTGAAGAAGTTGGTGAATTTTGAACGTAATAGTTTTGGAAATGAACAAACCAGTCGTATTCACCAACGTCCTTTGGTATGTCCTCCGAGGCCCGAGGCATGATCGAAAAGCAAGTACAAGACCTTCTTTTACTGGCAGGTTGAATTTTGCCCACCATCTCAGTTCTAGTTCTCCTGACTATATAATCTGGGGTGGCAGAGAGGACAGGTTCTTTTTTCCCCTAAACATATATATATCTTTAGTGTCCTAAATGTACTTAAATAGTAAAGCTTCATACACACAGTCCAGATCAATGTGGCTACTCTCCTTTGTGGGTGCGCTGGTGTCTTTGAAGGTGACTCTGCTGAGTAAAGCTCTTGCCACACTGTGAGCACTGATGTGGCTTTTCTCCTGTGTGAGTGCGTACGTGGCGTTGGAGATTACTCCTCTGAGTAAAACTTAAGCCACACTGAGGACACTTATACGGCTTTTCTCCAGTGTGTAGCCGCAGGTGGGACTCAAGGGTGGTCTGGAGTGAAAAGCTCTTTCCGCACTCTCCACAATGATACGGCTTCTCTCCTGTGTGAATGCGCTGATGTTTTTGGTAAGTACTCTGGTGAGTAAACCTCTTGCCACACTCCAAGCAGTGAAACGGCTTCTCTCCAGCATGAATGCGCTGGTGTGTTTGAAGATTACTCTCTTGATTAAAACTTTTTCCACACTCTGCACAATGATACGGCTTCTCTCCTGTATGAATGCGCTGGTGTTTTTCAAGAGTACTTAGCCGAGGAAAACTTTTCCCACAATCTAAGCAGTGGTACATTACTTTATGCATCTGTCCATGAGAGGTCTGATGAGTAGGTCCAGAGGATGTTATCTGGTCAATTGAGCTTCTGGGAATCTTATTTACTTCATCGTTCATTTCTGGAAGATGGAGAAAAATTAATTTAAATTAAAAATGTGTGCTCTTCCCTGTGCACTCAGATTACTACAAGTCATGTACTGTGACACCACTAGAAATACATCCACCCTGTGTACATGGAATATGTCCTTTTACAATCTTCTTGCAGAATACTAAGTCAACAGAAAAGAAACTCTAACACAAGATGAGATACATGCTGCTAGTCCAGTTCATCATAAGGCCACATTGTTGTTTAACTGTAATGTTTAGAAGGACAAAAAAAATAAAAGAATCAGTCCAGGTGAAGGGACAATACACAGTCAAGTGGATATGCTTGGACCCAACAGCCATGGTTGTGGCTGAAAGCAGACACTGGAGGTGCTTTCAGTGTAGAGGATTTTCAAAAGGAAGCTAGGAATGGTTAGGCAATATGCTGTTGGGCCATTAGACAAAAGACACCCTGTTGCTGCAACTATGGATTCTGTGTGGCATGTCAAGGATGAGAAACAAAAATATATGAATCAGATTCTCCAGGGCATTGTGGGACAGGGCATCCAGCGGCAAATGGCAAAATAAATTCAATAAGGCAAACCACAGAGTGCAACAAATCAAGGGCAACCACTTCTGGTAAAGAGCTGGTGCAGTTATCTGCCACAACAGCCTCCGATACATTATTGCTCGGCCTGTGTGGGTAAGTTTGAAGTGAGACAGAAAAACTATTTTTTTCAAGGACAAGGAACCAGGACATCTTCCATGTAAGTAGGGTATCTGTATCACTATACACAAAGGAACGATACACTAAGCGTGTCTGTAATGGTTTACACCACATCTTGCAGACGAAAAATGAAATAAAAACAAAACTCGTAATTATTAATTAGAAACAAGAAGAATGTGTGAACCTAACCATTAGCTGAGCACTTTTTCCTCCAGAGAAGGTCGAATGTAGCACCAAGATCTTTTGCGTACTCCTCTTCATACCACACCAACAGCTCCTCTCCTTTTTTAATGGGTTGACAGCATCGATAGAGAATGCCCCCGCGATACTGGAAAGCCACCAGATTATGCTCTTTATCGTTAGGAGCACAATTCACATATCTGAAGAAATAAGGGGGGAGAACAAGGGAATGAAGTTCATGTAAGGTTTCACACTTAATAAAAAAGCACTAAATTTAACAACAATGCTGCAGCCAGCAGACTCCAGCAAGGTCTTCCTCACCTCATCCAGTTAGCATTCATCTCACTTTTGGCATCTATGTACTCCTTCCACTGGTTGCTCTTGTATATCTGTAAAACACACTTTTATTTACTAATAAACACAGGCTTTATGATTTGTTTGCTTACTGTTAGTATATCCCCCTCCTCTTCGATGCAATAGGAGCATGAAGCTGGTCCGAGCACCTGTCTGGGGGTGGGTCACATGGCGCCTACTGTGACTCTCCGTATAATATATGGTGTGGGAACCCAACACTGGCAGGTGATAGATTGACACGTGTCAAAGGGGGCGTGTGGTGATCCAGCTCTCCTTGATCAGATTGGGGGTTGTGCAAGTGGCAACTGGCAAGTCTATGACACTTTTACATAAGCAGGGAGTTCCCCAAGGGCATTGCTGTTTGTATTTACATACCCCAAGGGCAGATGCTGAAATGTATGTGCCTAGATGTAACTAGAAAAGCCTTCAGACTCTGCAATCATTTTCAAGTTCTCCAGAGTGTTTTTATTTGTCTGTTTATATGTAGGCATACAGATGGAGAGCAATGTGGCACTGGCTGATGTATAACCACTTCTCAGCATTTAAACAGTGCACATACAGAACAAACAGCAGACACAAAGTACAGAACCACATTATTCTTACTCACCACCCAAGAGTAGGAACTCTTCATGGCTTCCCCTTTCTCTACCAGTTCTCCCTGGTACGGTCCAAAGTGTGCACTGACCGGAACAGTATCCCCCTTGTTAAAGACTCCCAGGCCTGCATCAGGAATACCGGACTCCCGAACCTGTAGATCAGGTGGAAGGGTTTGTCTGGCTCTGTCGGAGACCCCCATGGGAATGGTGGTATCAGGGATGAAGAGAGGAGGACCATGAACCTCACACTCATTGAGAAAGAAGGATTTGCAAATCTCACAGTCTGGAAGGAGAGGACACAGAAAAGAAATGAGAAAAAAGAAACCCACCTCAACCCTAAACAGGGTAAAGTGGCTACTGTAGATGTGTGATTAAATGCACATGTAAAGCGGTTTGACTATCATTTAGTCTTACAGAAGTAGTCTTCATCTTCAGTTTCTTCCTCTTTAACATGAATGATGTTCAGAAGATCGCTTTCTCCACTGTGTACACTGTAGCGGTTCATTTCCTCCATTTCTTCCTCCTGATGTTCACACAAAAACTCTATTATACACTAAAGGTCAAACCTTTACATTGACGTGTGTGTGTGTGTGTGTGTGTGTGTATATATATATATACTGTATATATATATATACTGTATATATATATATATATATATATATATGGAATCTAAATTCTGCAGTTGCCCTTGATTTGTGACTGAATGACTGAAATACATAATTTTAAAAACCAAAGTTCCTAAAAAAAAGTTCCTATACTTGTCTGAAGAAAATAAAAAAAAGAGTAAAAAAAGTAAAATCAATGGAGATTATTTTTAAAACTGTGATTCTACTATAAAAACCCTTGTAAAATTAAGAAATTGAAAGTAGTAAGCCAAGAGTAATAGGCCAAATTAAAATCACAATGCTAAAAAGCTTTTTATACCATGAAAATCTTTGTTGAAACTTTGATTTGGTTTTATTTCACCAAATGTGTGCAAATATGAAGATTTGTACTGAACATTAGTCCCGTATTGGTGAATGAAGAAATGTGACCTCAAGTGTAGAGTTTTAATTTGATTAAAGTTGATGGAACATGGATACTCACAGCTGAGAACATGCTTTCTCTTCAGGGTGAAGAATAAAAGGTTCTTCAGGAGTCTGTGATCTGTAATCCTGCTGACATTTACACAAATCATATTAACTCCACAAATCCATGCAGAAGTTTGATATTAATTCAAATCTTAGCCCATATTCGGAAAGATAAAAATATCTTGAAATTGTATTTACTCGTTTTTCTTAGCAAATTACTATATAACTTTTTAAACTGTGCGGAATACTGTGACCATACGTTTAATTAGCGAAACAACAGGTTTACTTTAGTTCTAATCTTTTTACTGACTTGCTGGAGGAGTCAATGTGTTTACACTTAGATACAGTGCAGGAAATTTACTATAGCGTTAAATATAAAGAAGAATACATTAAAAAATAAATATTGAGCTTCTGAGTACAAAAGCAACCTAATAGGTGTTTCAGTGTGTAAAGCTAGCTAACTGTAACCTCAAGGGTTCAAATCACATTCACAGCAAATCCGCACTACACTGCGCACTACTGCTAGTGTTAAAACTGCCTCACGTTACCTAACAAGGGTCCCTACATAGTGAATTAGTGCTAATTTGGGATTATGTACACGGCAGCTCAAATATAAGGCTTCAGTCCAACTTACCGTAGATTTTAAAGCAGCACGGAGCAGTTAATTGTAAGATAAATTTAATAATGAGACTGTATTTTCATTCTATTCAGTATGCTCATATTAATAAAGCCATAATAAAAATAAGTTAATGTAGAGACGAATAAACAAAAGAACACCTCTTGTTTCTCTTTGTTGCATCAAGGCGGTTGGTTAAGCAGCATTTATGCTCATTATCGCCACCTACGGCAGTTACTCGTAACACAAGATTCATCAGTTCACACGTTTAATGTCTAACAGTCATGAACAATTTTGTATCTCCAGTTACCACATTTGCACGTCTTTGGACTGGACCCACACAGACATGGGGAGAACATGCAAACTCCACACAGAAAGGACCCGGACCGCTCCACCTGGGAATCAAACCAAGGACCTTCTTGATGTAAGACAGTGCTACCCACTGAGCCACACACAGAAATTTTATTTTGGATATTTTGATAAACATTACTAATTATCAATATAATAAAATATTTAGTTGGAGTGGATTTTAAGCTGTGCTTTGGATCATTGGCAAACCACAATCAAAACAAAACAAAGATCAAACCACAAAAACAAAGATCAAACCAGAGCCCAGTTTAAGTTACTGGTACTTGATATAATGCATCTGAACAAGTTAAATGACTTTGTCGGTACTATTCAACATGATTATCTACGGTTATAAAACACCGGTCCTAAAATCTGATTGGCTGAGCCGCGTTCGAAGCCGTTGTAAAATCCCTGATATACGCACACCTATGACCACCTCACATCATTCCATATTAATACGCCACTGAAAATAAAAAGTACAAACTTGGTTGAACACTATTTTAAGTCATGTACTATACATGGAAATGTCCAGATTAATATAAACAGTAATCCTAATCATTAAGCGGGTGTTTCGACCAAGAAATAGTGTAATAGTGTTTGTGGAGGAATGTTTATTGCGAATGTTGTTCGCCCTCATGTTGCCTAGCAACACTGTTAACGGACTACCTGATTTCGCGGAAGAATGCTTTTTGTAAGTGTTTTTGTAAATAAAAACATTTATAAATTGAACATTGTTGTATTTTATTATATTGTAGCGTCGCCACTAGGGGGCCGGCACGGGCTTTACCCGGGGAGCCTTGTGGCCGTGGTATCCAGGCTTACCGTAGCCGTGTAGCCCAGTGTTGGGGATGGGGTGGCTGCGGTAAGGGCTGGATAGGCAGCTCAATGTTTGTCTGTCTGTTGTGTGAATGTCTATGTGTATGAATGGTTGTCTTTAAATAACCGTCTGGCGGCGCCGACGCCCCTCCCTTGATACTTGCCGGCGCCACAATATTTTATGTTGTCTGCCGTTTTATAAAAGCAATAAGCCACTCGAGGCCGTTCGTTACTGCTATAATTTTATCACAGGGGACGGTCTCTCGTGGCTTATTGCTTTAGTCTGCACCAAAAACACCTCTGGTGTTTGTTGCCAAAATCTATATTTTGGTATACTTCTAATCATCAAATCATCTAATCAAAGTCTTTCCTCTATGGTTACAGAAGATGAATGAATGCATGAATAAATGAATTATTACATGAAAGGAATTAAAATAGGAATGAATGAATCCAGGCTTTAATTTACGTTCCATGTCGGTTGGTGGCAGTAATGCACGTTAACCGGGTCTGTTAACCTCCGTCAATCACCAGAGAGGAACTGCGGGGTTTCTTTTCTTTATTTATGCTTATATTAAATTATTTCTGTAATAAAGTATCAGATTTAAGATTTACATGAGATGAATTCAGATTGGTCCGATGTAAAATGTGATAGGAAATGTGCGGTAAGTTGGATTGTTTAATCTAAAATATGAATCAGATTTTTGGTGCAGTGACATGAAATAATAGTCATTAATTATTCAGCCGCTTCATTTATACTTTATATCTTAATTATTCACATTCATAATCATCAGAATAAAACTTACAAACTGTAAAATGAGCATCATTGTAAAGTTTAACATGTTCTCCCGTTTTTCTGCCATCTGCCAAAACATGCCAGTAGATGCGTTTGCTATGCTGGATTGCCCCGAGGTTCAAATAAGTGTGAATTAGTGAATGTGTCTTGAATAATTTGATCTGATTATTGAGCTGATTATTTTATATGGTCGTGATTTTCTCTGCTTGATTTAATCAGTATAATGTGAGCTGGGATTATTTGTGAGATGTTTGTGATTATTTAATTTGATTTATTATTAGTTTTTTTGTAAGCTTGTTCCATGTACTCTTTAATAGGTGCAGTCAAATTAGTCCTATTTATGTAGACACTAAAAAGCTAGCAGCCCTATTTATATGGACACAGAGATGCTAGAAGACAAAATAATCAGTAATGAGGAGGCCGTGCAACAAGGATAAACAACATTATAAGGCTCTCTAATAAAAAAATTATTTTTTCTCAAATTCATTACAAAACATTAAAAAAAAGGGGACAGTTGAATCTTCAAAAAATGTCAAAAGTATTTGGTGCTACTGAAAGTGCTCGTGTCAATTCCTTCAAGCTCAGACTCCTTCAATCTGATCATTTCTATTCAAAACGATCAGACGCCATTTAGGTGGATTTGATTATTTAAGTTCATACATTTGCAGCCTGTTCACTTCTTGTAAGAATGAACACATTAAAAACTAGAAATGCACACATTTATAAAGATGTGCAAAGATTCAGCTTTATTCTAATAATTTGAAAAACTGTGATTAAATCAAGAAAATATATAAAAGTGAAGCATCTTCACTGGTGGCCTCAGACTTTTGACTCCCAGTGTGTTCCAATTGTTCATCCACAAAAAGTATGGTTGCAGAAATCATTAAAATCTCAAGACTGAGATTCCGTTCATCTACAATAACTGTAAAGATTTGCCTTGTTTTTCTTTGTTTTATTTTTTGTTTTTGTTTGTTTTTTTTGGGTGGGGGTTAAATGTGTACTTCAGGAGGAAGATACAGAGCAGCTGAGGAGTGAGATTGAAGAAGGTGATCTTCACAGCTTGAACATCATCTACATTAAAGAAGAAGAACCTGATGATGAAGATTACTTCTGTAAGGCTGAGAAACATTTTCATTGCTCATCCTAATCTTTTGGTTTCCCCTTGTAATTAAAAAATTCATAGCCAAAAGTATTTGGACACCGCTTTTAATACATAGTTTTGCCTATTCCAACCACATAAAAGGTGCAAAAAATAATTTCCAGAGACAAATAGGTTGTACTGAAAAGCTTCCTGTCATATGATGCCACTTTTTTGGCACGTCTAGTTTTTAAAGCAGCACAACTGATGCATGTAAGCTAAAGATCACCATACTGTCTATAGACTCCATTGCAGTGATATACTTCATCTGAAATAATAGCTTTCTCCCTTTGCGGTCTGATAAATGAATTTGGGATTTTGAAATGTGGATCTTTATTTCAGTTAGGTGAAATTTTAATGGTTGCCTTGTGAGATTAGTTCAGAAGTCCTGTCCTAAATTCTAACCCCAAGAGGAATCACAACCTCAGCTCTCCATCCTGCTAATGAGGTTGTGGCTATGTAAATGGAAGTCCCAGAAGTCATGTTCTAAATTCAAGTAAAAAGCCTGTTGAAAGAGTGGAGGCTAGTAAATGCAGCAAAGGTGAACAAATCTATGTTATGGGTCATGGTTTTGGAACACAATATTTACACAATAAGCACATATGGATGTAATGGTCAGGTGTCCACATACTTCTGGATCTTTCATTGAGGGTCTCAGGAGGTTTGTATGATTTGTAAGATTTTTTCTGAATGTGAATATAAGTCCAAATCCTGATGTTAATGCTTTTTTTTTTTTTTGCTTCATATGCCTTTGTTACACCCTCTGATCCAGACTGTGAGGAATGCGGATCCTCCTTCGTGGATGAGTGTGAGGTTCATGGTCCACCTCTTTTTATTCCTGACACCCCTGTTCCCATTGGTGTTGCTGATCGAGCCAGACAAACCATTCCATATGGTCTGGAGGTTCGGCAGTCCGGAATTCCCGAAGCAGGACTGGGAGTGTTTAATAAAGGGGAGACTGTTCCAGTTGGGGCACATTTCGGACCCTACCAGGGAGAACTGGTCAACAGAGAAGAAGCCATGAACAGCGGTTACTCCTGGGTGGTGAGTTACTTTACGTCAGAAGTCACCTTGGTAACCACTTTTATTGACATTTAATTGCATAGACTTTTGTGTTGATATATTTTTTTATCTTGTCTTTTTGCAGATATACAAGAACAAGCAGTGTGAAGAGTACATAGATGGCAAAACAGAAGTTCATGCTAACTGGATGAGGTAAGGAACACGGCCAGCTTTTAGCTTTTTGGTTGGCAGTAGTGTCTGTAACATGGCACAGCTGCTCTCTCACACACACCAGCTTTTTGTTGTCCTTTTTCTTTAACCGTGATCCCCTGGTCTAGTCTGTTGTCTTTTACTGTTGGTGTGCGATGCCAGCACCTTTATGTCTTTTTAGAAACTTGGTCTTTGTTGCTGCGTTTTTGGGTTTCACAACGAAACCAGCCTGAGTGAGTGAACTGCCCCAGAGCTGGATGACGTCCCTTTTTCGGAACAGACCCCGCCTGTAAATTCACATATGCAGGGGATGCACCACTTGGTGGCGCTGGGTGCCACTCTGGTCGTAGTCGCGGTGCCACTCGGGTTCCTATCTTTCCTTTTTCAGAGAACTGGGTTGTCGCAGACAGCAGAAGCCTGTTGGCCTGTTAGGTTATTTTTTATGGACTCTTTTTCTCAGATCATTCACAGATTTTCAGAGAGCTGGGATGTGTTCATAACCACTATTGATTCTGTGCTTATTTATTTATTCATTTATTTATTTGTTTTCATATTTTCATTGTGGAGTGCACAGTGACTTGGTGGATTTCACTGTCACCTCACAGCAAGAAGGTCCTGGTCACTGGATTTATTTCCACTCCTCTGTCTTATCATTCTGCTCTCAGGTATGTGAATTGTGCTTGCAGTGATGAAGAGCATAATCTTGTAGCCTTTCAGTATCGATTGGGGATACTCTACCGCTGCTGTAGACCTATCAAACCAGGACAAGAGCTTTTGGTGTGGTACGACGAGGAGTACGCCAAAGATCTCGGCATTACCTTCAACTCCCTCTGGAACAGAAAGTGCCCCATAAATGGTTACGTTTCATGCATGTTTTTTTTATTATTTTCTTCTCTTTTATTATTTAGTGTTAATGCTTTTTGTAAAAACAGATCAGGTAGCAGTCTTAGAAAATACTAGTGGTATTATCCTCCTGAAACATGGAAGCATCGCCAGGTTATAGAGTTTGCACCATAGTGTGCACCTAGTCCTTTAAAACTGTCTCATAGATTTGTTGTTGCATGAGAGGGCTGCCCGTTCCATTCTAGAACATGAACTGTTCCTATAAACTGGCAGCATAGAACACGGGTTAAAGGCATGCTTTGGCTTCTTTAAAAACTTAAATCTGTCCAAATGTAGGAACTCCGCTTTCAGATGCAAAGTCACAGGAAAAAGTCTCTTCTAATTTGCACTTTGTCATGCTATATAGACCACACAGTCCCTATATTTATATTTTATCTGTTTCTCTTTGTGTTATATTGATGTTTTTAAACTACATTTATTTGCTTTCTCTTTCTGCTTTAGAAATGAAGAAGAAAGTGGTGTCTGTCTTTTCTTGTACCTTGTGTTCACTTTCGTATACAGCTCAAATTTACCTTCACAAACACATTAGAAGATGTCATTATGAGGAGTATGTGAGGCTTCTAAAATCAGGAGAGATTATGTATGAGAATCTGTCAGCCTCCAGTGGTCAGCAAGCATCCTCTGGTACACTCTACTGCTCCGTGTGTGGAAAAGGTTTTACCAAGCACAGTATTCTCCAAAGACACCAGCGCATTCACACTGGAGAGAAGCCGTATCAGTGCTCAGAGTGCGGGAAAAAGTTCACACAGCCAAATCACCTTCAACAGCACCAGCGCGTTCATACCGGAGAGAAACCACATATTTGCTCTGCCTGTGGGAAGAGTTTTGGTGATGAAGGAAATCTGAAAACACACATGCGCACTCACACCGGAGAGAAACCTTATCAGTGCTCAGAGTGTGAAAAGCGCTTCAGTCATCTGAGAACCCTGCAACTCCACCAGCATGTTCACACTGGAGAAAAGCCGTATCAGTGCTCAGAGTGTGGCAAGAGCTTTACTCAGCAGAGTACTCTCCAGCGACACCAGCGCATTCACACTGGAGAAAAACCGTTTTACTGCTCAGTGTGTGAACAGAGCTTTGCTTATTCAAGAAGATTTAAGATGCACTCATGCTTTAAAATAAAGTGAATTTGCTGCAGTTTTTGGATCATTTGTGGAAATTATTTTTGCACATATTTTGCATTTATTGGTCTTGACCCTGTTGACAGGAAAAAGTATTGTGTTGTAGACTGTATATATTACTTTATTATAGTATCCATTTTGCAAATATGTATATGTATGAAATCTGTTTAATAACACTGTGTAATTTTAAGAATTTCTGAGTTGATAAAATAAGTCCAAACAGAACCACTCATGCCTTTTCTAAGAATGGAAAATATGGCACGTTCCCGAGCCAGCTCTGCTTTGTTAGTCACAATTCAGCCTAAGGAAGCTGGAAGCAAGCCCTCACTCCTGTACTATTACCATTTGTAGTTTTCACAGATGAGCCAGAACAGCTCTGATTCCCCAGACACGGACTTCACAAGACATCTGTAGGACTCCTGTGGTATCTGGTATCAGGATCTTACCAGCAGCTCGTTTAACTTCTGTACTTTGTGAGCTGGATCATCTTACAGTGCATTCTGGTTACAGCTGCTGAATGATGCACACATGCCTGGCTGTCCACATGGTCTTGCACAAAAAAAGACTACTTTGAACAGTTGATTTACTTTCATTGCTCCGATGTACAGTTCTGATTCCTGCAACCGCATTGTAGGTGCTTTCAATGGTGGACAGGAGTGATTGTGGGCACTCTTGCCTGTGTCCAGACAGCCCCATAGACAGAAGGGTTCGATGCACTGTGTTTTGTGACATGTTTACCTCATCACCAGGATTAAAATGGTTTATGATTCACAGCTGATCTTCTGTTAGTCCATACCAGACGTCATAGCCTCACACTGCGAACCTTATCGGGATGGAGACAGTAAAACGAATAAATAAATGAATGTAGTGGACCAGTCATTAGTTACTATTACACCTCTGTTATTACTACAGCAGTCCAGCAGGCGGCGGTAATGCACCGTTCATTAGTTTTAAAAAGCAGCGGAATCTGCAGTGTTGCTTGAACTGCTGAATGATATTAAAAGGTACATTTCTTTAATTTACATTTTAAGTGTTATTTAATATGTTTAATAATAATAATAATATATATTCTATATGTTTCTTTCTGTGAGCTGGTTAATGTTCCGCTTTAAAACACGACCAATAGATACTATTATGAACAAATTAGAAGAAAGAAGATATACTTTATTTGTCATATACATATACAGGTGTACAGTACAATGAAATTCTTTCTTTGCATATCCCAGCTTGTTTAAAAGCTGGGGTCAGAGCGCAAGGTCAGCCATCATACCCGCAGACAGGATTAAGGGCCTTGTTCAAGGACCCAACAGTGGCTGCATAGCAAAGCCTGGATTTGAACCTCCAATGTTGACAGCCCAAAGCTCTCAAGTTTCATTTAATGGGTTAATTTCGAACAGTTTTTTCTTTAACTACAACTTTTTTTTGTCTTTAAAGCTAACTTGGTTTATTTACTTCTTAGACAACTCTGAGTAGTTTTTGTTAGTTTGTTTGTTTATTAGGATTTTAACGTCATGTTTTACACTTTGGTTACATTCATGACAGGAACATTCATCATTTACATTTTCAGCATTTAGCAGACGCTTTTATCCAAAGCGACTTACACAATGAGCGGAACACGATGAGCAATTGAGGGTTAAGGGCCTTGCTCAGGGACCCAACAGTGGCAACTTGGTGGTGGCGGGGCTTGAACCGGCAACCTTCTGTTTACTAGTCCAGTACCTTAACCACTGAGCTATCACTGGCCCATCATCAGTTCACAAGGTTATATTGAACACAGTCATGGCCAATTTAGTGTCTCCAATTCACCTCACTTGCATGTCTTTGGTCTGCGGGAGGAAACTGGAGCACCCGGAGGAAACCGACGTGGACACGGGAAGAACATGCAGACTCCACACAGAAAGGACCCGGGCCGCCCCAACTGGGGATTTCGAACCCAGGACCTTCTTGCTGTGAGGCTACAGCGCGACCCACTTAGCCAGTGTGCCGTTTTTGTTAGAGAAATTTCAATAGAAGTTTCTCAGGGCAGCAGAACACAAATAATGGCATGAGGTAAGAGTGAATTTCTTCGCAGTTTTGACAATAGAACTGTACATATTACTTACAAGTGTATGTAAACCTTTGAACACATTTATATGATGCATATCTATTATACTAATGCAGTAGGTGGATTTCTTTTAGGCAGTTAAGGACTAAACAATCAGACTTACCTCGACCCAGCTGTATGTCTATGAAGAGTGACCATTCAATGCACCAAACAAATTTAAAAAATTGTTTTTACTTGAGTCTTTGTCTAATATTAAAAGTAATTTAATGACAAATATGCAAGAATACAATGAATTGGGGCAAATACTTTTTCTCACAGCATTGTATGTAATAGCAGCTTCTAATTAATGGCGAACTTTGGTTCTGGGGATTACATTACATTTAATCAATTTAATCAACACATTTCCTCTGAGTGTAATGTGACATTTGTTTTTCCTGATCTTGATCTTGTAAGTCAATTGATTTATATCGGCACAGATATGACCCCAGCTGCAGTCAGTCCTCACCGGTAACCAGAAGTTAGAAGGGCATACCACAAACTTAAAGACATCATAGAACTTTTAATTCAAACACAAGGTGAAAAAAAAAAGTCAGTCTGGTAGAGAACACAATGTTCTACCCTCATCATCAGGGCTTTCTATACCCTGGAGCTCTCAGAACATGAACAGAAAGGGAAGACACCACAACACGGCTGCAGCCATGGTTTCCACAGCACGTTCGGCCAGGACAGCTGGTTAGTGGGGGACGTCAGAGTGCGGCGATGTTCCTCAACAGCGCTTCTCACTTGCCTCAGCACCTCGGCCAGACAAGGCTCTGTACCAGTCATCAGCTGTTTAGCCTCAGAGGGGTCAGAGATAATGTCAAAGACGAGCGGTGGATCATGCTGTGTGACGCTGTCACCATGGCATCTGAAGGATGTGTTGCTATTTGAAGTAAAGAAGTGGACTTTGAAGACTGAATCGCCTGAGGAAAAATCAATGTGATTTAGCATTTAGTGTGTGTGTATGTGTGTGTTCATGTGTGTGTGTGCACTCACTATCACGAGGATGCCAACGCACTGCATGTAAATAAACTCCACAGTAGTGAAACATAAACTCGTGTTCTGAACGTTTTGTTTTCCCCTCTAACAATGGCAGCAGGCTGTGGCCATCCAGAATCCTGAAAACACAAATTACATTCAATTACATTCATTTAAGCACAAACTGTTTTTGTTTAATTAAATTCAGCTCCTCTAGAAGGTAAATAAATAAATCAATAGAAAAAAACATGTTCTTGAACAATTATAAAAATACAGACGTGTCGTTGGGCAGCTCTCCTCCTGCCAGCTTCACCACGGTGGGAAAAATGTCCATTAGACTTGTTGGTTCATGAATGATTTTTCCAGCTGAAAGACGTTTTGTCCAACGGAGAATTCCTGGTACTCGAATGCCACCTTCCCAGCCACCCATGCCTTTACCACCTGCAAAGAAAATCTACAGCTGTATAATGATGTAATGGAGAAATATGATCTTACATTTAAACACTAACATTGTGAACTTCATGTAATACTGTGACCAATGATATTGTAAATTTGTATTATTTTAATTTCTCCCAGAGAATTGATGACAAGGTCAGCACCACCATATCACCAAAACCTTATTTCAAGGTCAAGTGCTCAGGCTTAATTCTTCTTTTGATTACACATTTTTATTTACCTCCCATTTGTCTATTTACCAAAATATTGGGTCATGATCTAGAAATGCAGGCCTTTACTATGTAGTAAATTGTCAAACGCTACTTTGATGTTTAACAATATTTAGTCTGGAGAATGCATTTTACATTCTCACCTCGATAAATTCCATTCCAGCCTCCTTTTGCCCCCTGCCAATCTGAAATTCCAATGTCTCCTCCATGATCGGATGTGAAGTACATCAGAGTCCTCTCAGCAAGATTTAACTTCTCAATGGTCTTCATCATTCTGCCTACCAGAGAGAGTTTAAAAGACACGTTTTCATTCAGCCACAGTGTAGACCAAAAGTCTAAGGGCATTTTCACATCTATAGTTTGTTCACTCTGGTCCAAATGAGATGATAAGTTAACTTAAAGCTGTTTCCCCCTTGTGAGGTTCAGGTTCTTTTCACACAGAGAAAAATCCAAGCGCACCAAAAGGCATCACAACTAACCAGTTGAGAACAATTTGCTCTGCTGGTTGGTCAGATGTGTGTAAGGCTGGAGCAGGAAATTAAACACAGTTAAAAAAAAGTTCTGGTGTTCTGGACTATTTCATGTTTCTATGCATGGAGCGACCACAGAGATGATGGTATTTGTTTCTTGTTCTGCTAATTATCCGGGCAATATACCAGGCCACACTCCCTCAGGAGAATGTCAAATATATACTGTATACAATATATAAAGAACTTGTGACCAGGTACGTCTTGAAAATGCTGTTTTGCATTAGACTTTACAAAAAAGACGTGCTGCCTTCAGACGACTGAGCAGAACAAAGCTTATATTGAGAAAACACTATGACATGCTAGTTGGGTTGGATCAAGGTATGAACATGTTCTCACTGAAACTGAACCACTTTAGAGTTTGTTTGGGACCCCTAAGACCAACTCCTCTCAATGCTGCAGAGTCAGGTCAAGTCAAATTTATTTGTATAGCGCTTTTTACAATGGACATTGTCTCAAAGCAACTTTACAGAATCCAGGACTGACAGACCAAAAACCCCTGTTAAGCAAGCCAAGGGCGACTGTGGCAAGAAAAACCCCTTAAAATGACATGAAGTAACCTTAAGAGGAACCAGACTCAGCAGGGTGGCCTGGAGAATAATTTGAATCTGAATAGTTTGCGGTCTTGATGTAATATGTTTAATATAACAGCATGTGTCACAGATTTATAAGCCAGTATGTAAATAAGGATTTGCATGCATGTTTTTAATCAGCAGAACTATATTTGCCTAAAATAAACTGGTACTGTGTTCAGGTGGGAATACCCATAATGCTATTAGCCAATCACTTTATACATTTTTATACTATTTAATGCATAATTATTTCCTACTGTTTTTAGAACCCTGCATTACTAAATAATGGACTTTGTAAGAAATAATTTGATTCATGAAGTGATATTATAAATGATAAAGAAGGAACCAAATTTAGCAGGACTGAGTGTGAAAGTACAGAATGAAACAGGTAACGCCACCAAACATGTCTCACCGATCATCCAGTCCACTTCCTCTATGTTGTCTCCATAAAGTCCATGCTTGCTTTTTCCTGTAAATTGTTTAGAAATGGCCAGCGGCGTGTGGACATGAGGCAGAGACAGAAACAGCAGAAAGGGTCTGTTCTGGTTCCTGCAATCATATAAAAATAAAAGTTTTTGTATAATATTACTAGTTGATTATTACTAGTATTACTAATGTTACTAGTTACTTCCTCTTTTGCTGGTAAAAAGAAATCAAAGTATTCAAAAATCCATGAGGGGACACAGGGAGGACAAACGCTACACAAAAAATATCCGGAGCTGAAATCTTACTCTAGACCGACAGAAATGTTTGAATGCACCTCTCTACAAATTGCTCCGCTTCATACATCAGCTTCTCAGTTAGTGTGTCCAAGTTCAGTGGTTGTTCCACCACTTTCTGGTTCCTCATAATAATACAGTTCCAGGTTCTCAAGAATGCAAACGGGATGTACCACGTCAAAAAAGCCAAAACATACAGCACTACCAGAAAAGCAAGCATCTTAGACCTCATTTCCAGTACTCCAGTCATTTTTGCCAAAATTAGAGTCAACAATGCCAGCGCTAACAGCATGAAAATATTCCATAGTGCATCCTGAAGGTCAGCTAGTATGTCAGTGGCCTCTCCAGGCTGGCAGTCATTAAACTTGGTGAAGGGAAGACCATAGAAGTAGTTGAAACCATGGTTATTGGGATGATGGCAGTGATCATTCCTGCTACTGCAGCTCACACCCAGGTGCCACTTACCTACAGTGATTTAAAAAGAAAAACATCAACAAATGGTCGTAGTAAGGTGACAAGCCATCACAAACCACCAGCACAACTTCAATTCAGCCTGGTATTTTTCAATCCCTCCAACTGCACTGCTACATCTCTTCCCTTAAATCCCCCCTTGCTGGTAAATAACATGTCATTTAGTAATCCATTGTGGCCTGTAAATGAAGGTTTTGTCATCCTAAAAGAGATCAATCAGGAAATAAATATTCCACCATATTATTCAGATGATTTGTCAGATCAACTTTGCACAACAGACCCACTGGACCCACTTCCTGTAGTGGTCCTGAATTCAAGCCTGCATCTTTCTGTAGGTGAAGTCCACCCATGTTTTTTGAAATCCTGGCTGGTTGCTCAGCCTTTGTGACTGAATCTTGGTCCAAAATTAAACTGGTCCTGTCCACCCTTTTATTGTTACAGGATGACAGGAACTCACTGAATCCAAATGTTGTTTTCCATAGTTGAGCCTACAAATATTAGGCAATTTAGAGACCATGTCTTCCAGGATAATGATGTTCCTGTACATACAGCTCAACACTGATGACCATCAGAATCAAGTTTCTTCAATGGCCTTCCAATTTACACATCCTTGGAGCTACTTGGAGATGTCTCTGGAATGCAGAAAGTATTCTTCACCTCATCGATCCCAGTCTAAACTTCCATCATCATCTATTCAGTACAGATTTTACATTTTAACAAAAACTAAAAAAACAGAACTTTAAATTTTAATTCAAATTTAAAAGCACCAGCAATAGCCGAATAAAAAGTTTCAGACCAGGATAACAGAGTAAAAAATGACAAGTACAATTAAATTTTATCTTCTGAACTATATTTCTTACCCACAAGTCCTGTAGTGTAACCCTGCTTCTGTAGAAGTTTAGAAAATGTGGTTTCATTGGGAGGAAGACCTCCTGAAGCACCAAGAAAAAGGATCACCTGCACTCTTCCTGTACTGCCCAGACCTTCACGCAAATATTACAAAAATATTATTTTACATATAAATGCATTAAACTAACATCCAAGCAACAGAAGAAGAAAAGCCTTGAACAAGTCCACAACAGGAAACTTGGCATTGACGAAAAAGAAGAAACATGAAATGAACATTTGCTTAACACTACAAACCTGAACGCAATGCATAACGTCCGGTCATGAACGCAGTTCTGCTTGGTGTACAGAGAGGAGCAGCTGCAATGTGCTGAGTCAGTTTTACTCCTTCCAGTGCCAACCTATCTATGTTCGGGGTTCTGGGAACAAATTCAACAACCAAGTCTTCACCCAAAGCACAAAATAACAAAAATAAGTATTTTGTACAGAATGTGTATTATCTATTCATTCTTTCACCTTATTGTATTGTTCCCGTAGCAACCAACATCCCCAATGCCCAAATCATCAACCATCATGAGTACAAAATTGGGTTTGGGGGCATCTTCAGCCTCTATGAGACACTGAGCAATAAGAAGGAATAGTCCAAAGAAAATTGACCTAAAGGGATGAAATCATGACTTGTCCATGTCTGTAGATAAATATTTAATAGCAGCATAAAAGAGTGCAAATTAAGCATTGTTTGATAGTAATTGACTTGTAAAATGATACACCAGTTGCCATTCTGACAATAAATGTTGCTAAATTAGTGTTTTAGTAAAAACAGTTTTTAATGCTAAGCTTTAGAATAAGAACTAAAAAAAAGATGGTGTTGTAATTGGGTGGTCTAGTAGAACTTAAAGAGGAGGTTAGTGGTGTAAACAAGAAAAATATGAGCAGCACTTCAGTAATTCATTAATGCATGTGTTGTGGGTCTGACTCTGGAAAAGGGTTTCAATTTAATTGGTTGCGCATTTTAAAAAAGGAAGAAATAAACCATTTTGAGAAACCCTGGTGTTTTATTAATGATAATTAAATTAACATTTTTATTTGATGTAGGTCTTACCTCAGGTTGATAAGATCCATCATAAGAGCAACATGGTTCTCCTTCAACATTACATGCAGCTTGAGATTCCAACAAGGAGATAAATATCATCTCATTTCAGAGATTAAAGTCCTACCCTCACGGGTAAAATATTAGCTTGAACTATGACATTCTGGCATGAACATCTTAAGCCAACTTGACACACTTGTAAGAACACTTCATTAGAGTATTTAAATTCTAACAGCTTGTAACACTGTTCTACTTTGGGTTTTTTATGTTTATTGTGGGGTTTTTTTTATATCAAAACATAGACAGCAACTCATATAATTATTTTAATACTGTTAAAATTTTCATTTAACTTGGCATGACCTCCTAATGCCTCATTACTGACTATAATTGACTACATCGGCTGACTCTCAGAAAGCCACAATTGTCACTTAAAGTAATTTCTAAGTAACTTTGGATTCCATGGCCATCTGTACAAAACTGAACCAGTACATGTAACAGTGGTCTATTTGCTAAGTTTGGAAAGAAAACCCAAACTGTCACCTTTGCCTGAGAGGAAACTTCAATGTAAACTGTGCTTTACAATGTGCCACATGTGTTTAATGTGAGACAGGTCTGGACAACAGAAAAACCTGTGTAGCACTGGAACCCTCTTACTATAAAGCCACGCTATTGTAACACATGCAGAAGGTGGCTTGGCATGGTTTTGCTGAAACAAGCAGGGATGTCACTGGAAAAGACTATATGAAAGCAAATGGTGATCCAAAATGTGTTATACCCCACAGACTTTAACAAAGAATGAATTGGATGGCAAAGAAGACAGGCAAATGGATTCTCAACCAAATCAAACCTAATCTTTCACTCCAAGCCCAGATGATGATAATTTTGAAGAATTCATTTAAAATTGACAATTATGATTAAAGAGTTGAAGATTAACTAAAAACAGCACTTTTTGGAATGTTTGGAATCCTTACATTTCTCTTCGCTGTGTGGTTTTCGGGTAAATACCTGTAAAAGACAATTCACAAATTGCTGCTTTCTGCTTTTATTTGCTTTAAATCAACAGTTTCAACTTTTTTGAAAAAAAATTGGGTTTGTACCCAGCTAACACAGAACGTTCCCGTAACGTTAGATTTTGGTTCCCCTATGGTTATTTTTAGGGAACCATCCCATAACGTTATGGTAACGTTCTATTTTCGTTAATGAAACCTAACGTTCTCTCATGTTTTTATGAAAACTAACAGACAACGTTATCTAAAAGTTGCCTTAAGGTTTTCTTTCTTATGTGTTTAAAGTAACGTTCCAGTAACGTTCTCGGAAGGTTTTCTCATGATCCAGTGAGAGAAATTAGCTCTATATAGCAAGCAGAACTCTCCATTAGCACAACTAGAAGGTGAGGATTTCTTGTCTAAAGTTTTCAATAATTTAAAGGTTAGTACAAGGTTCCCTTAAAGGTTTCAATAATTTTGAGGTTACGGGAACGTTAAGGGAACGTTCCCAGAACTATAATGCACAACCAAACGGGAACGTTCTATTTCTGTAAAGAAAACTTTCCTGGGGAACCAAAGCGCAACCAAAATGATCCGTTCCCAGAACGTTCTGGGAGCCAAAAATTGTTAGCTGGGTATGTATTTTATTTTAGCTAAAAAATGACTTGAGTTTAGAATCTTACCTTCTTCGTTCTGTCCTAAATTAACATTAGTAAACATGAACATGTAGAAAAAGCATAGCAACACATTAAATACCGAAAACCTTTTAGTAAAAGATTTACCAAAATGCACTTAACTACGGTGGCCGAGAAGTGCAAAACAAATTTACATTTTAGAAAACAAAATTACATATGCCGAAAACAAATTTACAAGTGCTGAAACACTTTTACATATGCCAAAACAAATTTACAAACACTGGGTACCCAAGCACTTGTAAATTTGTTTTTGTTTTTTTGTAATTTTGTTTTCTGAAATGTAAATTTGTTTTGCACTTCTCGGCCACCGTAGTTAAGTGCACTAAACACTGATCCCTTAAACCTGAAGCTTCGATGCATGTGTCACGAAAACGACACCAGTTGATTCGAATCACTGTACCGATACTTCATTCATTCTGCATTGGTCACTTGACCACTCAACTCCGAAGCTTCATTTCAGCACCCAACAACGTGATTACTTCAGGGACTGATTCAAAAGTAGCCAAAACAAACAGCGAGCAGGTTGGAACCAGCGAGAGAATGTGTTCTAAATGTATTCCGAATAAACTGCTGTTTCATGCATGACAGAATGCATTCCATTATTCAACCATCACTGTTTTTTCTAATCATTCAGCTCAATCCTGGATATTTGTACTCAACACAACAATGACATTATGAAGACATGCACAGCAAACGATTTAGTTTTATCAGTTGCCTTTTATCAGTGCACAAAGTTTTAAAAGCTTGTCCACCAGGTGCCACTAACTGTGTCATGAAGCTTCGAGTAATGAAGCTCATGAGAAAAGCTTCGGTGCTTCAGAATCAGAACGCTTCGGTTTAGCATTACTGTTAGTTGCGAACACAAACGTTTCTGATTGGTCGGCGGTTTGGGAGGTGAAAGTATAATGGCGGTTGTTAGAAGAATAATAGCGGTTCTAAAGCTTTACGTTATCGGCGCTAAGCTTCTGGTTTATCAGATGATTCACAGAGCTTTTGTTCTTCCAGGTTAGAGATTCACTTCGCTCCGACTGCTTTTTATAGCACTCATGAAGCCGCTAGCTGATTTCTACTATGTTCTGAATGAAAGGCACTGGGCGGTGTCCTAAATGACTCAATGTTATTCATGTACAACACTAGATAGGTAGGAAAAGTATGTGCTTCAGTACCCTCCTTAGTGCTCTTGCGTAGACAATGATACGCTAAATAACAAACGTTCAAACGTCCACTGACTCAGTATGAAACAGGCACAATACCAAATTGTTTTTAAGCTCTGACTAGTGCACTTCTGTAGAGACTCCAGAGTCCTCAAACTGCTCCTCAATTAATCTATACTATAATCAATTGAAAGGGACCCCCACTGAACAGTTTGGGTGCTTGACCATTCTCAGCACTGCAATGCCACTAACATGTTAATAACATGGTAGAGTGTGTTGTTCTTTTATGAGTGTAGCAGGTACATCAGTGTTATTGGGATTTTTAAATGCCTCCCATATGTCAACTGATAACTGGTTTAGAGAAAGATGAACACACATTGTGTCTCGTAACTGTACACCTACAGTACAACCAGCATTAGCAGGGTATGTCTTCCTAATAAAGAGACTAAATATAAGTTATGAATAGTGAGGTTCCACTGTAAACAAACTTCAGTCACAAGTTTTTTGTAATGCTATAATCAGCTGTTAGTGGGACACTTGTTGTAACACCACCAGCACTTCGCTTTAGTCGTTATAACAGTTCGGACATGCATAAAATGGTAATCAATTAATAATTACATACTCTTCTTCTTTTCAATGTTGCCTCTTTCAGCTTTGCCTAAGCAGCATGGAAAGGTTGCCATTGTAACAGGAGGAACACGTGGTATTGGATTTGAGATTGTAAAGCAACTTCTCGATCTTGGAATGCATGTTATCATAGGTAAAACACACACACCAGCTGGTCCAGCATTTAAGCTGCAGGTAGTAGTAGTACGGGTCAACCAAGAACAAACTACTGATTTATTTAGGGTTTTCTGTTTCATTTTAGCCTCTCATAATAAAAAAATAGGACTTGCTGCTGTGAAGAGGCTCTGCGTGGAGAAAAGAGGAGCTCAAGGTGGGCTTTTCATTTTTTTCTTTATGTAGCAGGCACTTTTACCCAGAGTAATTCACCTGAGTTTTCATGTGACACTCTTTTATCCAGTTTGAAGCAACTATAGACTTATTGTTATTTACGGATGTTTTATGAATGGCATTATTGTATATAACAATATATGTGTACATGTGTGTGGATTTGCTTTTCAGTGGAGTTTGAGCATCTGGATCTTTCCTCCCTGAGCTCTGTACAAGAGTTCGTCCAGCGATTTAGGGAACGAAGGCTCCCACTCCACACACTTATTAACAATGGTGTGTACTTACTTAACCTTCTTCAGCTCACTAAATTATGAACGTTTTGTAATGTAATCAAATTGTACATTAGTGTTTGCTGGTTTATATTCCTTATCAAGAAATCGCTATGTACCCTGCTATTAAAGTATTGTTTTCTTAGACTTGTTTAAGCCTTGCTTGGCCCAATTTCATCAAAACACTTCACAATAATGGACATTACGATAGTACAATATGGACCAACAGCAACAAACCTTCAAACTCATAGATAGATAGCTCCAATAGACTCATAGATGGAAATAGCTACAGAACAGTGCAGTAACCTGGACATCTTCAGAGTGATTTGCAACATGGACTACAAGCCAGACCTTCTCGTTCCATCAGTGTCCGAACTCACAAATGCTCTTTGGCCTAAATGGGCACAGTTGTTAATATACTTAATATTCCAAAGAATGTGCTTTCACTCCTCTAGAGTCCACAATTAAAGTGCATTAAACCAGGTTTACATGAGTCAACCATAATTAAAAATTAGTCAGTAATAAAACATTACTAGCAATTGAAAACATTTTCACATCTGTATCAAACTAACACTGGCAGCTTTCTGTCTCAGCGGCCGTTATGCTAGTTTCAGAAGGGAAAACAGAAGAAGGTTACGAACGTCACTTTGCCATTAACTACCTGGGTCACTTTCTGCTGACCCGACTCCTTTTGGACATACTGGTGCATTCTGGAAGAGAGGAGGAATGTTCTAGAGTGGTCAACATTTCATCATCTGCACACTATGTGTCTGACAGCAACCTGCATGACTTTCAAAGCCTGTAAGTGTTAAATACATACACACCTGAACATTACATCCAAAACCATGAGCATTATTATGGAGTTGGTGCCTCTTTGCTGCTATACCAGCGTTCACTCAGTGTGAATCACAACAAGGTTTTCCACTATTTAAGATAAGATAAGATAGCCTTTTATTATCCCACAGGAGGAAATTTGTAGTGTTACAGCAGCTTTCAAGAATATAAAAATAGAAAATTACAAAGTGTTTACACGTATGTACACATCTATTAAAAAGTATGTAAAAAAGAATATGTAAAAAATTGGTTTATTATAGTTTTTTTGACTATAGAATTCCAACTCGAGCCTCAACCAGAATTCAAGACCTTCACATCTGACAGTTACACAGTCAAAATTTTAAATGTTAATTGTTGGTCTACATTAAATGAAGTGGCACCTTTAGCAAACAAGTGACTGTGAATTAACTGTTGCTATGGAAACAATATGCAACGCATTAGTATAATAATAAAAGCACTCTCTGTATAAGTGATGTTTTTTTCTCTTCTTCATTTTAAAGGCAGAACTACAGTCCACATGCTTCCTATGCTCGTAGTAAACTTGCCCAGCTTCTGTTCACCTATCATCTTCATAAGGAGCTCGAGCAGGGAAGCTGTGCTGTCACAGCTAATGCTGTTGACCCAGGCATAGTAAACACCGACCTGTACCGCAACCTGAGCTTTCCAGCAAAACTCGCACAGAAACTCATAGCCTGTCTGCTCTTCAGGGTAAGGTCACGTGTATGAACTAGCACCATTGCCCTGTTAGTTGACTAGGTTTAAAGGGACAGGCTGACCTTGGCAGTTGTTCTGTGGTTTTATATTTTTTTCTACTTTTTTATGATTAAATTAAGTTATGAGGGATGTTTAGTGCCTTCAGATCTGTTGTTCTCCTTAATTAGGTGTAACTTTCCAACTTTCCTTTGACCTGATTTGAATTGTTCTGTTAGATTAGAAGGAACCCTGTGTATGGTAACGGTGTTTGGAATTCCTGTTCCAAAAAATGGGGATTTTAGAATTACTGTAAAAGCTCTGGTAAATGAAATAAGAAGTGGAAACAGTGTTACAAAACAACAAACTGTTAAATTAATTGAGCTAAGATTACTTTTGATAATGATATTTAAATCATATTTTGAATTTTTCTATAGAGTCCAGCCAAGGCAGCAGAAATAGCTGTGTACGCAGCAACATCTCCAGACCTGGAAAGTGTGAGCGGCTGCTATATACATGAAGGAAACCCAGTGAAATCATCTTTAGCTTCTTATGATGCTGAGCTTCAGAGTGAATTGTGGAAAAGCACCTGCAAACTGCTACGACTTTCGACCTATATAAAAACATGAACATACCACTTCACAAGGTCAAAATAAAACAGTTATAGGCTGAGGTAGCAGTTAGCATGATGTTAAACTGGATAAATATTTCACAGTTGACCAACTATCATATTATTACTTTTATATTTAAAAAAACCTCATTGTATTGTGACTAATTATATTTATACAGTATAAGACCACACTGGCTCTGTGGTTTATTAGGCTAGCCCATGCTGGTCTGAACCCAGATCTTAGTGGAGCTATCGGTTGGCCAGGTGTCTTCACCTGACATGATTGATGATGTCTGAAGGGGAAGCACTGTGATGGATTAGTGCCCTGTTCAGTGTGTTCCTGCTTTGTGTTTCCCCAGTGGAGCTGGACTGATCGCATCCCTAACCAGGATATAGCAGTTGATGGAAAAAAAAAACACTGTATTGTTAAAATAAAGCAGTGCTACTGAAATAAGTACAGTTCCAATCTCATCTGTAACTGAAACACTTTTTTTTGGGGGGGGGGGAAAAGCTCTTGCAAAAGTCATTGCTTCTCCCTGCTCTGTGGATGTTAATGTGGTCAGTAAAAGACATAAAACAGTACAACTGTCTGTGTGTTGTTAGTGTAGTTGTCTATATTTGTGATTTGGAGAACAATTAGACCACATTTTATTGATATTCAGTGTGTTACTGTGCCCAATAATTAAAGGAAAGCCATACTTTGATGGTGTCTAAACTTCACGCTGTATCCGCTGCTGACTTCTATGTGTCTATATAAATATGGTAACTGATTCTGAATTCATATTAAAATGGTTATATAAAATAGAATCATTGTCACAAGTGTAATGGTAACTTCCAGCATGATGATGAGGCACCATATCACAAAGGCAAAAGGCCCACATCTCAAGCTTCATCAACATGCCAATGATTTAAATTACTTCAGTGGGCTCCCCAGTCATCAGGTCTAAATCCAGTGGAGCACATTGTGGATACCAAAATCTCGTGAGACTTATGAATTCTGTATTGATTCAGCAAATGTAAAAAAAAAAGCAAATGCTCTCAGTAACTTTCCCGACATCTTGTTAAATCACTGCCACACAGGCTGACACGGCGATGACGTCACGAGCAGGCCGCGCGCCGCCTTGTCCTTATTTGTCTCTGTGTGTGACTGACAGCACGAGCTGCACCGCGCCTGCTCCTCCATTTCCTTATATGGTCAAGACGGACATTGGTGCTCCACTATTACCCTCTCGTGTACCTTAGCGGGCTTTAAAGTGTGCATTAGTGCTTTTAAAACTCCTCAATATTTTAAATATATATTTTTTCATTTTTACACATTATAACTGCAGTGTATACCTCTGCTTCTATTAATACAGTTATTGGGTAAGAAGAATTGTGTTTGTTTTAGAGAGAAGACTCTGTTTCCAGTCGGACTGAGATTTCGTGTCAGCTAACAGCTGCCCTGAGTCGCTTCTTCAAATAAACATGCAGGTTTGTTTCTTTTTTCTTATTTTCATTTAATTTAAACATTAATTTAGCTCAAATTTTACCTTTAATTATTTTGGACTTGCTTTTGTCGTCTATTCGTTTCCCATGACACTTAAAACAACCATTGAAACGAGTTTAGAACGATCCATTGAACTCAGATGCAGCCCAGATGCTTTTCAAAGCAATAGAAGCTGTTTAATATCGATACATATTATGTCGGTAAAATTTACAAAATCAAAATATAGAATATAATACTTTCATGTGTTTTCAGAATTTTTTTTATAAGCGGTTGCTTTCACAGAACAAGCTCTGTACCGAAGATGATCAATTGTACGGAACACTGTTATTCCTAACAGCAAAACATACAGCAAAGAACCACTTTAAATCCTGAAGGATTTACTGTATGGACACCGTCACATCATGTCCTGATTGGTTCTACTTTGATCTTGGCCAGTTGTTCTGTTTTAAGTGCTGTAAATATTTGGGACTCACCGCAGCCCTGACCTTCAGGGCTCCCCTTCCTCATTGTCACATAATTTTTTTTACTGTGCTAAGTTTAAGCACACAGAACACAAAATTAGGTCGTAAAGAAAGAAAGTTTGAAACTGGTAGCTTAGATTAGAAGGTTTTTAGATGGTTTAAACCTCCCCACCACCAGGTTGCCACTGTTGGGCCACTGAGCAAGGCCCTTAACCCCTTAGTTGCTTGCACTGTTATTGGTTAGAACTGTACATTGCTTTGGATAAAAACTCCTGCAAATTGTTGTTAAGAGCCTTATTTCATTTAAAAAGACCAATATATACTGAATAATCAAAACTTGAAATTAGACTAGTGGTGTCAAAACATTTCATAAAAATGTAGAAGTGAAATAATACTAAATGTTTAAATGATTTAATTCCATCCTGTTATATTCTACAAAAAATCTTAACGATTTTCCTATAGGACCCAAACGCAGACACAGAGTGGAATGATATTCTGAGGAAGAAGGGTATCCTTCCTCCTAAAGAAACACCAAAAGAGGATGAGGAAGAGGAGCAGATCATTCAGCAGCAGTCCATCGGTAAGAATTTTCTAAAATTAGAATTTAAACTTTTTTCTCAAGTTCCAATGATTTCCTGACCTCCATGAGCTCTCAGAACATCTTCAGAGAATTTACACGTGTTCTTAATATGATGCCTGTAACGTTCCAAAAGAGTTGGGACAGTGGCAGTATTTGTTGTGAATCGGCAAATTGTATTATGCACTGCAGCCTGCATCTGCTCTTGTTTATTCTGGGGGTTTTTTTCTGTAGTGAAGACTTATGAGAACATGACTCTGGAGGAGCTGGACGAGAATGAGGATGAGTTTAGTGAGGAGGATGAAATTGCCATCGAGATGTACAGGTGAAAGTTTCACATAAATCTTTCACAACAGCGTTGTCCTAGACCTGCACCTTTAGTCTGTGAATCTGAATAAAATTTTTTTGTTGGTGTTTCTGTTTATCTCAGGCAGAAGAGGCTTGCTGAGTGGAAAGCAAAGCAGATAAAGAACGTGTTTGGGGAGGTAAAGGAGATTTCAGGTCAGGATTACGTGCAGGAAGTGAACAAGGCTGGAGAAAGCATCTGGGTGGTCCTGCACCTCTACAAACAAGGGTTAGTTTGGTGATTCTGCTTATTGCTTTCACCCTGCACATATTTACACAAGGGTGACAAAAACAACACTACACTAGAGAAAGAAAGAGAGAGATTTCTATCATCAGATTTAAAATCTATGTTGCAGTCAGTCAAAATAACTCAATGTCAGCAAGATCAACTCAGAGCCACTAGACATACACTGACTATGGGTCAAGCATTCAGACCTGTACCTTTCTCATGGTGTACTTCTATTCCACATTAGTCTGAATAGATTTTTGTATGTAAGTTTTCTCTAAGGTAACAAGGGGACTAAAATCATTTCTGACGTGTAGATGGCTGTTAAATGGATGGAGGTTCATGTAAATGTTGTGTTATAGTTTATCACTGCAGTGCCTTTGTTTCCTTCCATAACAATAATAATGATGAATCTTTGTTTTGGCAGCATTCCCCTGTGCACATTGATCAACCAGCATCTGTCCACACTGGCACAGAAATTTCCTGATACCAAGTTCCTAAAAGCCATCTCCACCACATGCATTGCTAATTACCCTGACAGAAATCTACCCACCATTTTCGTTTATCACGGAGGAGAAATGAAGGCGCAGTTCATCGGCCCGCTCGTCTTTGGTGGAATGAACCTTAAGTGTGATGGTACGTGTATATATGTGTCTGTGTGTTGTATGGGGTTGCACAATATAAACTCTGTTTCAATGCACTACTTAGGGACCAACAGTAATGGTTTCTACTCTCTTTGTGATGCACCAGGTTCAGATAAAAAAAATATACACTCCCAAAGAACATTTCAGTGATACCTGCAACTGTTATTTGACTTAATGATTGAGACACAATAAAATTGAGTCCCTTTATGAGTTGACTGTCGGTTTTTAAACAGACATTTAGCCCCCTAAATTTTTCCTCAAGAACTCCAGAGCAGTACAAGTTTATGTAACATTTGACTTTATCTGTAATTGTGTTTGTTTTGTTTTTCTCTCAGAGTTGGAGTGGCGTTTGGCCGAAGCTGGAGCCATAAAGACAGAGTTAGAGGAAAACCCAAGGAAGCAGATCCAGGATCAGCTGATTTCATCCATTCGCTGCTCAACGACCAACCGCAGGGACAGCGATGAATCTGACGACGACTGATTTCACAGTCAAACTTTGGACTTTCCACTTTCAGTCCCCCAGGACTCATTTTTTCAGGTCTAAATTGTTGAAGTGTCAAATCATCTGTTCAGCGTTCCAACATTGTTTATAAAGGCTGCGATATGCTTCATCAGAAGCACATCCAAAAGCAGTCCGAATGGCAGAAGGTCTGGAACTTTTCACTTTTCATCAGAACTGTAGGTGGATGCAAGCTCTAAATATCCCTATTAAATTTATATTTGACTGTATGATTGTAACTGATAAAAACCTGATTTGATACATAAAACCACATGAACCTGTTTCATTTATATTGGGTTTAACATGAAAGTTGAACATGAAACTCTGTGATGTATTTTGTCGGTTTGTGATTATTTGGACTGTAACAAGTAAATATAATGGACAGTGAAAGAAATCACCACCTCACTACTGGAAAATAAAGGAGCAGCGTCATTGTTTAATAAGAAAAATGTCATTACAAAGTAGACTGGTTTGACTTTTTAAGATCGTTAAGGTTCAACCTTTGTTTTACAACTGATTCTTATTGTATAGTAATTTTCTCTTTTTAAATGCATCATGTTATTGTATTTTTGCAACATTCATACCATTTGCCCCACTTCTGAGTTATTCAGATCTTTTCAAACTTATTAGGAAAGGAATAAATTTGTACTAAAAGGTGAGATGCTTTTGTTGTAAAACTCAGAATGAGGGTCGATAGGTCACTCTGATGTGGGTGATGGTAGCTTAGGAATTTATCCTGCTCAAGAGTACCTGGTAAAAAGCTACATAAAATTATGTCTAATTATTCACATACTAACGAACGACGGTGATTGAACCTGAGTTTCTGGAGCTGTATAGCACTGTCATTATACCATTGATATGATGCTATGTTACAAGTCATTCTATTAAAAAGGGGACAAATACTTTCCTACTGTATATATGGTGTGTGTATGTAAATGCAAGGGAGAAAGCCAAAGAAAATCAAGTGCACATCAACCACAAAATCTAATTTATTTACAATAAATAAAGATTTACATTCAGTTTGGTGATACAATCCCACTGAGCAGTCTATCAAAGGACAGATAACATCTGAAAAAAACAAACATGAACAATAAACATATTTTACTCAAACTGCACTTTTACACTTTTTTAGTTTGATTTTGACTTCATTAGTGCTAAATGTTAAGCTAATGTGACAACAAATGCTTTCAGCCACACAATGTTAATTTCATGTATGGTTGAGTTCCAAGATCTGTGAGGGCACCATTCAGAACACAGTGTAGGCTCGAGGTTAGGAAGGTTAGCAGCACCTACCTCGAAGAAATCTGTTTGAGCAACTGCAAGTCTTCAGCTTCTCTACAAGAAAAATAAAGTCACTTGAACAGCTGTTCAAATTCTGATTCCAACAAATTCTGAAGAGAAATTATTTGCATCTTTACTGATTTCTTTCAGAAGAAACTATGTGTTCAATATTGTACAAACTGACCACAAAAATAATCAGTGACATCAAACATCACTCCAAGTCTCAGTTCAGGCCTAAATCATTTTGATGCAGATACACAGGGGCTCAGCTGGTAGACTGGGTGCCACACAGCAACATTTTGGCTTTCAGTGGCTGTCTTTATGGAGGTTTGCTTCTCCCTGTGTCTGCATAGGTTTCTTCTAGATTGATGCTTCTTTCCCACCCAGGTGTGTCTGTGTGAGTGGATATGTGAGTCACCCTGAGATGCCTTGGCACCCAGTCCATGGTGTGATCATACCCTGCTCCTGGTGCTGTATGGCACCCACACTAGCTGTTGCACCACCATGCCCCAGGTTCTGCTAAACATTTGCTACTGGACTAACAGCCAGTAGATACTCGCACACGTCCAGCTTTCTTTCAGTATTTATTTTATGCATTTCATAACCTGTCTCAACATTTCTGGAGTTGAGGTTAAAAACAGAATATTTGGTCAGACTGAGCAAAAACACTGAGGAAATAAGATGATGCTCACAGAGAAGGTCTGCTGTTTCTTCCTGCGCAGAGTAAATTTGGGTGAGAGGCGCATCAGAGGGTGAACGGAGTGAGACTAAACAAAAACAACACCAGTTAGTTCAACCGAACATTCAACTGAACAGATTTTAAAGTGAAATAACATTAATTTCCTACCTCTCTCTCCACAGTGCCCACAGAATTCTGCGCCTTAGAGTAATGAAACAAGAACTGAAAGAAAACCGAAGTCATTGATGCTATAGTCGACTTCATATAGAGATTGAGAAAAAAGTTTGTGAACCCCTTGGAATGACTTCCAATATAATAGATAAATACATTCTGACTAAATTAACCCTCAAGCTGTAGTACTTTCCATGTCTTCATTCATTCATAGTCATTTACCACACACACTGAGAGAACCGAACCTTTGTATTTTTATATTGGTGAATCTATCACTGTTAACAATGTTTCTTTAAGCCACTGATTAGACTTGCACAGTGGTAAGGAGTGTTTTTATCTGGATTATTCTGGAACTTCTTGTGAGTTTGCATGAGTTTGCATTGAAAATAACGTTATAGAGACGCTGGCTGTCCAGACTGTGATACAGCAAGCAGCCCCAAACTTCATCCATTTATTCATTTTCACCTTTTCTAACATTTTGTGAACGTGCTCTCAGAATGTCCACATCTAGGGATCACAGACATATTGCATGAGTAAATAATACAGAAACCCAGGTTTTTATCAAAGTGTTTATAAACTTTTTCCTGAATAATATTAAGTTGCTGTAAATATTGTTTGATTTTTTGTTCTTTGATGCAGTGTTGATTAAAAGTAACTAACCCGTTTGAAGACATTCTGGATCTGCTCCTAAAAACATGAACACAAAAATACAGTGTTAATGTTTTTAATATATAGGTTTTACTTTCAGACATTACATTCATATATTTCCATTTGTACATCTTCACCTGATAGTCAAAATTATGCAGTCACCCCTCCTTACTATTGCTAACAGATGTGTTGAATCATTTGTACAATACATTATTGTTGAATACATTATGTACTTCCAACTTTGTGGCGTAGCACTTGGATTTATTACTTATTATCTTAGCAGTGCTATCAGTTAGGCGAGTGTCTACACAGACATAATTGGCTATGTCTGGATGGGGTGGGCAAAGCCCTGTGATGGATTGGCACCATGTCCAGAGTGTTGTGTGTGCCACTGTGCTCTAAGAAAAGTCAATAAAGACTTGGTTTGACAAGTTCCATGCGGAGGAGCTCTGCACACAGTCCTGACCTCATTCTTTGAAATGAACTGGAACATCGACTGTGAGTCAGGTCTTTCCAAAGACACACTCCAACATACAAAAAGCCTGAAAAGCTTTCAACGAAAATGACAGGTTGTAATAACTGCAAAAGCACAATTAGGGGGTAGGTTTACATTCATTTGTGAGCATGGTGGCTCTGTTATACTGTTGGGAATGTGGGGCATTTTGCTCACTTCTAAAAGTGGTCTCTTCCTAGATGACAATGGCCTATTTGCATGGCATAATATGCAGTTAGCAGATCAAATCTGGACATTTATGAAAAATGATTGAAGGAGGGATACACTTTTGGAAGAGTGGTGTTCCATCAGTTCAGTGTAGTTTCACAACTGAACATTCAATTAAACAGATGTTAGACTTTAGAATTGATGTGGATGAGCACTAAAGCTGTTCTGAAAGCTTGTGGTGACCCAGCAACAGCCTAATGTACGACATTCACACTAAGAATAAAGACACAGACATGTTGAATATTAGAGTTTACCTTGTTCTGGTCTTGCCACAAGAGACCACACAGTAAACTCTGCACACCTGAACCCTGCAGAGAAATAAAAGATCCTAAATGTTATCATGCTGAATGTACTCTGATTCTCCTTCACTTTCCAAGATCATGCAGAAGTTGGATTGACTACTCTAAATTGCCCATGATTGTAAACAACAAATGAATGTGTGTTTATGGGTTTTAGTGTGTATTTTAACCATTAAAAAATTAACAGACGAAGCTTTGTAGGATAGGATCACCACTGTGAAGATACAATATATGGCCAAAATTATTTGGACACCTGACCATGAGCTTGTTAGACATTTCATTTAAAAAAATCAAATGGTACTATATAAAATCAGGTGGCCTCTATGTGATTTTAAAAAAGGCTTCTCACAAGATTTGTGTATGTGTGTGACAATTTGTGCCCATTTAATCATGAGAGTCAAAAGAGCATTTGTATGGCTGGGCACTGATGATAATCAGGAAAGCCTGAAATGATGTTCCAGTTCATTTCAAAGCTGTTCAGTGAGGCTGGGGTCAGGGCTCTGTGCAGGCCACTGGAGTTTCTTTAAACCAAGCTTTTCTTCATGTCTTTATAAACATTGTTTTGTGCGTGGAGGCACAGTTATGCTAGAACAGGAAAGGGCCTTTCTAAACTGTAAGCAAATGTTGTTTCTGAAACTCATTAATTTAATAATTAGAAGGGGTGTCCCAACTCTTTTGTCCATATGGTGTACTATTTGACTGGTAGACCACTCTCATTACAGCAATGGTTCTGATGTGTGAGTTATGATGAGAATGAAAAGAAGAAGGATAAAGGTTGATAAAAGCAGATAATTAGTAAAAATGCTGTTGTATTAAGTGCTCCATTATCACCATGTCTGTAACCACCATGTCTGGCTCTTCTGATGACGTCATGTTCAGGAAATTAGCATTTTATCTGATGGCTTTGCCTCTCATTTAATTCTTTAATGGTAGTTTAAATTGTAAAGGTCATGGCAGATGTGAGGTGTTCTGACAAAAGGTGTGTTTCATAATGACCTGGCAGAAAAAACACATGATCCACATGATTGGGAAGGTAGGCACCTCATTACCTTCTGATTATTGTGAACTTTATGACTGCAGGGGTGAATGGGTGGTGCAGTGATAAAACAAGCTAGCTCACCAGCTCTGAGATCTTGAGCTTTCGAGTTCGAATCTCAGCTCTGCTATCAGTTGGCCAGGCACATACACAGACACACGATTGGCTGTGTATCTGTTAGGTGTGGGACAATGGCTAAACAGGGTTTCCTCATAACTGCTGCAATTGCGGCCTCTAATGTTTGATTGATGGCAAAAATCTACACGCACAATACGGACCCCCATATGAACCTGCCATGTGCAGGTGAAAAGAGGCGGTCCGTACTGCACACGTGTTGAAGGGGGTGCATGACAGGAAGGTCTGCAGCAGAAGAGGCAAAATACGATCAAGTAATTGAATACGACTATATTAGGAAGATAATTGTGAGAAAATGCATAAAATAGAAGAAAAAAAACTTTGACTACAGGGACAAATGATGTTGAAATGGCTAAACTCAGTTATTAGCAGTGGTGTCCAAATACTTTTTGTCATATAGTGTGTGTGGGTTATTATTATTAAATATTAATTTTTCCCCCAATTGCTCCCAATCTAATCGTCTCTGACTCCATCCAGTTAGAACTGCGCTCCCATCACTGCCCACCATGCCGAAAAATACATGTAGTTGCTGGCTGCATTTGTTTTACTTGCCATCAGTTTAAAAGAGCTACATTGCGTTCAGAGAGACATGCTAAGCTCTCCAGATCATCCCTTCCTAGTGCGGACACCTCACCCAGACAGCAGAGGTCGCTATTGTGTTGCGGTAATAATACAGACACAGGTCAATTGTGCTTGTGTGTGGATACCTGGCCAGTCAATCACAAAGCTGAGATATAAATTTAGGTCTCTGTGGTGATTCATTATTATAATGAGCTTTTAAAAGATAGTGTTACAGATAATGAAATATTTTTTACCTGTCTGTAATATTCATCTTCTTTGCAATCTGTGATGGGGAAGCTTTCTAACAACAGAGAATATTACAGAGAATTATTTTTAAATAAGCAGAATTATTCAACAATAAAACAATACAAGTTTGAAGTTTGATTTTTCCTTTTCTAAATATGAAATCTGTATTTACTAAGAATAGTTTGAGGCATCCTGTGTTAAAAACTGTACCAAGTCAGGTATGCAGACCAGATCCGCTATGCCAAACACTGAGCACAAAACAAAAAATGCAGTTTTAGTGACCAGAGGTGAGGTCTCAAGCTGGGTTTCCAGGACCCTGGTACTCTGTGGCCCCTACTCTATCTTCTGTGCCGCAGTGCAGTGTAAAAAATACTTTTTTATAACCTTCTTAAAAAGCAGCTTCAAGACAAGACATTTATTCATTCATTCATCTTGGTCAGGGTCATGATGAGTCCAGTGTCACCTAAAAACACTTAACACAAGGCAGGGATACAGCCCTGACAAAAAGATAATTCATTGCAAGTAATTACACATTGCAGGGGCAATTTAGAGCAGCTAATCCACCCACTGGTACATTTTAGGAGATGAGAGGACAATTTACTTGGACAAGAAAGAACATGCCAGGTGAGGCTTACAATCAGGTCTTTTTACAAAGGGTGTGGCTGAAAAACCTAAACTTGATCATATATGCCTTTGAGTTTAAATTATTTGAGTGATATTTCAATCTGTTTAAATGTTGGGATTATGGTTCAGTGACAAAGAATGTAAAATTCCATTTTATACTGTGAGTCTCTCAGTATAAACCACTTAAAAACTTTAAATATTGCAAATAAACCCATTACAGCTCCATAGTAGAACAGGTGAATAAATGAGTGAATGAATGAATGAATGAATGAATGAATGAATGAATAAAAGTTGACTTACCAGCATGTGAATAAAAGCAGAAGATGGAGCAGAAGATGAAACAGAAGAGAGAGAAATCTCGAAAACAAACCTTTTTATACATTTCCAAAAAATAATGTAAATAAACTGAGAAATAAGAATCGATCCTCACACTGAGTGTCTGCACCACCCACACTCACTCAGCTTCATTTATACTGAGTAAAGACCCCCCCCCACACACACACACTATTACAACCACGTCACATCAGCATCAGCTTGAGGCTCCTGCAGACATTAAAACACTACATGGATAAAAAAAATATGTAGACACTTTTATTAAGTTATTTTTGTATATTTTAGCTACACAGTGCTACACAAATACTAACAATTATGTTTTCATTTCACTAAAACAAATAGTTTGTATGGACCAATTAAAAGAAAAGCTCATTGAATCAACCAAAAATGTTGCTAAAGTCTGATCATTTCGATTTTTTTAACTGCTTAGATTTACTATCTGTTAGGAGTGTGTTACTGTATAACGTCTATTGTTCATGGAACAGGCACTGGATCCACCAGGACACTGAGCAAGATGAAACAGTAGCTCAAAATAAGTGAATATATAAATGGATGGATAAATAAATACATTCACTGGATGGATGGATGGATGGATGGATGGATGGAAGGATGGATAGATAAATATATGAAAGTATTTATAAATGAATGAATGAATGAATAAATAGATGAATTACTGGATAAATAAGTTAAACAAATGGATGGACGAATAGATGGATCTGTAAACAGGATGAATGGATGAATGACTACAACCAATTCTATGAAAATACATAGAACAGTGGTCTCTTTGCCAGTCAAAAAGTAAAGCTTAACTGTATTCTTATGCTAAGAGAACATTTGACAGGGTGTTTAGATGTACTGATAAGCTGATAAAAACATATTTTACTCTTCACAGTCAAGGGGGCTTTAAAATAATGTCCTGTTCTCAAAACTATCAGGAATATGTTGAAGCCAGGTCCGTACCAAAAAAAAAAAAATTTAATAAAAAAATTTTTGAGATAGAACCAGAAACTGTACCAAAAGATTGTTGATCAGTTGATCAATGTACATAGAACCAGATAGAACCAGAAACTGTACCAAAAGATTGTTGATCAGTTGATCAATATACATAGAACCAAATAGCAAAGAACCAGTTGCTGTAAGTACAAAATCATTTTTTGTGTTTGTTTTAATTATTCCATTATAGAATCATTGCCAGTATCTTTAAAATCTCAGGACTGTACAAGTGTAAATTTGGAATATTTTACAAGTGGAAATGTAAAAAAAATAGTAGGCTGTATAAGTTGTTTGATTTGGTGGTTGTCGGCTATATCTAGTGATGGAAAGAAAAAAAATCTTCAGCCACAAACCATCAGTTCAACACACATGTCAAGACTCTATAGTAAATGTAACCTAACTGGAAAAAATACACATTTGACCTTAAGTGTGTCTCTGACGTTCAGTGTTCTCTTTATTAAGGCTGCCATGGTAAAGTTCAGCTCATTAAAACACATCACACATTTTCTGCTGGATTTCAGTCTTGTGAATCTATGAGTTACTATGTAACTGCTATGAGATCACCCATCAAGTTCATACTGCTCAACCTTTTTGTCCTATTTTAATAAGATTTTTTTTAACGAGGAACAATTAATAACCAACCGCAGCATAGCACCATTGCAGTATTTGTTAAAATTTCAATTAGAAAATATTTATTTATTCCTAATTTTCACTTAATCACTCATTCCTTCACTCACTTACTTACTCACTTAGTCATATACTCCCTTCACATGGCATCATACAGGATTGAACTCATCTCACCCCCCCCAAACACACACACACACACACACACAGCAAGGGGAGTCTGACTCCCACTGACAGTAATTTTCTACATCATCATCATCACTTCCTGATGGACACTCCACATCTGCATCTCATTAGCACAATGACACCACTGGGTTCCCCCACATTGTTCCTCACACCTTTACAAATGAATACAACCTCATTTCCCGAACGTTCCTCACTCTCCACCCTACATAAAATCTGATATATATGAGCTCATCCTGAACTCCACTGCCACCTTCTCCATCTGTCTGCTGAGTGAAATGTTCTTGCTTTACAATTGCAGTAAAGAACATCTGCACCATGTGTGTCGTACAAACCATAGCAGGTTGGAAACGTATGAGATGCTTTTCATACACACATGGACACAAAGTGGGTAATAAAACCAACAAGTCATATCATTTAATGGACGTCATTATTGGCACAAGCTCTCATTTCACTTCAACATCTCCTCTCAACATGGTGTCTAGCATCCTGGGTTTAATCCTCCACTGTGTGTGAATGTTTTGCATATGTCCATTTGGGTTTTCTTTGAGGACTTTTTTGAGGTTTCATCCTACCTCCCAAAAACATGCAGGTGGATAGACTAGTGTAAATTCTCACAGGGTAAGAATCATTAAAACATTTGCCATCACTTTATTTGTCATTCACTTTAATATCTAAACAAAATATGTTTTTTTTTTAATTATGTCTCAGAATAATTTCCACATTTAGTAATTATACAAACAGAACAGAGGCTTGGGTGGTTCTGCTATAAATTCTGCTTGCCCACTACCTTTGGGATCCAGGGTTTGAATCCTCAGCGAAGCTACCAGCTGGTCAGGCATCTACATACAGACATGACTGGTTGTGTCTAAGGGGTTGATGGCTGAAGTTACTGCATTGCGCCCAGTGATTCTAAGAAAAATGGACTTACTGCAACCCTGACCGTGACAAAGGAGTGGTGACACATGAAAATTAAAAAATGTGAATAAAAAATTTTCTAATTTAGATTTTAGGGACACCTTGGACAGAGTGCCACTCCAACACAGGGCATTACACATTCACTCATTTTACACCATTGGGTAGTTTGGGGCAGCACATACCTGCCTCCACAAAAAAGATTTAACCTAGGTTCCCTAGAGCTGTGTTGCACTCATGCTAGCCACTGCACTCTTTTCTTGTTTTGTTAGTGTAAATAAGTTATATTAAAGTGTGAGCCAGAATAAAAGAATAAGGAACAGTAAACAGTATTAATATAGACGCCTCAGCCTTGTCTGTTTTCATATATTCTGCACTAACAGAGCAATTTGATCAGACAAATTACCTTCATAATTCAGATGTTCTGATTATTTTTAGGAGATCAGACTTCCTGCAGTCAATGATGTACCTCTGTTCAAAATAGGAAAAACAAATGGCATAAAAAACCTTCATTCATTCATAAAGCACCTTATTTATTCAGTTATTTATTCTATCTTGGTTATACAAGGTGCTGTATGAGTGATGAGTGCTGAAAGTGTTTTAACTGCTGATTGGACAATAAACTATATTTACCCATGCATCAATTCATTCATCCACCTATTCATTTATCTATTCATCTTTTTATCCTTTCATCCAATTATCCATGTATTTATTCATGCTTTCATTTAGTCATCATTTTATTTATTCATCCATTCATTTATCCATCTTTTCATCCATTCATTAATGCATCCAATCATTCATTTGTCCGTCCATTCATCCATCCATTTACCATCGTCTGCTGTAGTACCGTTTTATCCTATACAGGGTCGAGGTGGGTCTGATTCACTGGGCAAAAGATCACCAGTTCATCACAGGGCACACACAAATACACACATTCACACAACCTCATACATAGGGGGACTTTTTACAGTTTTTCTCAGTCGATTTGGTTCATTTCTCAAATCAGAATTGAAATTCTCAAAACTGTTCATTCAATCTCCACATCTCCTTGTCACTTGTGCAGATCATAATAGCTTTTCTCATTGTGTTTCACATTTTGCAAATGCTTTTGTACATTCATGCAAATGGTCATGTACAATTGTCTGCTGTTTTTTGCATTATCAATTGCTTATGTCATGTTTATCAAAATGTGTTCTACTGATTGTCTGTTGAATTGTCTTACCCTCCAAAACATTTAGGCTTTGGGTCATTGCCTAGGTCATTACATGCAAAAGTGCTGAACATGTTGTCATAATCTCTCAGGCATAATTTGTACATTTCTATGAAACTTTTTTGGTAAATTTTGGTAATTTATTATAAATTGATTAAATTGTTCTCAGGTGAATCTTGGCTTGCAGTTAAGAAGGGGAATTTGTGAAGGTTTAGATCAACCAATGGTCAAACAGCTCTCAACCATAGGTCAGAGGTACATCTCATGAACCTTCAATTGACAAACATATATAGACACAAAACATTGCAATGTCACAAAGTCTCACAATGAAAAGACAAGGCCGTGTACAGGGTGAACAGCCAATGAGGGGACAAAACAGAGGAAGAGGTAGGAGAGTCCATGCCACTCTAACACCATCAGGCAATGGTTTGCCATTCATTATAGAATGCTGATGGAATTCCTCCCACCCTACTCCCCATTCCTGAACCCAATTGAGGAGTTCTTCTCAGCCTGGAGATGGAAGGTGTACGATCACCAGCCGCACACCCAGATGAACCTGCTGACTGCCATGGATGCGGCTTGTGAGGATATCACAGAAGATGCCTGCAGAGGCTGGATTAGGCACTCCAGGAGATTCTTTCCACGCTGCATTGCAAGGGAAGATATCCAGTGTGACGTGGATGAAAACATGTGGCCCAACAGAGAGGAGCGTCAGGATGTATAGAAAAGAAAGCACTATAATTCCTTAAGTTGTTGTCTCAGGTTGTTTTAAATGTTTAGAGTAAGTTTCTAATTTTGTAGTTTTTCCTCTGTGTTATAGAGTGCTGCCAAACAGTTGTCTGTCTTTCCTGAATTTCTATCTGATTTTTTTGTCAACAAATTGCAGTGCGAACAATACAGTAAAAGAATATTACTGTATAAATTTGATTCCAGTCCAATTTCTTGCTGTCAGTCTCCCACATACAGTCATGTGTAACTTTGTGTTCTGTGTAAGTTTGTATTTTGTGTGTAACACATACTGTTTCAATTGATATGCCACAGAATGTGCAGCGTTCTTGTAATCAAAAGCTTAGCTATGTTTCCATCAGAATATACTTACAGTGTACACTGTTGCACTGACAACATGAGTAAGTATTTTGACTGTCTTGTTCATAGGCAATGACACACAGACTAGACATTCTGATGGCACTGACAAGTTGATTGACATAAATATTTGCTTTTGAGGCAAAAACAAAGAATTGTGAGCGAGGTACGTGCTTTTGCAGGTATTTCATTGAGTTTTGCTGTTTGCACTAACTGTTTTGAGAAATGCACTTGTTGTGATGCCAATGTAAATCATGATGTGAGAAATGTACCAAATCGACTGAGAAAAACTGTAGTATCCCCAATTCATCTGACTTCATGTCTTTGGACTGTGGGAGGAAGCCGGAGCTCCTGGAGGAAACCCACACAACCCAGTCAGGTTAATTGAAGATACTAAAATTGTCTTTAGATGTGTGTGTGTGTGTGTGTGTTTGTGTGTGTGTGTTAAGGTGTGAATGTGTGTGTATGTTTGCCCTGCGATGATCTGGTGCCCTGTCCAGGGTGTTTCTGTTTGTGTTTTGCACCCATTTAGAGCTTTTGCCCCCCCCCCCCCCAGCATCAGCTTGAGGCTCCTGCAGACATTAAAACACTACATGGATAAAAAAAATATGTAGACACTTTTATTAAGTTATTTTTTTATATTTTAGCTACACAGTGCTACACAAACACTAACAATTATGTTTTCATTTCACTAAAACAAATAGTTTGTATGGACCAATTAAAAGAAAAGCTCATTGAATCAACCAAAAATGTTGCTAAAGTCTGATCATTTCGATTTTTTTAACTGCTTAGATTTACTATCTGTTAGGAGTGTGTTACTGTATAACGTCTATTGTTCATGGAACAGGCACTGGATCCACCAGGACACTGAGCAAGATGAAACAGTAGCTCAAAATAAGTGAATATATAAATGGATGGATAAATAAATACATTCACTGGATGGGTGGATGGATGTATGGATGGAAGGATGGATAGATAGATAAATATATGAAAGTATTTATAAATGAATGAATGAATAAATAGATGAATTACTGGATAAATAAGTTAAACAAATGGATGGACGAATAGATGGATCTGTAAACTCTGTGTGTGTGTGTGTGTGTGTTAAGGTGTGAATGTGTGTGTATGTTTGCCCTGCGATGATCTGGTGCCCTGTCCAGGGTGTTTCTGTTTGTGTTTTGCACCCATTTAGAGCCCCCCCCCCCCCATGACGATAAGATTTAGATAAGTGGTTTAGAAAGTGAGAAGTAAGTGAGATCAATGTGAATTTAATTATAAAAAAATGTTGCCAAGGTACATTTCCAAAAAACTATCATTTACTTTTTAAAGATCTGTACAAAGCTTCTTATACTTTTTTCTTGCCTGTGGATGGATGGATGGATGGATGGATGGATGGATGGATGGATGGATGGATGGATGGATGGATGGATGGATGGATGGATGGATGGATGGATGGATGGATGGATGGATGGATGGATGGATGGATGGATGGATGGATGGATGGATAGATAGATAGATAGATAGATAGATAGATAGATAGATAGATACTTTATTGATCCCGAAGGAAATTATATGGATTATAAATAAGTCACCAGCTGAAGTAAATCCTAATCATTAAAAATTAGAGGGCTATACCACAAGTAATATAACATTATACTGTACACTGTTTTACACCATTGCTGTATAACTTTATATTAAAACATTAAAATATTACCATAAAAATAAGCCTGTACTGCTAAATAATTAACCATAAAGTCGACCGTAATTATATTCTTTAATAGTGTATTATTTCCGACACTCCTTGATCTCGGTCACGTGGTTCATGTAACCCTCCAATAGTTCCAAACAAACCCGGCGCTGTCATGTTCTCAAATGGGACCGGCAGCAGTGAATGACATATTAAACGCTAAATAATAAACATTTGTACAATTTCTGGGTATCTTCAACTGCCTTTACATTTACTGCATCTGCTTTAATGTCAATTTGGTATATGAAGTGGAAGATTGATGTTTATAATGAGTTGTTAATAGGTCGTTCTTGTTAGCACACAGTGCATTACATTATCATACATTACATAATGTGATATCATTAAGTAGTAGAGACAATATACATTACAGAGATTAAAGAGTTTTTTGTTTTGTTTTTTTGCATAAACTAATCTCCCTTCACTTTCCTGAGAATTCATAATAACAATAATCATTTTGGCTGAACACTAAGTCATGTGGCTGGATTCATAAGGTTTACCTGCACTGAATGAACAGATTCATAAACACACTACTGTACCTTTAACATTATAGTGCAGGTACATGAAATAGCAATAATTGATCTCTTATTTCATGAGTAATTAATAATTCATTCCTACATGTAATACATTAATGAATTCATTATGAATATGCACAAGTTCATTTTGTCTAATGTAAGTGGTGGACAAGGTACACAAACCATGTAGTTGATTTAAAGTAGAGATATCCAAGGTGAAATATTACTCCAGTAAAAGTAATAGTAAAAGTAAAATACTCTAGTAAAGTACTTACCTTAAAATACTTAAAGTATTTACCTTCAAATGTACTTAAGTATGAAAGTCAAAGTAGCATGATTTTTTATGGCTCTAATGTTTTATGATCATTTCTGTAACAAGACTCTTGATTAATCAACTCATTTTAGGTGAAAAGACTCGTGTGTCATTAATTAAGCTTAACTGACTAAGCTAAATTCAGTTATACCTATTAATTAAGATAAACATGTAACATTTAGTGCTGAGCAAATGCTAAACAATAACAGTATTAAGTATACTAATGACATCAAATTCATTATTTTTTTTAAACAAAGCAACATACAGCTGAAAATGCTTGCTAGGTAGTGGAAATGAATGGGGCTCTATGGGATGTCTGGAACTTTTCAGAGCTCCACAACCCGGAAGCTGCGCAAAAAAATGTCCCGCCCCCTTTCCAACGGTTCCCTATGGGAGAGTCGCCTCTGTTCTCTCTTCCGCTCTGGGTAAAGCAACACTCGCCCGGTTTGTTTACACTGTTAGCAGTGGCGGTGGTTTTAAAAAGTGAAAATGAGTAATGAGTTTCCTGACACTGATATAGATATGAAATTTGAAAAACTAAAGACAAAATACTTAGGAAAAAGGCACCAGGTATTTATTCAAATCAGTAATTTCAAAACAGATATAAATGAGCTAGCTCAGCAACGTTGGCATGTTATAAATTAGCTTGTTAGCCATACCAAGTAAATAAACCTGCATACAATTTTGAGAAGCAATGCTAAGCTAGCTAGCCGAACTTTCTTTTATCTTATCTGTTTTATTTGTTTATTTCTTAAAACTAAACATTGTAAGCGGAATATTACGGTGTATGCTTACTGTTTAACATATGGTCAGTTTTACTGGTCAGTTTTAAATGGCTCTTTATCTGAAAGTAGGCCACTAGGTTGGGTAAATAAAATGCATTATTCTAAAGTGCACTACTGTAGGGAACATTGAGCGATTTGAAACAGCCCTAGAAACACTATAGCACGACGGTAACCATAGTTAGTCCATCGCCTCTCGAAAACACTGGTTGGAAGGCAACTACTAACGCAATTTAAACCAAGCAGTTAACCTACAGACACATTTAGAAATGTAATAGGGGTAAGGTTAAACCGAGAACCCTATGACGGCGGAGCTGTGTGGCACCCACACTATCTGCTACACTCTTCTATTTGGGACTACGAATGGCATGTTCTCTTTATCATCATCCTCCTCCTCCTCACTAATGCTCTTGTGGGGAAACTGAATCCTAGCAGCCATCTCTCAAAATCTAGTGTAAAGCCCATCAGAACAGTGAAGGCTGGTAAAAAGAGGAACAAACTTCATATTTATGCCCACAAGTTGAACTATGATGTTTTGAGGGTTAGTTCAATAGGTTCCGGAGTTGTGGATAAAACAGTGTAAAGATTGTAACATCACTATTGTCTTTTTCAGATTTCTGACTGTGTAAGAGCACCAGTGACAGTAAAGTGTGATTTGAATATGGAAAATCTGGCAAAAGTCAGTAAGTATGTTGTAGACAACTAAGATTATTTCCCAAATATTAGTTTTTAGTGTTAGGATTATCAGAACACATGAGGCTGTTGGAGAGTGAGGTTTATTAACAACCATTTTAGAGAAACTATTGTGTTTGTAAATTTTACTTTTAGGTGCCGTTTCTAGAACAGAAGACATAGATAGTTTACCCAGGTGTCAAGAGATGAAAAACTACAGCAGAGCACTCAAGGAGCTTTACCATGCTGTCTCACATCAACCTGGCAGGTATGAAATGTTCCCCAAATATTCTTTGTTGTAGTTTAGGTTCATTAATAAATCAGGATCCAGAGGTGTAATTATTGCAGGATTATGACCCCCTTGTAAACTTTCCTTTTTACTCTGGCAGATGGTTTTCTATCACAAATCACTCCTGCTACTCCATCCTGCCTGCACTCTCTTTGTCGCCTCTTCCCCCCCCCCCTCCATTTACCCATTCTTTATTAATAATTTACTAAATCTTTTTTTAACCTCCACCATCTGATTCTTGGTTCAGATTTTTTGAAGTTTTCACACATGTCCAAACCTGGATCCAAAAGAAAAATTCATGTGTAAAAAACAACACTTTTCTTTTGATTGCATCTTGTGTTTATTTACCTTTAACTTTGTTTCACATATTGTTTGCTAGTGGACTTGGCTGGGATGATAGCATTTCAGGTGGTGAAGACGAGCTCAGCAACAGAATGGATGACTTGGATGAAACCAACATCCTGTGGACAGAGACTGGTGAGATGTCATTGTTAAATTCACTGATTATTCATCCCAGCATTTAACATTCATTGTCTTTATAAAAGTATAGTATATTACCACCTTGTCCAGAGGGTGTTCCTGCCTGGTGCCCAGTGTTATGGGGTGGCTCAGCACTCACTGTGACCCTTAATCTGTATCAAAACCTCTGTGTAACTGGTCGAATTTTAAGAACGTTAAAATGTAAGCCAGTGAGGGTTTAGTTCGTAGTTTTATTTTACCTTTAAACATAAATTATTGTAATCCTAGACTGCCTTGATAAGCATGTACAGTGTATCACAAAAGTGAGTACACCCCTCACATTTCTGCAAATATTTTATTATATCTTTTCATGGGACAACACTATAGACATGAAACTTGGATATAACTTAGAGTAGTCAGTGTACAACTTGTATAGCAGTGTAGATTTACTGTCTTCTGAAAATAACTCAACACACAGCCATTAATGTCTAAATGGCTGGCAACATAAGTGAGTACACCCCACAGTGAACATGTCCAAATTGTGCCCAAAGTGTCAATATTTTGTGTGACCACCATTATTATCCAGCACTGCCTTAACCCTCCTGGGCATGGAATTCACCAGAGCTGCACAGGTTGCTACTGGAATCCTCTTCCACTCCTCCATGATGACATCACGGAGCTGGTGGATGTTAGACACCTTGAACTCCTCCACCTTCCACTTGAGGATGCGCCACAGGTGCTCAATTGGGTTTAGTCCATCACCTTTACCTTCAGCTTCCTCAGCAAGGCAGTTGTCATCTTGGAGGTTGTGTTTGGGGTCGTTATCCTGTTGGAAAACTGCCATGAGGCCCAGTTTTCGAAGGGAGGGGATCATGCTCTGTTTCAGAATGTCACAGTACATGTTGGAATTCATGTTTCCCTCAATGAACTGCAGCTCCCCAGTGCCAGCAACACTCATGCAGCCCAAGATCATGATGCTACCACCACCATGCTTGACTGTAGGCAAGATACAGTTGTCTTGGTACTTCTCACCAGGGCGCCGCCACACATGCTGGACACCATCTGAGCCAAACAAGTTTATCTTGGTCTCGTCAGACCACAGGGCATTCCAGTAATCCATGTTCTTGGACTGCTTGTCTTCAGCAAACTGTTTGCGGGCTTTCTTGTGCGTCAGCTTCCTTCTGGGATGACGACCATGCAGACCGAGTTGATGCAGTGTGCGGCGTATGGTCTGAGCACTGACAGGCTGACCTCCCACGTCTTCAATCTCTGCAGCAATGCTGGCAGCACTCATGTGTCTATTTTTTAAAGCCAACCTCTGGATATGACGCCGAACACGTGGACTCAACTTCTTTGGTCGACCCTGGCGAAGCCTGTTCTGAGTGGAACCTGTCCTGGAAAACCGCTGTATGACCTTGGCCACCATGCTGTAGCTCAGTTTCAGGGTGTTAGCAATCTTCTTATAGCCCAGGCCATCTTTGTGGAGAGCAACAATTCTATTTCTCACATCCTCAGAGAGTTCTTTGCCATGAGGTGCCATGTTGAATAGCCAGTGGCCAGTATGAGAGAATTGTACCCAAAACACCAAATTTAACAGCCCTGCTCCCCATTTACACCTGGGACCTTGACACATGACACCAGGGAGGGACAACGACACATTTGGGCACAATTTGGACATGTTCACTGTGGGGTGTACTCACTTATGTTGCCAGCTATTTAGACATTAATGGCTGTGTGTTGAGTTATTTTCAGAAGACAGTAAATCTACACTGCTATACAAGCTGTACACTGACTACTCTAAGTTATATCCAAGTTTCATGTCTATAGTGTTGTCCCATGAAAAGATATAATGAAATATTTGCAGAAATGTGAGGGGTGTACTCACTTTTGTGATACACTGTATATCAAAATTTGACCTCAGCTGTACATATTACAGCTTTAAACGAAATGTAATAATAAAATATGCAACACAAGCATCTGGTGATTATCACGTCTGAGCTTGCTTTTTTCCCTCAGATGTGACGCTGCCCTCAAACCTAATGGGCACTTCCAGCTCGTTCGAAATGGAGCCATCTTGGTTTAACAGAGAGGAAATGCGGGATCAAATGAGGAGCCCAACATCTACTGAACAAGTGTACCAGGAGATGATTCAGATTTATAAAAAACTGCAGGTATGTTAACTTTGTTTTTTAAATGGTCAGTACACATGCTCTTGTATTTTTTATCTGAACAACACTGCAACACCACACTCATATCAAGACAACACACACTGCCATGTTAGTGTCATTGCAGTGCTGAGAATGGTTCACCACCTAAACAACACCTGGTCAGTGGGAGTCCTATGTCGGTCCCTTTAAGTTGATGGATGCTGCACAGGATTAAGGATATAAGGATTATATGGATTATATAAATACAGCAATTATAGTTCTGTACAAATAATTATAGTAACATGTAACAGCAAAACTAATAATTAATGTATATCACAGTCTAAACACTATGGCAATATCATTAACGCACACATTTTTAGCAGCTGATGCTAGATTTCATCATATTGGTCTGATCTGCTGCAGTTTCATGTGTTATAGGTACGGGCAGCAGAGCTGTATGAACGTGAACAGGAGCTTAAGCGAAGAGAGAAGCTGTTCCTGAAGCACCAGGGCACCCTGAGCAGACTCCGTACAGTAGAGGAAGACATACTGGACCGGATTAATGCCATGCAACAGGTTCATGCCAGGCCAATGTATTTTATTATTATTTTATTATATTTTATATTTGATTATTATTAGTATATTATTATTACATTATTATACAGTATGCAACACATACCGTATGGTGCATGTAGTGTTTTTATGTAGCACCAGGCACAACACAACCCTGATCATAATTAAGCAGTTAACGAATAAAAACAAAAAGAACAAATACTGTTGATGCCCAATACATTTCTGAAAAAAGCCTAATACACCTGAAATCAAGACCCCTTTATTACAGCGAAGGACCTGTAGGAGGTTTAAGCTGCTGTAGAATAACAAATAATTAAATTGTAAGTAGTTGTGGTAACAACATGTCATTTGTGCAGGGGTGCCTAATCCCTTTTGGATTTAACTGTGTGTGTGATCAGTTTGGGAGACAATAGAAACTTGGTGATGCTGACATTTTTAATGATTTCTGTTGCTTTGCATTAATGACTCAGTTTGTCTTTGTTTTCTTTCTGTTCCAAAGCAACACCAGCAGGAGACAGAGCAGCTGAGGGCGGCACTGAAAGAAAAAAACAAAGAAATCAAAAGAATGAAGTCCAGTTTTGATTCCATCAAGGAGCTGAATGATACCATGAAGAAACAAGTGAGACTCACAGCTTTACTGGATTCATTTCTCTTTTCATTCATTTACTTCTTTAAAATGTATGAAACGTTGGTGTTTTTTTCTGTATAGCTAAATGAGATGAGTGAGCAGAACACAATGCTCGAGAAGCAAGCTCGTAAGGTTCAGGCTCGACTAGAAAACCTGCAGGTAATATATTACAAGAAACACCCCCCCCTGATCTGAGATCAGGAGACTGAGAGTTTTCAGTCTCAATTATAAGTAGAAAATGCATTTATTTTGCACTGTGAACACTAATTGGCCCAATATCTCGAATCTTTAATCAAAAATTTTAAAATTATTGTTTGTTTTTTAGGTATTCAGATATTTCAGTCCATTTAGGCATAAAAATTAGGCATTTTTTATATAGTTTTATTTTCAAATTGTGCTCATGGTGTGTTTTTTTCTTTGACAGAGAAAGCATGAGTATTGCGTGGCGCACAAAAGTCGAGAAAACGTAGTGCCTAAGTCATGTGATCACAAACCCTCCAATCAGGACAAACCTCAACATTCCAACAAGGCTAGCAAGGTAAATGGAATTTAGACAGACTAAGAGACTGTATTAATCATAATATTACCAGTGTAATGTAAAATGTTAAACTTTTTTTTTTTTTCAATTTTGTAGAATTTATCCAGCAGCACAACAGTGAAGCTGCTCACATCTCTGATGGACTGGATTGTGGTTGGACCACCTTTTTTGTGTGACGACCTGAAAGCTGAGAATGAGTTTGACTTGTGTGGTGTTCCACATCTCTCCCTACATGAACGTTGTTCCAAGGTCTGTATATCCACACACATTTAAGCAGGTCTGACTCTGAACTGAAAGACACATTTTGTTCTTCAAACACTCTAGGTTAGAAGTTTAAGTACATATGTTGGACAAATGACATTCCTTCTTCTGTGACTGAATGATTTGAATATTTGCTGCTTGACTGGGGTTTTGTTACCTACCCTTGCTGTCGTGACCATTGTGTAAGCACGATGTAAAACATCTAAATTATTGTGGGTTTTCTGACAATATGATGAGTACTCACCAACTGGAGTCGATCAGTATTAAGGAATCAGGAGCTACATGATAGAACATTCTACATCATCAAATTAATCATCTGAGTTGCTGCATGTATATTCTCATCTGTATGTTTTCTTTGCAGGTTCTTCCAGTTTTGGTGGAGCAGCTTTACCATGCCGAACCAGTCCTACAGTTACCATTACTGAGATTTATCTACTGCTCTCTCACAGAACTGGAACTCAACACACAGGTTCGAAGGAGATGATACAGGGGCCAAATTTTTTTTGTCATGCATTTACAGACAGTGTGTTGATCTTTATTAATCAGGAGCCATGCTTGACACGTCCATATTACAGTGAGCAGGAATGATACAAATTCCCAAAGGTTTCCTGATGGTACAGTAGCAGAAGGTGGTGACATTTTGTACCTGCTAAGCCTGTAAATCTAAAGTTAGATTACTGTTCTGACACAGTGTTATGTGCAGTGTATGTTGTTATTTCATAAGCAGGAGGTTTTTAAGCAGGAGGTTTTGTATCTGATATTGTAATGTTCTGACATGTTGTGTTTTGTTGTTCCAGCATCTACTATTAACCTCAACTTTAAGAAGATTGGGGGAAGAAATAAATCGAAAATCACCTCTTTTTCTCAGAAGCTCCTGCCTTCATACACGCTTTTTGTCCTCCATCATCATCCTCAAAACCATCAGCCAGGGTAAGACTGTAACAAAAAAAATTTCATCATGCCCTTGGTTACTGAATCAACCAGATAATGAGTTTCATCAGCCTGTAAAACTTAAACCTCACTCATCTTAAAATATTTGGTTTCATCAAACAATTTATTAATGACATTTTAATGTCCATGCAGCCTACAGTCTGAATGGCACAAATTCCCACAGACATACTTGAAAATCTTGTGAAAAGCTGTCTCAGAAGAGTGGCTGTTGTTATAGCTGAAAAATCATATAGGTCACTTAATTTTTTCCCCCCCAAAATGTCTATTAAGCTCAAGGTCAGGTGCCCAATTACTTTGGGTACACAGTGTATTAATGAAAGAAACATCAGGTCTCGTACAGCAGGTGGCGATGTTGTGATTGTTGTGGTTAGGATTTAGGCTGAATGAGATGATTAAGTTCTGCGGGTTAAGTTTGAGTGATTGATTCGTGTTAGGAGTTAAGTTTAGCTTTGCAATCATGCGTTCTAACACCGAATTAAAGAAAAGTCTTTTATACCCAACAACAGAGGCAACTTTATTATTTTCTGGCTCATGTGGAAAACCTTGCTCCATCTCCATCTGGGAAAAATCAGCTACAGTCGTGGCCAAAAATATTGGAACCCTTTTTGTTATTTTTATTCAACAGTTACGACTGTTGTTTATGAGTTAACATTAACATTATATTTTGAGGCTCTGCAGTTGGAGCTTTCTGTAACTGAATGACTTGTTGAACTCCTACTGAACTCTTAGTTTCATTGGCTGTTTGAAAATCGTTTTTGCATAAGTTAACAGTTTAGCACAGAGACCACTTTTCCATGCATGTTGTAATTATATGTAACTTTTTGTACAGAAGAACTAAAGTTGCTTAGAAATGACTCCAGGTGATCTGCTTTTAGTAATCCATCCAGCGCTTTTTAGGCTTTCCTATTCAAACACTTGTGGCTTAGACTTCCTTACTGCTGTCTGTGAATCAAACATCTCTTGTGTAGGTGCCTTAACCAGCCAGCAGAGTCGCAACAGTGTGGAAACATTCCACCCTCAGACTCAGCCAGTCGTGTCTGTGTGGGCATCCGACCAATCAGCTGAGAGTCCATTATAGTGGTGTCATGAGTCATGAAAGGGAATTTTAAATGCTGCAGCTTACAATGACATTTTGTAAAACATGAAGCATTGAATTAAACATCTATTGCTTTCCCACCCACAGCAGACATTGTGGCCCAAGCTCTTGAGGTTTTGCACAGCATTTTGGGAGGTGACGAGGGCCGTGGCCTCTTTCTAAAATACAAAGCCTTGCCAACAATTTTAACTCTACTGAGGACGGGAAGTCCAGGGCTGCTTGCTACATCGCTGGATGTCCTGCTACAGATGAGTTCAGGGTCACGTAAGTTTTATTCAATTTGTCATCTTCAAAAAACATATCTGATAAATGATTTAAACAACCCGTGTTTTAATAAACATTTCCTGAACAGTACGCACAGTAAAAAAGGTGGTTAGAGAGGCAAAATTATCTCTCTAACAGTTAGTAATTGGCAAATGATGATCGCATTTTATGGTCACCAAGTCTTCAAATGTACCAATTAAATGCCAGTTTTAGACAGGAAATCATTTTATTTGTCCAGCCAAAATCTGGAGAGGTTCTGGAGGAGTCACGATTAGCGTGATTAAGCACACATGCTTAAACAATCGATGGCCATTAACACATCTAACAGCTTGGCTTTCTGCTCCATTAATTCTAACATTTCTAATGAGGATAATAAACCTCTTCCACATGCACCAGGTGGACCTAAATGTTCTTTTATTCACACAGTTTTAATACTGGAACTGGTTCCTGCTTTAACTCCCTCCTGCTGGAACTCATCAGCTCATTAACACCCATCTTTAGGTTGACATTATGTTAGCATTGTGCTTCAGTTCTCCTCTATTGCATCTCTAGTGTTCATAGTTCAAAACATCACCAAGAACTTTTAAAAGCAGAACCTTCCATTAAATATACAATGTGGAGATCAGTGTTTACTGCTCTAACACACCTGTTTAACCTAGTGAAGTTATTGCTCATTAACTTGAATCAGGACTCCATAATGCAGAGGATCTATATTTCTGTACAGTATATGCATATATGCTATCCCCATTTCCAGGAAAGTTGGAATATTATGAAGAATCTGTGATGATACTTTATGAGAGACTTGTCAATTCCTTTAGTAAGAATTTTGAACACGAGAAAGATAAGATCATTAGAACATTCACCATCTACCGTAAATAGTATTGTGAAAAGATTCAAGGAATCTGGAGAAGTCTCAGTCCGTGCAGAGCAAAGCTAAAATTCACTGTTGAATGTGTGTGACCTTTGGGTAACCAGATGGCATTGCAAGTGAAATCATTAAAAAGATGTAAGACTTAATAGGAAAGGTGATGGAACACATGGTAAACATGCGTGTGTTGCAGGCAAATACTAAATATTAAATGTGTTTATATTTACACAAAACAGTTAGGCTGATGAGTAAAAATACTGGTAATGTTGAGAAAAGAGGATGACCTGTTTAGTAATCTTATATCTAGTGGATAGAAGATGTTTGTTAGTCTCCAGGGTTTGGCTCCAGTGAGACAAACATTTTCACCATCTCTGTTTGTACAACTGGTTCCATCATCCACATGTGGAAAGTTCAATGAACCATAAGTTATCATCCACAGATGGAGCACCTCACAATATTTCACGACCTGCTCTCAGACTGATGATAAACGAACTCAGAGAGAAGCCAGCAGTCACTCGAAAGCAATGAACTGCAGCATCTGCAATCGGCTCTGTTCCTACTGCTCAGATTTGCACACAAGCTAATCAGAACATCATGAAGCAAAAATCTAATCTTTGCCTCTAATTTAGCTGCTCATGTTTTGAGAAAAATGGGTTGCTATAGCAATCCAATTTCACATAATAAAGGTTTTTCAGCATCATCTGAAATATGACATAGGTCTAATATTTGCTGTGTTGCTAAAATATTAATATGCAGCTCTTGAAAGCATTGTATTTGTGTGGTTTTTAAAGTATCTTACTAGTTGTAGTGTTTATCAAAGCTGTATTTGTAAGATCATTTGCAAACAACTGAATTCAGTAAAGAAGAGAAAAATGCTACGCTGGTGTCTTCAGCACCATTTAACATCTTGTACACAAACTAAGTGCTTCATCACAAACCACATCAACTTAATTTTTTCACTCTTGGGATCGCTGTATTTACAAAAGACAAGCCTGTGTTTGTGAATCCAGTGATCGGCCAGCTCTCTCTCTTGCTTTGTGGGTTTCCACACCTTTAACCTAATGCCTGGCTTGATGTGATTGTCGATAATCAGTGAAAATGACTTTACGAGGAATGCTGGTTTCCTTTCAGTGATGCTAAACAGAGAAGCCGGATCCCAGAATTCTTGAGGGCGCCGGTTTACAAGCTGCCAGCGATTTATAAAGGCATAATTAGCAGGGTGTGTGAAAGCGCAGAGGTCAGAGAGCAAGCCAAGTTCACACCTGAAGGTCACGTCCATGGCCCCAAGTTTCTGAGAAGAGAACACTGGTTAGCGTTCTTTAGCAGTTTTTGGTAATGCTTACCATGTGTTAGCTCTGGATAAGGAAAATAAATCAGATGAGTAGAGCCATCTCTGATGGAGCTCTTTTGAAGTTCCCTCAGATTTGTCTAATAGGAGACAGGTCAACCTGTGAGGACGAGCACATGTTCACCATGAAAACCCAAATGTGGTTTTGCTAAGACACTTTTATCAAAGCTTTATGTCTGGAGAGAGTGAGTGAGTGAGTGAGAGAGAGAGAGAGAGAGAGAGAGAGAGAGTAAGAAAGTGAATGAGTGACCGAACGACTGAGCGACTGAGCGAGCAAGCAAGAGTAAGTGAGAGTGAGCAAGTGAGAGGGAGGGAGGGAGGCATTTGTGCTAAGATGAAAAAGCAAAACTACCTCTTTAATCTGAACGATAAAGGTCAGAGGTCATCCGACCTTTGGTAATGCAAGGCAGATGAGGAACGACAAGACTAACGTAGCATAGCGCCACATTACTGACTCTTCACACAAGATTTCAAGCTAAATTATTGATCATGATGAAAGTGGACACTCTTGTCCGATGCTAACTGTGTGGGAAATTCAAGGGTGTCGTTTGGAACGATGGTTCTGGGTAATGAACTCTCAGAAGCTTTGGGCCGGTAATGATGGTAATTAATAATGTCAGGAAAAGCTACAGCTGGAATCTCTTATTAAGAACACAAAAGCACTTGGGGAAAAAATGTAATTTACTTTTTTAAAGGACAAAGTTATTTTACACTCATATTACACAGTAATTTCTTCTTTAAGTTAATACCTGGTTGCACCATCGTAAGCAGCAAAGACTACAACAAAATATTTTTTTTAATCAGTGTGGGGAAATCCCCACACTCATTTATTACCCCAACATGCTTCAGCTGATTGACAGATGACCTTACACTCTATCCAAGAGCCTTCTGAAGGAAAAGCAGAATTTGTTCATAATAATAGCTCAATAGAAGTTGAAGAGAGAGATGTTCTGTAAATGTTTTTTTTTTCAGGATCTTTGGTGATGTGTTGTTGATGGTCTTAAAGAAATGTCAGCGAGCTGGCCACTTTAGTTCGGAGGTAATGGTTCTCACTGTGGTTTGGTGAAGTCCTAGAGCCTTAGAAATGGCTGTGTATTGCTTTTGGATTGTCCTGCCTGATGACTTTGTTTCTTAAATCAATACAGTTGTAAGTGATTTGTGTCAACATTGATTGTCAGCTCAGAAATCTCACCATAATTTTTGACTCTAAGGGCTTTTTAGTGCAACACGTCACCGTTAAACATTTCAGTGAAAATCTTACAATCAAAGCTTTAAAACAAAGCTGCCCAGGCCACGTCCACTAAAGAGAAAATAGCAACTTGTGGTTTGCAGGTGAACAAGGTAACTGTGGTGCATGTAATTACTGAATGGTGGACTGAAAATACTGCAGATCCTGAAGGTCTCTGTGTCATCCCTTCTTCATTTTATTCTGCAGGCCACCTTTCTGCCTTCCTGGATGCATGTAGCACTGATCAGTTCTTCCGCTGCACCGCGTTACTTCTGCGAAACCAACGTCTGGACCTTGCCATTGCTGAAAAGCTTAGCGTCCTTCTTCAGAAGCTGTCGGGAATCAGGTCAGCACCAAGTTATTTTATGATCGATGGCTTTTATTTCTAAAGGGTGTTTGGTCCACAGTTTATTACTGCGTAGGGATTGTATGAATTTATAATTTGAGAATGTCACAGAAAAAACACAGAAACATCCAGCTACTTTTGAGGCATGTGATTCATAGAAGAAACCATAGAGACCAAGAAAGAACATGAACTAGGGTCCTGCATGGACTTTGAACTTTGGTGCTGGCGAAGACTTCTGAGAGTAGCTTGAATGGTCTAACCTCTCACTCCAGATAACCAAACTGAAGCTCTCTGGTTTTTGAAACATTATAAGAACCGATTCATCAGAAAAGACAATTGTACTTGGTCTAAGGTAAAAGAGGAAGAGGATGGCCAGCAGCAAGGTGGATAGATACAATTGGAAGAATAATGAATGAGCCATTAAAAAGCCTGAACACCCAAACAGTAGACAGTGTGGTCTGGAGAAAACACTGTTCACTTGGTTGCCAAGTGAGGAGTCAAAATCCACTTAATAATAAAGTAAGGTAAAAATACAAATATAGAGGAGGAATAAAAGAGAATATTTCTAGTCACAAGCTGTGGATTCAGTGATTAATTCCTGGACAATTTCAGACCTTTTATTTTTGATTATTAGACAGAATGATCGTTGATTTTTATATTTTACTGAATACGAGAAAATAGATTTTGTTTTTCTAAATACTGTGTATGTAAAATTATCCTCTTTCTCTTTTTTCGTTTTTTGTGAACTCTGGTTTCAGCTTCCAGAATCACTTGCTGACAGAAAAGGTCTTGTTAGCGTAACTTTACCATCTACTCACCTCATTAATCCTCATTAGGGGGATTGCGGATGTGGAACACGCATGGTGAAGTCCAGACTCTGTCCTGCTCTTTATCTAAGCTCAGGGTTTTTCATCCTGACTACTAAGTGAGCCAGTTTTTTATATCATGTGTTAGACTTGGACCAAGTCACTGATGTTTATGGATTACAGATCTCTAGCATCGTTTAGCATCATTTAGCATCTGCCTTACGCAACTGTTGCTTCTTTTCTAAATGTTTTAACTGTCACATTTTTTTTTGGAGGAACAACACTCCATTAGCTTTTTTTTTTAGTTTGGAATGAGCTAATAAATCCTAGTTAAAATAGATGGTGCATTTAGGAACCTCTGGAGGAAAGAAAACATTGGTAAAATATCAGGGGTTCAGGGGTCATTAATTTGATCTTTATGTGCAACGTTTGTGTTCAATCTAAAAGAAGAAATGCTGCATTACAGTGCAGTTTGTACGTAAATAACACGTAAATATGCCATATATAGGGCCGGCCACTTATAGGAATGCAAACAGGCCACTGCTAGGTAGATTCATAATAATCAAACATGTATGTATTTGATGCAGGAAGAACCGGCGACTGTTTGAAGCGTCTTCACTTCACCTCCTTCTGCAGCAAATGCAACGTTCATCTGATCCCGCTCGAGCTTTCCTGAACATCAACCTCAGCTCTGTGCTTTTTAATCTGGGCATGAACACTCATTCCTAACTGACCTGCTCCCCCCAAAAATAATCCAAATAATCATGATGCTCCCTCCACATTTTTATTATGTTTATTTATTCTGAATCAGCCTTCAATATGTAAAAGGTTAAACGCAGTGTTGGGATGATGGGCTGAACACCAACGTTTTCATGCTTTTCTAACTTCGAGTCTTACCATTTAATTTTTTTTACATATTACATTTTGGTGTGAAAATTCTTTTAATTATGGTTATTATTATAAATATTTGTTTAAAATGGACCAAAATGGTTAATAAATATTAAAGCGTGTGCTAGTTCTTTTTAATGTCCATGTCCATGATTTTTGCAAAACATTTTAAGGTGCGTTTGTGGGAATTTGAACCCTTTTAGTCAAAAGTGCATAAGCCTATGTTATATAAGAAGGCCTGGCTTACATTTGACATTTTGATTAATTTTTAAGGTGGTCAACAGGGTTCTGTGTTGACCACTGAGGTTCCTCAGACCGGATGACCTTCCTCAAACTGGCTAGAAGGTTAAAAGCATATCATTTTAATTTCCATCATTTTATACATCTGTTAGCAATGGGTGTAGCTAAAACACCTAAACTCAACCTACTTTTACCCATGTAGTGTAGCTGAAAGTGATGATGAACAGGGTCCAAGTCTGCTAAAATCTGACCAGTGACAGGTGCGTCATTGATTAGAACATCTGGCCCAACATCTAAAATGCTGTAATCATGTTCATGGATGAAAGTATCGCCTATCCGCTAAGTTAATGTCTAAATGGTTCTGCTAAAGTCTGGTTCTCAGTTTAATGAAGGATATAAATCTGAAAACAGTTCTGTCAAATCTCAACAAAATCAGCAGAGTTTGGACGCTGAATTATTTATTAATAGACTTCACGTCTGTGAAATGATTCAAATCTTTGCGTGTAACCTTCTCGTCCTCAGTTGCCTCTCTGAGTCGTACTTTCTCAGCATGTTCTTACTAATCTGGTGATTTGGTTATTTTTACGCTAATTTAAAATGACACTTCATTTCGTGTGGACGAAAGAAGCCTGCTCATGTTTACATTACTGGCCAGTGTTTATAAACCAGTGGTTTACAGAGAGCTTCCTTCTGTCGGCTTGGTTTTTACTCGATTCAATTGTTTGTGACGGAATGAAATATTTATTACCCACTTGGTATCTTACTGGTCTCCTAAATCTAAACATTATGTCACCAATCCATGATTTGTTCCAGTAATGGGTTTGAAGGAGCTCTAAACGGAGTGCAGCTGCTGTTCATGCAGGCCAGGTGTTTATAGAAACTGGACAGTGTTTTTCAGTGAGGTCATCCGTTCATCAACTGGCTTATTTGCTTTCTGTGTTTGCTTTTTATCACTGTCTGCCTCGGATTCTGCTGCGCTAGCGTGCGGTTGGTGGCCATTTGTTTCTATAACATCCTTTACTCTTCTGAAAATCTTTCCTTTAGAATTTGTATCATGATCGTGGGGATGAACGTCCAGTCAGCGACAAGCTTTAGCATTAGTTAAGTCAGGTACTGCTGGTCTGTGAGGTCTGGCTCCCAAGCCTATTTTTCACTACAGTACAATACAGTTTGCATCCAAATACAGAACTAGCTGTATCGTACCTGATGTGCTACTGTCCATTTCCAATTGTATAAGGGTACTGGTGAAAGTAAGCGGAGTCACTGAAGGTGAGGCAGTGAGGGTGTTCTCCAGATGCTGCAGTTGTTGTGGACTAGTTAGGTTTTAGATATGGGACTTGTAATCTCTCACTCCAGTGATGATTCTATTTCACCAATCAGCAGTCTGCACTGTTTCTTGCTTTACCCACACAGCCTGCTTTTGTATACTTGGTCCCTGGTCAAAATGGTTAACCAAGTTCAGCATGAGCACTTAGGAACAGTGTGTCACATGTCAATAAAAACAACCACAGGATAGCGTGCAGTTGGAACTGGGCATAAATTTGCATTTTAGTTCATCCCAAATATGTTCGATTGGGATTTGGAAATGACTAAATTAGGGGATTAAAGGGGAGAAATCCAAACAAAATCTAATCAGACAAAAGATAAAATGTAACATTTATAATAGAATGTTGGAAGTTGTAATTGCAATAAAATATATTAAGAGATTTTAAACCTAATTTGTAATGATTGCATGAGCTTTGGCATGGTTTACGTTAGAGTCTTCTGCTATCAACAACCTCATTATATACTGCAGAAGTTAAAGTTGATGAATAATTAATCAATAATTCATATTAAAATCATAAGAAATAAACATCTGAGTTTTGCTGATTTAAAAGGAAAAAGATGAGCAGCAGCAGAGTTAAATGAAATTTTTTTTTTAAATTAATTTGTATATATTTATTTATTGTTTGTTTCTAAAGTATAATAGTTAATTACAATCCTGCCTGGCAAGACCTCCTGAAACCTCCTAAAAACAAGTTTTGCTAAAGTTTGTGGACACCTCTGGTCAAATTCTACCGTATGTATTGTTGAGAAATAAGTTTATGTCACCTCTGCAGAGAACAAGTAAATAAATAAAACATGAAATATTAAATAGGTTTAAACACTTATACTTGCTAAATGTAGTAAATAAACAGTAAATGCAATAAAATGTGCAGAAATGCAGAAAACGGTGTCTTTACCTTTTTAATTCCTACTTAAAATAAAATTATACATAATATTTGACCAGGGATGTACAAACCTTTGCATTAGATGATGTCTTCACATTTAGCACTGAATGATAAAATATTTAAAATGAAAATTATTTTGATCCAGAAAAACCTTTCTGCAACACTTTACATGTATATAAAATACAAGCCTGATAAGATCAAACATGAAATGTGAAGCTTTAAAGCAGCACCTGTTTATATGGAACCTACAGATCTTAAGAGATTTAATTTTACGAACTCTTTACCTGGCGGCAGGGTCTGTGGAGTTTTGAATTTTGTTCTTTATTTTAGAAAAAAGTTTTGTAAGTGCATCATTTAGTCCAGGGTTTTTAACCACATGGTGTTTGTCTTGAAAACGGATTTGGTCTCGTATAACAAGCTTAATTTTACATTTCTAACCATGCGTAACCACCATAAAACAGTTTTTAACAGCCGAGCAGAAAGCACATTTCCGAAAGTTTAACGAGCCAAAGTAATGAACATAAATAAATCAGTCTGTGACAGGGCAGTGGGAAAAGTCTCCGGCACTTACGCACTATAAACAGGATTATTATTATTGCAGAATGGGACTCAAAGCCATGTGTGGACAGATACAACACAGCAGCAGCAAGGTTTCTACCCTGGGTGCTCTGCTCTGGTACTCAGCTACCTTGATGTGCGTATCAGATAGTGTTTGAGACTTAAAGTCTTGAATTATTTCCTGTTGGAAATTATATGTGTCTAAGGAAGGCAAGGTTGAATGGTGTTCATTGCTGCTGCAATTGCAGCCTGGCGCTGCACAGAGATGGTGAATAGTGGTGAGCAGTGTGTGATTATCCATACACTATACTGCTTTTGGTCAGACTCTGGCAGGTGAAAACAAATGGTCTGCGACTGCAGAAAGAAAGGTACAATCTAAACACAAAAGAAAGAAAAATGTCTCTGTTGGTTCATTTTGACGAACTTCTATGTTAGGGAGCAGTGGGTGGTGTATGGAAATTGTGAGGTCTTCCTAGTTTATTGCATTAAGAACATCAGGACTCTGGGCCACCCGATGACATCGATGCTTTTGTTTTAAATCACTGCTTGGCTGAGTTGTTGACTTTCTGGGCCAAAGAAAATGGTTTTTAATGTCTCTTTAGTCAGTTCCCAGTGTTTGTCAGACGTGCATCAGAATGGCATCTTTTTTATCGGTATGTTGTCCTTGTATTTTTTGGAAGTGATGCTACAAGAGATGCAAAAAAATGTAGCTTTCTCGAGTAATTACCATCATACACACGCGCACACACACTGTAAGGGTAATGTAAGTAGAAACAATCCCTCTGGCAACATGAATCAGTGAAAGCTTGAGACGGAACAGAAGAGGGCAAATCAGAACTCGAACAGTAAGATTTAGTCTTGCTTGAGGCTCTCAAAGTAGAGTTGGCAGATTTTTGAGCTGTTGAAGCAGGACTGCTAATCTACTCAACTATGAGAATGACAGCTTATTACAGTCATTTCAACTTTTCACCGCTACATTATACACAATATGCTTCAGGGTTAGGATCGACTTCTTAAAATTTTGGATAAAAAAGAAGGATTCACCAAAGGATCACTGTTTATAAGCAAGGATGAGCGTGGCTCACCATATTGTGCCAAACTTTATAAAAGAATTGTCATTTAGTAAAAATTCGCAATGCAACATTGCAAATCACTTAGGTCTTTTACCACCCACTGTACATAATTTTGTGAAAAAATTCTGGAAATCTGTTACAATTATAGTCAGTGTAGGGCAAGTTAAGAAACCTTTATTGAATATACCCTCCCCGAACGCAATCAGGATCCCCAACAACAGAAGACAATTTGACTATGCTAAATCAGGGGAAAAAAAGAGAAAATGCATAAATAAATAGAAAAATATCAGAACATTACCTGTGTGATGGATAAATAATACACTCTGAATAATGATGTGAATAATAATTCTTTATTAATAGTTTTATTATGATGCTTATGTACAGTAATAAGTTATATATACACTCAGATTTGATACGATGCCTTTTGTCCGTGCTTAATGCTGTACTATGATAATGAGGTAAGTCGAGCGGGTCTGTACAAACTGATGCTAACCAGATGCCTATGGCTCCTTTTCTTCCTCCAAAAGCTCTGCTTTATTTCACTTTCCCAACAGCTTGCAAAAAATAAACACACAAATAAATCATAAAAAATGTTCTTTTCTTATGAGGAACTAAAACACCATGTTTACTCAGATTCAGATGAAATGATCAGTTTGAAGTCCAGAGTTGTGCTAAAAAGCTTATTATCAAAATTTTCCCTCCTTTTCTGCTGTTTCCTGTTTCCTCTCACAGGTCACTCACTTTATAGCCTGGTCCTTACGAGGTGCTACAGCTTACAAGGTGCTGGAAATCACAGCCTCTTTACACCAAAGTCATACATTCACTCGTTTCTGACACATTTTTATGGGCTGCACACAGATTCCTCAGAGTTCAGCTGAAATGGGGGTGCTCAGAGAGAACATGCATTATTGTTTTGTCCACCTTGTTGCTGATTATTCTTCATTACTGCTCCATTTTTCTGTTCTTGCAAACACTAGAATGTGGTGAGGACACTGGTAGCTGCTCTCCAAAAGGGGGCTACTTTTTTCTGGTTCTGTGATGGACAAGGCGTGTGACATTGTATCTGTATAATATTTTGTGCTGCACCTATTGGAGCAGGTTTTGTGATTCTTCATTGTGGCTTCATTTAAAGAAATGTAGTCCTCTCATACACTAAAGAAATGACCAGATTTTGGCCAAAAGGGGGCGCTTAACATTTCCACACTCACAAGTGTTTCTGCTTTTGTTATTTTTTTGTGCTGCTTTATAAAGATTGTATATAAATGTAATAAATTACTGTTCTTGAGAATCGGAGCCTAAAGAGCTACCTGTTTTGTCCCCGTTCTTCATTTCTGTTTTGTTTTGAAATTTCTGTCCCCTCAAACACTGGCACAACGGGAAGAAATGATTAGCTGTTGGCCAGAAGTGGGTGCTCCAAGAATATCGAAGCATAGCGCTTCCACCACGTCCAACCTCTCGATCTGGACGAGTCTTGCTAGCAGGTCCGGGATGCTGTATCCAGCTGTGCTGATTCGGTCAAACAGTTGCATGCCATCGGTCATCCCTCCGATTTCATCACGCTTTAGTCCGAAACTCTCAGCCAGGTGACGCCACGTCCTGACTAACGCCTTCTCTGCACTGTAGGTGGTGCTCAACATGCGGCTTGTTCGCTCCAGGCAGTCGAAGGGCAACTCCACGGGACTCTGACCTGTACAGGGGACATACAAACAAACAGAAATTAACAGTGGAAAATCAGAGCAGTTGGCTACCCTAAACATTGTACCTTGTTGCCAACATCTAGCAAACTCCAATCACTTTTGCTTGTGGTTAGATTATAGGAAATGCATTCCTCTGCCACGCCTTCCAAACAGCTTTTTTGGCACTGAGGTGGCGTCTCATTGTACATGTGGAGACTTGGTGAACCTCTAATGGAATCATGTTGCTGTATAAAACTATAGAAAAATGCTAACATGATTCAATTACATTTTGTTCAAAAAACTTTAAGTGGCATTTAAATGACCTATGTTCATACATCTTCACAAATCAAGCAGGGATACATGCAAAAGGGGCAGAAATGGCTAAACACAATGTACTTCATGCTACCAAAGCTCCCAATAGAGTGTTCTTGTGTGAGTGGTGGCTCAGTTATTTAGGTAATACTGTCATACACCAAGAAAATGGTACAGGCCTAAATGCTTGATCTAGTAAGGGGATCTGTTGTTTCATTCTGTGGAGCATACTGCTACATGGCTTGAGTCCAGCTGAGGCTTATGGATTTGTAGGTTCAGGGATTCAAGCCTCACCACAGCCAAGCTGCCAGCACTGGGCCCTGGAAGAAGGCCCTTAAGCCTCAGATGCTTAAAATGTATCCTGTTCCAGCACAAATCCATCACAGGACTAGCAATTTATTTTGAAAGGATAATGTCTGAAGTCTCCATTCTGCAATAGTATGAATCATTATAGAAGACGACTTAGTTGCATGGGGTACTAAATGCAGGAGTAAATTATCCTGAATTTGCTTGGTTGATGAATCACTTCAGAGCCTGACTTGGGTTTTCTTTCAGTTCTTTCAAGTTTCCTCCAGTGAAGATGTTGCCTAAAAACCAATGAGGTTTTAATATCAGTCATGGGCGACGTTAAAAATGGGTTTGACTTTCTGGCTGGAATGCATTAGCCTAAATTCCCCAGTGGTCAGTGATACATATGAATAGTGCCAGTCTCTGCAGGTGGCATTCATTTCACTGTCGAAACATCAAGAAATAAAAAAAACCCACCCACAGATTGATCCCCTTGGGGAAAGTCCTGCCCTGTTTGCTCAGGCTTAATGCCTTCAAGATGCAAGATGCGGGACAGATGTCGTCAAAGCGGCATTCACTTTCTCCATTTGTACGCTTTTCGAAAACTAAGCCACAAAAACCACACTTTTATTACTTACTTAAAACAAACACGTTAAAATGGACTTGTTTCATTCGTTTCCTTAAGAAAAATGTGTGGAAATTTATAACCTTCTATTTTTGGTAGTTTATGAACAACAGAAATATAAAACATAAGTAATTAAATCCTTCACATATAGCTTTCTAATCAATAATTATGTTTAATGCAGTTTATGTTTTATTTGTTTGCTAACTGTACGAAACACAATCAGATTCAATCTAATATACACCGATACGCCAACACATGTAAACTACCTGCCTAATATGCTGTCTGAACAACTCTTACCTCCAGACATTTACAAGACATCTGAAGGATTTCTGTCATATCTGGTACCACAATGTTAACAAAAGCTCCCTCAACTTCTGTACGTTGTGAGCTGGACTGTCCTACAGTGCATCCTGGTTTTATCCCTTCCAAGGGTAAACAATGCAATGGATTCTTCTGACCAGTCAACCTACTTCTGTTGCTCCAGGGTCTGGTTCTGATGCCTGTGTGCACTTTGTAGGTGCTCTGGATGTTCGACTGAAGGTTGAAATTTGATTCAAAGTAGATCTTGTGTTGGTCTGTACAAGTCACCATATTCTAAATGTCTTCTGGCTCGTCCCTCCTCAGACCACTGTTTGTGGACACTCACCACGGCTGTCTGTGACACTTTTTGCTGTTTGGGAAAAACTTTAACCCAGGCGTTTGGCCATAACGATTGTGTCCTTATCACAGTCCCCCAGGACCTTATACTGATTTCAACTATGAGGAACTACCATCTAACATCTCAACAAACATCTAACATCTCAACAACCATCTAACATCTCAACATGTAATAGATCCCTCACCCTCACATGCACCAGTGCTACAGAATAGGCCTTGCGATGCACATTTGTGTGGGTGAGTGGGGACGAGGGTGGGGAACAGGGATCGTTAATATTTTAACATTGTTTTTATTGATGTTTGCAATTTATTATTAGAGAACAATAATTACATACCCACAAAACATCCTACCCCAACCTAAATCATCAATCAACCGCCTCGTAAATCTGTGTATATCTACTCAGTGACTTGGGTGTTTCAGTATTAGTATCCAGAAGTTGCTACTCACCCTCTGTAACATTGCAGGCTTTGGTGTACAAATCCAGGATTTTTTTCCGCCGACTGTGAATCTGTGGCAAGAAAAACACAAAGAGAACACGTAAGAACCACAGCGTGTGAGTGTGTGTAATCTGAACCAACATCACATCGTATGTTCAGCTATGAGATCACAGCAGTGGATTTTGCACAGTGAAAGTCTTTTGATCTTTTGATTAATTAACGTTCAGACCAAATGTCATTGAGCTAAAAATACTCAAATTAATCTTGAACAATCAAATCTGAATGTTAATTTCTGTAATTTGCTGTGAACTGATGATAACTGCCCTCACTCATAGATCATTCAGATCTAAACAATGATTTATTTAAATATTTAGGAATTACTGATCAGATTCAGAGTTGATAAAAATAAAAAAAAATCTCCAAAGATTGATGATCTGAAGTGTTCGCTTTAGTAATGTGTGTTAAATTACTGAAGGTGCTTTTATCTTTGACCAGTAACAGCTTGGAAATGATTGTTATTCTTGAATTAGCTTTTTATGATTACCCTAGTAATAAGTCACTTTTCAAATGTTATAAATACTTTAAATAGCCACTTTTCTGATTAAGCTTCTCACAAGGCTTTGAAGTATGTCTGTAGAAATTTCAGCCCATTCAGTCAGTAAAGGATTTGTATGGCTGTGCACTGGTGTTGGTCAAGAAAGCCACAACTCATGTTCCAGTTCATCCCAAAGCTGTTCAGTGGGGCTGAGGTCGGGAGTTTCTTTAAACCAAGGTTTTCTTCATGTCTTTATACACTGATCATAACATTATGACCACCTTTCTAATACTGTGTTGGTCCCCCTTTTGCTGCCCCATATGCAACAAACTGTGATGCTCTGTGTATTCTGACACCTTTCTATCAGAACCAGCATTAACTTCTTCAGCAATTTGAGCTACAGTAGCTCGTCTGTTGGATCGGACCACACGGGCCAGCCTTCACTCCCCACATGCATCAGTGAGCCTTGGCCACCCATGACCCTGTCACTGGTTTACCACTGTTTCTTCCTTGGACCACTTTTGATAGATACTGATCACTGCAGACCGGGAACACCCCACAAGAGCTGAAGTTTTGGAGATGCCATCACAATTTAGCCCTTTTCAAACTCAAATCCTCACGCTCGCCCATTTTCCTGCTTTTAACACATCAACTTTGAGGATAAAATGTTCACTTGCTGCCTAATATATCCCACCCACTAACAGGTGCCGTGATGAAGAGATAATCAGTGTTATACACTTCACCTGTCAGTGTTCATAATGTTATGCCTGGTGGATGTAAAGCTTGCTTTGTCATGCTGGTACAGGAAGGGCTCTTGTACCGCCTGAGCACCTTTGGTTCGGGATTTGCTGCCGAGCAATTTATATCTTGATCAAAATTAATTTAGTGTAATTAAATCTAAACCGACTGCATTGAGGAATGTAAACATAAAAGCTGCTTTCTTCAGTTTACAGTTTGCTTCAGTTTGATTATAATTTTTGTAACTCAGATTCAGTTCACTTCATCAGATCTGAACAGACTACTTTAATGTTTTATTCCACTCACCCCCACTGTTTTGCTGCTGTTGGTGCAGTTGTTGTTGTTGGTGCAGTTGTTGATTGTGCAGTTGTTGTTGGTGTGGTTGTTTGAGCAGACTGTATCTCGTGGGATAACGAGTGATAAAAGACACAGATCAGTCACTTCCTGTTTTTCCTGTGCTGCTTCCTCGTCACTGTCGATGCTTCGACTCAACAGCTGCTCGTTCTCTGATGATGCATCGTTTTCACTGAGGAGACAGAACGTTCAAAGCTGAATTCTGACTTTTTTTTACTGATTGATGATCAATCGTTGTAAGCTTTAGGTTACCACTACAGTTCATCACAATACAACACACCCTTACATTCACATTCACTTATATAGCAAAATAATTTACAGCAACCAATCCACCTTCTGCATGTCTTTGATTAAGGTGAAAATAGACTGGATCATAGGCAAGTTTTGAACCAATGTCTGAACCCAGGACCTTACAGATCACCACACTGGACCAGTGACATCAGTCTGTCTGTATAAATCAGAACATGATCTAACTGTCCCACATTTTTGACTTATTTTCTTTTGATTCTTTGAAAGCTCTGCATCATAAACCTTTCCTAAGAATAGTTAAGTGTATGTGTGTGCAGTAGGATTTGCTGTCTTCACCTTCATTTAGGTTTTTAAAGATCATTAGAAGTTCTTTGAAGCTTCTGTTTCATCCTTATTTCTTATTCATTGGACAAATTTTAGTTGTGCATTTTTAAAGCAATTTTTAACAATCTGTTTTTGAGCCTAAACTCTATCTAGCATGTTGCTAGGCTAATTTAAGACAAAAATCATAATGCTGGCCTTCATTCCAGGCCAGAAAAGCTTTTTGTCAACAAAAGCGACTCAGAGACGCTAACAGAACATCATTGTTTCACAGAAACTTGATACCTAAGTCAGGGTTTGGCATCCATTAGCATTAGCACATGGGTTGGCATTAGTCGCTTAGCCACAGTATGAGTCTGTGCTGGTGAGTTTATTCTGTTTAAAGCTCAGCTGCAGCTTATATGGACATAAATTTTCTTCTCCTTTGATTTATTCTGTTTGCTAAAAGTTACAAACCACAGATTTCAAAATTTCATTAAACTGTAAATAATACATTTCAGCAAACTAAAATAAAATCAGCTCCTAAAAATAAACTGTACAGTGAAAGTAAGGGTTTCTGACAGGTGTAAAAACATGTATATTTGAAACCACCTGCAAAAAACAGAGATTCCAGGTTGGTTCCTAAGCAGCTCTACAGAAAACCACATCTTTTAAACATAGTTAAATTGTAGGAATTTAAAATACAAAGTGGCGTTCATATGAATCAGAATCCTTTAATTCAAGTGTCTCCTGTCTACAGAAACACATTACTAATTATTCTGATTATTCATGTATGGCTTTTAGTGAGTTTTTATGACCCCATATTTCACTATCAAATAAATCTAGTGTAACAGAGGAGGTTTTTCATTTGCAGAAATATACAGTCATGATAATTTACTTTACACAAGCTTATTGACTAAAATATATCACAGGTCTCATGAGTTGCATATGCATTCCAATATTCTTCATTTATTTAGCCCTAGTTTACCCCACAACTCAAATGACTCAATTCATAATAAATTCAAACAAAATAGAATAGCTTATGCTTGTGGCAGTCTAATGTGCTAGCTCACCACCCCACCGCTGGGACCTCAAGCTCAAGAGTTCCAGTCTCATCTGTGCTATCAACCTGACCAGGCCTATGGGAGGGAGGTCAATAGGGTTTCACTGCTGGCTGGTCGGGCCAGTGAATGATTCATGGAATAGCTAGGTTTAGCGTGGCTCTGTACACAAGAGGGAGTCAGTGACGTCACTCATGTTGGAGAGGGTGTGTGATTGCGTGATGTTGCTCACCGTGGCAAGAGAAAAGAAACTGTAATGGGAAACTAAACACAAAATTGGACCACCAACCCCAAAAAATCCCAACAAATAAATGAAATAAAAAGTAAAAATGATATTAAAATATTTTTTTAAACATTTATTTGAAGTGAATTTTTTTAGCTATTTTACAGAGACTTAAGTTTCAACATGTTAAATAATTTGAGACCTTGTGTTTTATTTACATCTTAAAATCCATGTCAGGACTGCGTGACTGTCTGTATCCATAACAGTAGCTATAATGCTAATTAACATAGTTTGAAGATGACTGAGAATGAAGTGGGCTTAATGAGTATAATTACCGCTGTGTCAGAGAGGATTGTAACCCTCCACCAGACGTCGGGAAAAAAGGTTTGAAGCAAAATGCTCAGCTTACGTTTGTCTTGTTCTGAGTAAAAATTAGCTTCTCTTTTGCCTTGAGCTACATTTTCATCAAACTACTTTGAACAACATTATGTTTCCAGTCCAAAAGGATGCAGAGGAACCTGAATGAGCTCAGTTCTCACAGCTAAAGCTTTGTTGATTTAACTGCGGTGGATTAAGAAGTGTTGAAGTGTTGAAAAGACAAAAAAAGGTATTAAGGGGTTAGAACAAGATGCACTTTCTCTTTTATTCATTAATGCTATATTTAGAACTATATGTAAGTATTTCCTGGAAACTTTTTTTGCTTACCTTTTCACAGTTTTTGGAGGAGGTGGAGGTTTAAACTCATCCTTCTCTGTAAATATAGCAACATTTTCTAAAAAAAAAAAAAAAAATTAACAACATAAATGAAATGAGAAATATATGGCTACAAATCTGAATTAACATATAACTGCATTGATTAAAACAGTAAAGAAAACAGTAAGGAAAACTCTGCTGATATCAGGCGTGTGCTGGTTACACAGCTCACCCTCATTTTTCATTTCATGTTTTACCACTGTAGCTCATATTTAGGCTTCTACATACAGTCTGAACAAACAACTCAGTATAGTTACTTAAAATTAAGAAACTCAAGAAAATAATAATAAATCTAATGAGATTTAGGTTCTTAAACAATATGATATTGTTATAGTGTGAGGTGAATTTCTAATGTAGGTTACATATTTGAAGGGGTTTCATTGTGTTTTTTTTCATATTATCTCCTCATATTCAATACACATGTGACCATAAGCTTGTTGAATGTCCTATTTGATAAGCATGAGAATTTAGTTTGGGTGAGTGTGTGTGAGTGAGTGAATGAGTGAGTGTGTGAGTAAATTAGTGAGTGTATGTGTGAGTGAATGAGTGAGAGTGAGTGAATAAACGATTGAGTGAATGTGTAAGTAAATGAGTGAGTGAATAAATGAGTGAGTGAATGAGTAAATGTGTGTGTGAGTAATTGAGTGAGTGTGTAAGTGAATGAGTGAGTGAGTAAATTAGTAAATGTGTGATTGAGTGAGTGTGTAAGTAAATGAGTGAGTGTGTGAGTGAATTAGTGTATAATGGCCCTATAGTGTTTATTGTAAACCCTACTCAGGTGGTCCCTGAAGATAATTAGTGTGAATGTAGTAGGCCTGGTAATTATGTTGTTCTCACCTTGAACCTCTTTCTTCTCCTCCTGCTTGTTTGTTGGAGCCTCTATGGTTTTTACAAGCTGACTCGCACAGCATGCTGGGAAAAAAACAGTGCATAATAAATAAATATAGAAAATATTCATAATATAAAAACATTGCCAAAGTCACTCCTGCTTTCATTTATTGCTGATAGAAATTAGAGTGATATAAACCAGTCTGATTTTGTTGAGTGTGTGTCGACCTTCAGAAGCTTCTGGAGATGCAGGACCACCATATGTGATCACTTAGTTAGAAACAAACAGCCTCTCATGTACATTTCAAAGATATTTAATAAAAGTGAACCAATATAATACATCAACAGACACAAAGAGCTGCTGATGCCACTTACAAAAGATCCAGTTTAGTCCTAATATACTAACACCTCATCTCAACCCTCACCTTAACCTCAACTCTAATTTCAACCTTAAGCCTCATATTAACTTCAATCCTTATATACACCTCAACCCTGATCTTAACCTCAACTCTAATCTTAATGTCAACCCTTATCTCAACCAGAATCCCAACCTAATTTCAACCTCAATCCTAATTCCAACATCAATCCTGGTTTGATCCCTTTATCTAGTTACACATGTGGTTTAGTTTCTTTCCACTTTCCCAACAACATGCAGCAGGTGAATTGGCTACAGATATTGCACCTTGGTGTGGCTTAGTAAAACAATACTAAAGTACTCCTGCAGTAGACTGGCATCCTGAACAGTTTATACACACATTAAACAGCTACTAAAGATGAATGACTACATGAATATAAGAACGAATGTTCAGGCTACAAAAGTTGTTCTACTCTTCATGGCCGGAGTACTGCCTTACCTTGACCATTTGGCTTGGCTTTTAGAATGTAGAACATGATGATCATTACTATAGCGATGGCCATGATGAAGATGGTTGACATAGCAATGATGAGCGCTGTTGCTAGGTGACCCTGTCCTGTTGGATCTGCCATGATAAAAAAGATGGTTATGTTTAGGTTTAAGTTAGTAATACAGAATTATTATGTGTGGAGTATTAATTGTTGTGACTAAAGAACCTTAATTCACTAATTAGAATGGGTGTCCCAATACTTTTGTCAATCTAGTGTAAGTAGTGTCCAAACATTTTACAAATATAAAGTATCTGTGCATTAAAGTTGAGATTGCTTGCAGGGGGCATTTACTTTTTCAACTTCCACTTCAGCATAATAAATCATAGGTGCCCAAATCTGGCATTTACATTTATGGAATTTAGCAGATGCTTTTATCCAAAGCGACTTACAGTCTAAGGCTAAGCAATTGAGGGTTAAGGGCCTTGCTCAAGGGCCCAACAGTGGCAACCTGGCAGAGGTGGGGTTTGAACCAGCAACCTTCTGCTTTCTACCTTAACCACTAGGCTACAACTGCCCCTGGCACACTGGCACATGACTGCAGTCTTTTTTCTTTCTTTCATTGTGTGTGGATCCTCCAGGAAATGCTAATGCAGTTTTCTACACGTCATACCTTTCTCTGCATGAGGAAACGTGGTGGTGCTGGTGGACGATACTCCAGATCCAAGTTTTGATGAAACTGTTTGCATACCTGAAAAAAATCCACAATATCATCATTATCATCCCACCTTCACATCAACACATTATCAGTAGATCCATGGAAGAAAAAACAATATTGTGGTCATTTTTGCATCCCAAACTCCTAAAATCGTATATTGCCGGGTTTCAACAATATACACAATTATACCAAAATGCAAGCAAAGACCCAAACGCAGTTTTTCCCCAATGTTGGTATTTCTGATTCTCCCCCTGTAATAAAGTCTCCCTAACACAGTGGGTCTATACACCAAGAGAATGGTACAGGTCTGAATTCTTGACCCCTACAGTGGGAGAATAGCTTTGTTTTGCTTTGTGGGATGTTCTGCTAAGTCCACCAAGTCCTTCCAATATTTAGTCAGTATCTGATGTTTGTCATGTGTTATTGTCTGTACTGCCGTTTGTCCATTAAAGCTCATATTTCATCATTATTCTTATTTTTTTTAAATAAAGTGAATTAATGACCTAGAAACTGATGCCTGAAATAGACAAAAAAAAAGAAAAAAAAAAAAGAATGGTATGTATGAAGAAGAAAATCTCTGCTAACACTGAGGTCATTATGTTGGTTGATTTTATTAAGCTTTGGTGGTTAGCGGTGCCTCAGGACTTATTTTTATTTAGCAATTAATTCAAAGCAAATCCGACCTGCTGGTACCTGCGGCCCCTTTTGTCTGGAGGTTTTTGAATGAAAGCCTTGATTGACACTGATGTTTGGTGGGAAATCAGTGATTTGCTAATTGCTAAGTGGAAAAGTGATTGTTGTTTTGGCACCAGATTAAAGTCAGACAGTAATTGTGCTTAATAGTTTTGAACCCTCGGGTCGCTCATTATTACTCATTATTGATCTGTCTAGCATCAGAATGTCTTTATGAAAGCCTGTTGGGTTAGCATTTCTGTACTGATTAGCATCAGCCCTAACATGCCAAATAACAGCAGATTCTTTAAATAGATTCTAAAAAGCAAAGCACTTCAGTGATTAGACGCAACCGTAGATTGGACAAGTGTTGTAGAGGGTGTGTGGTGATTCGACTATTCATGAACAGAATGGGGATTGTGCAACTGGCAGCCAATTAAAAATTGGGAACTGAACATGACAATATTGGGGGAATAATTCAGAAAAACATAGAAAAATAAATAAATAGTAAAAGTTATTTTGCATACGTTTAATTCATTAAGGATAAATAATAATACCTTACATTTACAATAAAATTCAATGTAAATCTAAGCCTAATGAGTTTAAAACTCAGGGCTGTTTAAAAGTGGACAGCAGGAGGTAAACACTTTTTTTCTGCAAGCATAAACAGGTTCTTGATCTTTTTTACACCCTTGAAACTTCATATTTCTTAATTAGCAGATACAAGCGCCGCTGTGAGCGAGCATAATTTGCAGATTAACTGACAAGCGCAGACTCGTCTTTACCTTCCTGTTTTCGTCTGCATGGTTTCAGACTTTTAAGTGTTTGATTGAGGTCTGCAATTAAAAAGTAAAAACCCACTGGCCTTGTTTCTACCTGAAAAACATCCAGGAGGGTGTAAAGATGACATCCAGTCAAAAGTTTACATACACATGCATGGGATGTGTAAATCATAGCAGTCTTGGAATTTCACCAGATTCTTTTTTCCTGTGATTAAATGATTAAACACCAAACAAATTTGAACACACTTTATTGTGGCTTTACTGGAAAAATCTGCCAGGATGAAAATATACAAACAGCAACTTAGATGATTAGTTTGGAGGTATATGAAGGTTTATAATGCACTAGACTTTGTAGCATGACCTCTTCATTTCTACTGATTATGACTTACTTCAGCTGCCCATATAAATAGGACTGTTTAATTACACCCATTAGACTTTACAACAAGTATTACACTGAAAGTCCAGATTTTCAAGCTAAAAATGTTATTCAGAGCAATTTTAGAAGTGAGCCTTACGTCACTGTGTGGTTATAGGCTGTCAAGCAAAAAATAAGCTCTTGCTATAAAATCAGCACTTAAAGCTCAACAGATCACATACACATTCTTCTAAAGGAGTTTAGTGCTCAGATGACCAGAAGTATGGTTTTTAGGCTAATTTTGGCTTTTCTAAAGTGACCTTGTCAAAGTCCTGACCTCAACCCTAATGAGAATATGTGAACTCCACAGAAGTGCAAGTCTGTCCCAAAGAACAACACATTTGGGGAAACAAAAATATCCCATCAGGGTTTTACCAGGAGCTGATGGCTTTCAGAAGCAGCTTAGACCAAACATTTGGTTGCTGTGTTTACATTTTCACCCCAGCAGATTTTGACATATTTTCAGAAAACAAACAATATTTTTTTTATGTAAAAGCATGAAATAGAAAAATAAATGTCTGTTTCAATCATTCAATCAGGGAGAAAAAAATCAATGAAATTCGAATACATGAAAGGCACGTCCCTTTAAAGTGTATATAAACTTGTTAAACTTTTATGTTACTGTCATTAATCATATTTTAAAGTATTAACTTTAAAGTTCAAAGTTACTTTGAAATCAAAACCAATAAATTATGTGGTCACCTTATTTTTTGCCTTTAATTTCTTTCCAATCCACAACTTATGAAAGAACTGTTGCAGAAATGCATCACAGTATCGAAGCCACAGTAAGTCACCTGCCAAAAAACTGCTCCTCTGTCCTTTTACTAATCCCCCTCATCCAGGCAGCGGTTTCTTTATGTTGTGAGCCCAACCTCAGCAATGTTCGGCTCACGCTCAGTCGCTAGCTTTAGTCACGGTACCAAATAACATAAGGGAGCCAGTTCAAGAACCTGATACTTTTTTTCCATTTACAGCACTGGTATTGGGGTTTGTTTAAGGAAACAATGAGCATTGGTTTAGGAGCTGAACCATTTCTGTCAGTGGAGCAAAGTTCCAAAACATCTTTACCAAAATAAATCAATTTTTTTACTTTTACTTTTCTGTACCTTAAAATTTCCAACCAGTGATTACTAAAGACGCTGTGACATTTTACTATCAGCTAAAGGGGAATCATTGAATTAGTGGTGCTGAGATCTGTTACCCTTTTTTGTATCTTTATTTATTTATTTATCTTAAATAATAAATAAATAATTGAAATTCATCTTACACTCTTTGGTGTTTCGTGGAGAGTTCTGACAGGAATGACACACCATGCCATAGATGTTTCTGGGACGATTTTCCAAAATGTAGTACCTGTATGAGATGAAGAGAAGATCATGCAATAATCAGTTCTGTATTCCGACTAAATGTACTAGATGTACTGGAGATCCACACAACAGCTATGAACACATTCATACACTAAACACACACGACTGATTCACACAGTTTTTCAAACCCCGCTAACTGCAACCAGCTACATATTCTGCATATTCTGAAGGAGTATAGTGTATATATAGTGTGTATGTAGTGAATGTTTGTGTGTGTCTGTAGTGTGTGAGTGTATATGGTGTGTATGTATGTATTTATTTAGTGTATGATTGTGTATGTATGTAGTGTGTGAGAGTATAATGGTGTGTGTGTATGGTAGTTACTCACCCAGGTAAACAGGGTCCACACTCTGCGTCGCTCTCTTTAGTCCCTGATATCAGCACTGTCGCTCTGTACAGAGCATCACAGTCTTTATGACGACGGCAAATTTCATATTTACCCCTGGAGAATTTCCCTGGTGGGCACGGCACACAGTTATAGTCCTCATCTTTAACACCATATCCACAGTTCTACACACACCCACACACACACACAAAGAGAGAAATGGAAACAAATATTTATTATAAATATATTAATAATAACTTGTTTGTTTTTATAATACATAAGTAATAAAAGTTAAAAATAAATAATAAAACGTATAATTTACAAATAATAATAATCATTAATATGATTAATAAGCTCTGTAATTACTTTTAAAAAGTTTATAAAGTTGTTGTTTGAAATCTTTCTGACTGATCATAAGATGTAATGAAGTGAGAAGTCTGAGCTCTGATGTGGCTCTCACAGATCCTTCAGAAGCTCTTTAAGGATCAAGGGAACTTTTTGATCTTGTTATGAAAGTGTTAAACGTGATAGATCAAAGATGGCACCAGTTACAGACCTGGAATATTAATTACAGACGACTGAGTTACGAAAGAGACGAAAGGAATAAACAAAGGAGGATGAATAGAGAATGTATGGGGAATGGATGGAGAATGGATAGATTGATGGAGAATGGATGGAGAATGAATGAAGAATTAATAGATGGATGGAGAATGGATAGATTGATGGAGAATGGATGGAGAATGAATGAAGAATTAATAGATTGATGGAGAATGGATGGAGAATGGATAGATTGATGGAAAATGGATGGAGAATGGATAGATTGACGAAGAATAGATGGAGAATGATGAAGAATGGATGGTGAATGGATAAATTGATGGAGAATGAATGAAGAATGGATAGATTGATGGAGAATGAATGAAGAATGGATAGATTGATGGAAAATGGATGGAGGATGGATGGAAAATGGATAGAGGATGGATGGAGCATTGATGGAGAATGGATGGAGGATTGATGGAGAACTGATGGAAAATGGATGGAGGATGGATAGAGGATGGATGGAAGATTGATGGAGAATGGATAGAGGGTAGAATGACCGCCTTCTGTATATTTTTGAAAGGTGCAAAGAGCCTAAACCCACATGGCAGAACATGCCAAAGCTTCTCACAGACTGGAAACAAGGTTAAAACCCAGAGGTTTAAAACCTATGTCGCTGTAACTGCTGTACCAGTGTGCTGCTCAGTCAATATTTGTATTATTATTATTATTATTATTATTATTGTGTGCTGTAGTTGCACTCACTGTTAGGTGTGTAAATGGTGTGTATGTGTTACCATGTATGGTTCTTTTCCTGGTTGGCACTGTGGGCATGGCCGACAGCTGCTGCTGCTGTGGTTGTAGAATTCATTTTCTCCACAGCTGGAGTATTCAGCGTTTAGACGATAAACACTAGAGGCCTAAAACACACACAAAAATCTTATCAGACATGCTTTCATTTATTCATGTGTGTGTGTGTCGCAGACCACTCCTTTTTACCTGCCAACGATGGAGTCTGACAGAGAGAAGTATCATTATTTTTTATGTCAGCGCCTTGTGCAGCCAAGAGGCCACAATTGCAGAAGCAATTAGGAAACCGTTTGACCATCTTTCCCTCAAGACATGTCTGATCTTGTCTGTGTGGATGCCTGACCAGTCAACAGGGCCGCTAGCACCAAGCAAACACTATAAAATGTATAGAGGCTAGTGCTAATCACTCTTTGCAGTCTTTTTTTGTACTTTGTGCCAGTAAACCTTTAGGTTATTGGATTCTCGTGGCTAGAGAAGTGACCTTCAGGATCTCTCTCTCGCTTGTTTGCTCGCTCTGTTTGTGTAATGGAAGGATTTTTGACAGTAATTATTCTGTAATAATCAGGATTATGCTGACGGCTCCTAATCCTGAAGCCTTTTGTGGATTGAGGAATTAAGAAGCTGTCATTAAGTGATTGGAGTATAGAGAAATTCCATTCTGGGAAAAACGCCAGTGAGCGCCAGCGGGGACAGTAGCAAGGGAGGAGGTATTTCAATACAAATAAAACAGATTTAATTATTGTTTTTTGCTAGAATCAGGCATTAATTGTGAGAACGAAGCTGCTACAGAAACCAGGATCATTACTATAAATATTATTAGTAATTACACAAATGAATCATTCATCGCTGTGGGCAGTGTTGGTGCTGCAGACCTCTAGAGACCTGGCTTTGGTCCTTGCCTATAGAAGGTTCAGTCTTGGTTTTCTTCCAGCTCCCATTAATATGCCAGTAGGTGGATTGCCTACTTTAAGCAGCCCCAAGGTGTAAGTCAGTTAAAATGCACCGGTCCAACACCCTTAATATGGTCCCAATCCACCTATCAGCCATATTTTGATGTGTTACAGACATGAGGAGACTGCTACTGCTAAACTCCACTCATAAATTGTTACCAAAGGTGGGAATTGAATCAGGGTTGGTGGAGTTGTGCAGAATCAACACTACCTTCTGTGTCTCTCTAACGTTTGTAAAACAGAAATAAAATATTCCACATTTTATACGGTCGGCGAGAGTCTGAACAGAGATTGGCTGATTTGTATCGGGAGGCGGAACATTAAGCAAGACCCCAGACAAGACTCACCAACAGCAGCGAGACGAGGCAGGATTCAAACGTGTGCCTTGTTCGGACCATCACGCCCCTCCTGAGAGGAAAACCTGTAAGAAAAGGAAGCAGGAAGTGAGAAGAGTAACTGGAAGTAAACTAGGAAACAGAATCCTGTGGAAAAAAACAGTTATGCTAATTTAAAATAAAAATCTTTCTTGAATGATAAAATCTGTAAATGTGGCGGATGATATTTTACACTTTTTAGTGTTTGTAAACTCGGTGTAGAATATGTGGTATAGTGTAGAATACAGTGTAGTGTATTTTTTTACTAGCCTCACCATACATCACCACCTCACTATAACCCTTTATTTTTGCTCATTGATTTTATGACTATAAAATGGTCTATTGCGCCAGCCCGCCACTGTGTTATCGGCAGGCTGGGTGTCTACAAAGACATGATGGGCCATGTCTGTGGGCGGTGGGGAACCAAAGCCTTGCGATGGATTTGTGCCCTGTCCAGGGTATTCCTGCCTTGTGCCCATTGTACATACTGTCATGCATGGTGGGTGGTGGTTGTACTATACTCAACTGTTGTTTGGCATTGCAGAAAGTGGACAGAATAAATAAAATTCTTTCATTGTGGGTGTAACTCTGTGTTCCAGCAGGGTAATGACCAAAAATTACATCAAAGCTGGCTTTGGAAAGGCCTTCCTAAAGTTCTGACCTTAACCCTGTTAAAGAATGTAAGGATGGTACTAAAAATTCAGCAAATCTGGTTAAACTTTACCAGTCCAATTCTGACAAACCTAAGCATAAGTAACAGCTGGTTAAGGTTAAGAGAGCTGAAATATTAGATCTGCTCTCTATTTCTGACTTGAGATTCTTGCTCCAGTTTTTGGGAATCTTGCCCCCGGGGATCTTGCTGTGTGGTCTGTGTGCATCAGTGTTTACAGTGATACAATAAAAACACTATAAGGGTGGAGAGGTGGTGCCCTGCCTTTTCTACAAATGTCTCAGTGGAGTCCATGGCTAAATCAACCTGTCAAATGCATGATAGCATGAAAAAAGCTAATATGGTTTGCGAAATGCACATATTAATGGTAACCAGGGTAAACATGGGCAGTGTAGCAGAACGAGCGGAGAGAATGTGCTGTAATTACGCCCAGAAGCTTCATACAGACACTTTTCAAATAATAATTATGACTGCTGCATGAAGCGGCAGGTTCTGAAAGATCTACCGCTTTTCTTAACTGCATTTTTTCTCAATGAAATAAAAAACAGCCACTCTGTCATAAAGATCATATTTAGTTTGACTGAATGACAAGCGCTCAAATCAAAACTCTTTAAACATTTTAAAGAAGGTCAAAAAGAAGCCAGGGGTCACTAGAAAAGAGTTGCAGGATAAGCTGCTTTCACAGAGAACAATCAGCTATTAAGTGTAGCATATGCAGTCATCTCCGTTCCTAGCCCACGCTTAACTTCTCAGCTAATATTGAGCATTAGAGATGCTAACAGGGCTAAACACTTACACACAAGCACTCATTCCAATCAAATCAAACACAAATAAAACAAAATAGAATCTCTGGTAATAATTCAGCTGCTCAGGTTTGGAGAAAAAAAACTTCGCTACAAATTTGATCCCAAGAACACCAAACCTACAGTGAAGCATGGTGGTGGAAGCATCATGATATGGAACTGCGGTACTGCAGGCACTACTGGACATCAAAGTGTCACAACATCAAAGGATAATCCAGACTGTTATCAGCAACAAGTCCTAAAGCCAGGGTCTGCTATGGTATGGGGCTGTGTCAGTGCCCTTGGCAAAAGTAATTTACACTTCTGTGAAGGCAGCATTATTGCAAAAAGTACACTGAGATCTTAGAGCAACATATGCTGCCTTCAAGATGTCATCTTTTCCAGGGACGTCCATGTATTTTTTAACAAGACAATGTAAAACCACACACTGTGCTTGTTACAAAGGCATGACTGCCAAAGAAGAGGGTATGGGTACTTAACTGGCCTGCCAGAGGAAATGTGTAGAAAATTGGAAAACAGTTTGTCCTATTTGTAGGAAGAATGGGACAAGAAAACACTTACACTCTTCATCACTTCCTCGGCACAAAAACATCTTTTAAAAGTTATGAAAAGGCATAACAACAGTAAAAAGTGGTAAATGCTTTACCATCCCAAACATGACATATCTCGGATTTTTACTGTTTGCGATGAAATAAAGGTCAATGTTAAAGTAAGAGACACTGCTTTTTTATTTGCATTTTCAATACTGTCCTAACTTTTTTCTGATTTGGAGTTGTAAAGATTTGTGCTGAAAGTATATTAAATACCAGAACGTAAAAGAATTGAATCTTTTTTCCCTTTAAAGGTGTCAACAACATGCACAGAATTTTGTGTTTCTTAATCCCAGAAAGAAGGAAGCATTTTCTCAAATCTGTACATTTTGGCTGCCACCTCTCCTGCTTCACGTTTCATCGGCATGGCGGAAGCCTTAGTTAAAGAAAAAAACAAAACTTCTTTAGTAGTCCTGCTGAAAGGCTTTTCGCTTCTGATCCACCATCACTCATTTATCAGACTAAACGAACTCACACACAAGAAGCTTTTCATTAGACTCCAGGGCTTTGTCGGGACTTGCCATCGTTTGAAAGAAGACCGTGGGGTTATTAATCTTATAACAGCCGCCTAATCTAAGATAAACACACACAGTATCATTATCCTTATCATTAACAAACCTAAAATATCTACTCCTAGGGGAGATTAACATCAGGGCTGATATTATTACACCCCGTCTATCGAATCTGTTGATAGTTAAACTTCCTCTGCAGGTATTCTTAACCTTTTCTTAAGGCTCGAAATATTTTACATCCCTGAATCACCAAAAGATGCACATATAGTGTACTGTAAATAACACTGTTCTTTTCTGTAACTGAACAATAGAAACACATACTTTGTGAAAAAAAAAAATTCTACTATTTTATTCTACTATTCTAACTATTTTATGAGTTATGTTTACAAAGAAAAAAGTTCAGAGTCAAAAATCTACATGCAGCAACTAACAGGATTTATTTAGAGGTGTGGAAAGTTCTACAGCGTCATTGCTGGTTTCCTATTATCTCATTACAGATTATTATTGCTTGATTTCTCAGAGTCCATAAAAATAGGGCTAGTGTACCTGCACTAACCCAAAAACGAGGTCTGCTGGAACATGTGTGCCACTGTTCACACTCCTGCATGCTTTACCTAACTATGGAGTGGCTGATGTATAAAAAGCTCCATCTGCAGAAGCACCTTAAAATTTCAGCAAAAACAATAAAACAGAAGCTGAATTTTCTGTACGTCAGCTTCAGCCCATGGAGATGAAGCTTCCTTGACTTTGGTGGCTGATTAACTTAAGGGGCAATTACTTTTTCACACAGGGCCAGTTGCTGTTGGAAAACTTTTTTCCATTTAATAAATAAAATAATCACTAAGAAAAGGATTCTGGAATCTGAAATAATTAAAGTCTATTAGGCAAAATACTTTTTTTAAGGACCTGTAGCTTCAATCAAAACATCCTGATCCTCACAGCTGATTTTTTTCATTCGTTCATCTGTTTCTCATGATTGTGTTTGTGTGTTTTTTTCTGATATCACTGCTGTTTGCTGATTTAAAGCAGCTGGGCTTCGTCGTCACAGAAAATCACTTAACATTCATTAATTACTTTCTGTGTAATTAGGAAATTACATCTGACAACAAAGTAATCAGTGAGAAATGAAACAAACAGCAAGATTAAGTGAAGCCTCGTCTGTTTTCCTGCCTCATTTTTCTCCTTCTGTTGTTTGTGAAACAGAAAAGCTGAATTAGGACACATGTTTCCACGGGAAAGAACTGCAGAGGGTTTTGAGATGACTAAAAGTGTTTTGTTTATGTAATACCAGAATGTACAGCGTCATGCTCGTTTACCTTCTTTAATGTGCTTACGAATCACTGCTAATGAAGTAGGTCTTAAAGTGGATTTGTTTTGTCGTTTGACGGATCAATAGTTTCACTTTCCTCAGATCCGCTTTTAATCTCATTCAGGAAATCGTCAACACATGGGCAGCACGGCGCCAACTATGAAAACAAACACCTATTAAATCTATTTATAAAATGCGAGTGGAACCGGCACAGAATGTTTATGAAGACTTGTTTCTGTTTTAATCAGAAAAAGAGATTCATTAAAAGCTGCTTCTAACCCGTCATTAGAGATCCGGATAGACGAACCAAGCATCGAGTCATGCGATCTCTATAGACAAACACTGGCAGCAGTTTGGGTCATACTGACAAGCTCAGACCCTTCCAACTACTCGGTACATCACATGCCTGCTGTGCTAGAGCCACCCATTTCAGCACTGTTATTGTTAGGTGGAATCATCTAGAAGCCTCAACAGTTCAGTCATGAAGCCACAGAAGTGACAAAGCAAGCACTGCATGAACATCCAGCTGTTCCAAACTGCCTCCAAAAATGATTTCAGCCATGCACAAGAGGTGTAAAGCATAGCACCATTAGACTCTGTACCAGTGAAAACACATTATCCAATAAATCTTTCACACTATCTGGCAGTCTAATAATAAATTTGGGTTTGTAAAGTATGGTGGATGTAGTACAATAATAGTTTACACTAAAACCATTAGCACCAGAAATATAAATACTTGATATTTCAAAGAGTTGCGTGTTTTGTGCCAACAGGTTAGGGAATCTCCTTTCCAGTTTGAGCATGACAGACTTCATTGTACAAAGTAAACTTAATTAAGAAATTCAATTTGTATAATTTGTAAAAGTATGGTGTGAGGGACCCACTATACACATTTGAGATGAATTAGAATGCCGAATGTAAGCCAGGTCAAGCAATTATATCAACCCCCCCTCTGAACACCGGTTATAACAGCATCCACTCCAATGGTAAAGCTTGACCAGCAGTCGTGCTGGAACAAGAAAGGGCCTTCTACAAATGGTTTAATATCATTTTTTACCCTTATTAGCATGGTTTAAACACATGGACTCAAAAAAGTTGTAGGGTGTTCACATACTTTCGGTCAGTATGTACAGTATGATTTTTACATAAATAAAGGAGATATTTGGAAAGCATATTGCGGTCGCTGGTAGTTTATGGCTTTTGCCTGAAGGCAGTGAAGCATGAGGTGAAAAGTTGAGATCAACGTCAAAATGGATTTAAGGGCCAACATGTTTTTACTAGCTCGAGGTTGAAAATAAATCAGATTTGTTGATGAGCAGAACATTCGTATCTTGGTTCCTTCTTTAGAATTGATCAGGATTGTGCTGAGTACAAAGCCAACCTGAAAAAACATGGGACATAAGGCAGGAATCCACTCTAGACCTACAGTACATACAGCACTGGTCAGAGGATTGTACGCACAAAGGTATGATTTCCAGTAACCATTTCACCTACTGGCATGTTTTTGAAACCCTAGGGAAGCTCATGTAGACATGAAGAAAACATGCCAGACTTCTCAAAGAAAGTACTTATTGGTAAGGATTAAACTTGAGTTGTGAAGGCTGTGCTGCACTGCTGCCTGTAAAGTCTTTTAACTACATTTTATAGGCAATAAGCATTTAATATTAACAGATAAAGTACTGATATTACAACCAAGTAGATAGACAAGGTGGGTTGTATTAAGGTGGGTAGGTAGGTGGGTGGGTACATGGGTATAAAGGTGGGTACAATGGTGGGTAGGAAGGCAGGCATAAAGGTGAGTAGGTGAGTATAACTGGGTAGGTAGGTGGATATAAAGGTTGGTATAATGGTGGGAAGGTAGATGGGTTTTAAGGTGGGTAGGTTGGTGGGTTTAATGGTGGGTAGGTGTGTATAGCAATGGATAGGTAGGTCTGTCTCTCTCACAAAGGTTGTGGTAATTAATCACTGGGCTTAAGCTTATCGTGTCTCCTGTCTCCAACCTGGATTTAGCTGGGAGAAGCTACTATTTCCTTTCATCTTTGGATGATTTTAATTACAGCGTATCTGTCATCCTCTTGTTCAGGGAAAAACAAACTCAGAGAGAAAGATGAAAAAGAAAAAATCCTTCAACTGCTGCTTTCATTTCTCTTCTCCACAGAAGAGGGAAAGGAGAGAGAGAGATGGACTGAGTGAGAGAGTAGTTGGGAGAGGAAAGAGAATGTGTGTGTGTGTGTGTGTGTGTGTGTGTGTGTGTGTGACTGAGAAACAGACTAATGTCTGTCATCAGAGCTTCTTTACTAAATACTCAATCTGCCTCTACACACACACACACACACACATTCTACAGGGAGGGGGTGGTGTGGGGGTGGTGGTGGTGAGGTGTTGGTGTGTTGACTCAGGGATTCATGTTGATCTCTGGTGGCGACAGGATGGAGGTAGTCGGATGAAAAAAAGAAAAAGATTGATGGTTGCGCTCACACATTTAATCCCACTGCACTTTAAACATGTAACTACACACCATTCTCAGATTTCCATTTCCTTCAAATTATCTAAAGTATATGGACACCCAACACCACCCCAACATCACAACCAAATGTGCAACCTTATTCTAAACACACTACCGTTAATGTGTGGTCTGCTGCTTAATCATCCTTGACTTTTCTGGAAAGCTTGTCACTACATTTTGAAATGAGGAGCAAAAACAAGCCCAGATTCATATGCTTCCTCCATCAAACATTACAGCTAGCACTATGTATTCTGACGGGTAGTTTTCTCCTGGAATCCACCAAACACAAATGTATCTTTTTTAAATAAAGATTTATGATTCTGCTTTAGAAAACATCCTTTCACAGGTCAAGTGGTCCAGAGTCCACTTGTGGTGTGCCTTACATAACTTTAGCCAAAGTTTCATTGTGCATATTGATCTTAGTATTGTGTGTATCTGTTTGCCCATGAAAACTCAGTTCATAAAGCTTCTTATTTACAGTTTTGTGCTGTTGTTGCTTCCAGAGGGAGTATGTAGGGTTTAGAAGTCCTGTTTGATGAGCTTGAGAGGCTTCATGGCTGAGCTGTTGTTGCTTCTAGAAATGTCAGTTTTAAAATAGCATAATGAACCAACTTTGTTGGATGGTTTAGTGTCATATTTCTCATATTTATCTAGCAACATGACTACATTGTTAATCTTATTAAAATATCAAGATCTATAAATATTAATGCATGTGCTGTTCAGGAGGGTCCCATGTCCTCCTGACAAAGCAAAATAACTGGGTAGCTAACTGCTAATAAACTGTTAGCTTGCAAGAGCCACAGGTATATATAAGTTAAAGTTTAGTATCAGACACACAAGTTACAGTCACATACTAATACAAAATCAGTTCGAAGGTAATTTTGGTACAGAAGGTACAGTCCCCTACACAACTACTGGCACCCCTGCTAGGACAGTTGTAGCCTAGCGTTTAAGGTACTGGACTAGTAATCACAAGGTCACTGGTTCAAGCCCCACCGCTGCCAGGTTGCTGCTGTTGGGCCCTTGAGCAAGGCCCTTAACCCTCAATTGCTCAGACTGTATACTGTCGTGCTATTGTAAGTAACTCTGAATAAAAGGCGTCTGCTAAATGCTGAAAATGTAAATGTTAAGTTCACTGTAAGGATGTGAAGGCAGGAGACAAGTGCATGGATGAGAAAAATATGTTCAAGTGAATGAACACAATGAAAATAAACTAACCAGTTAACAACACTAATTATTTAAACCACTAACAATGATGGGACACACACTGACAGAGAACTAGGAATATTATACATCTAAACGGAGACCAATCATGGAACATTTCCTGAAGGAAAACCTAAAATTCCAAACATCTATCGAAGAACAGTGAAGTAAGAACCAGGAACAATGAAAGAAACAATCGAACATCAAACAACGCAAGACCAGGAGGAAGCAGAACAGAAGGGTTACACAAACAAACCCTGATTACAGACACAATTTAAAACAGGTGATTCCGATTGGCATGGAAGAAATCAGAAACAAGGCGCGTACACAGGATATGAGACACAGACCTGAAAACAAAACAAGGTTCCCATTTAGCATTGACTCAGGAACTGCAATGCCAAGGAGAAAGAGTGACACTGTTCAGCTTTTGGTAAATAAGCTTCATCTCATCTCAAGAAAAAAATTTAACCCGTAATAAATACATTTACTCTGAGGAAAAAATCCTCAGAAATAACTATTTTTTTATCAAAACCACATGTGCAATTGTTGGCACCCTTGCATTTAATTCATTGGACAACCTGCTTTTGCAAGTAATACAGCACTTAGTCTTCTCCTGTAACATCCTATAATGTGGAAGAAAATAAAGCAGAAAGTTTGAGTTCATTCCTCTGTACAGAATCTCTCCAGATTGTACTAGATCCCAGTCTGCTGTACTCGCCACTTTAGCTCAGGATTAAGTTTTTTTGGCAGAAGTAGACAGATTTAGATTTTAGTGTCCTGGTACTACATGAAGTCCATGATGCCATGAACCCTTACAAGACTCCCTGGAACACTGGAAGAAAAAAACTGCCCCACATCATTACAGGCCCTCCACCATACTTCACATCAGGTTCTTTTCAGTGAAACATGAAGTCATGGATTACTGGCTGAAAGTTTCCAGACATTCTAGTCAATGTCTAAAAATATGCTTCAGCTTTTAAAGAATGTCTAGGGGTGTCAATAATTGTGGCACATGTGGTTTTGTTAAAAAAATATTTTTTTTCCTTTAAATACATTTTATTTGAATTATTTTTTAATGAGATTAAGATAAATCTGATTCACCAAAAGCTAAAACCTTTTATATAACAGTAATTGTGGATGGTAGTCTTAGGATTTCAGTGATTGTTACTTTATGCTTAAAGGTACATCTAATGTCTGTATAGACAAATGTAATCAGAGAGAGCAGATCTGCCATTAATGAAATGCTGCTAAAGCACAGGTGCCACTATCCACATTTAAGCAAGTTTTACAGTAACATAAGCTTAGAGGCTGTTGTCCAACAAACAAACAACTGCATCAAGTTTTTTCCATTTAGATCAAACAAAGAATAAGTTTATTTGGGGACAGTGAATAACAGTATGTTTGAAGAAGAAAGACTGTGGCATTCAAACCCAACAACACTGTACCTACTGTGAATCATGCTGGTGGTGATACTATACTTTGGAGCAGTGTTGCTGTTGCCAGTGGAACTGATGCGTTGCAGAAAACAGATGGAATAATGAAGAGGGAAGAAAAGTTCTTTACTCTTGGACACAATGGAGAATTTCAGCAGAAACCAAAACACATTTACATTAGAATTGATTTCGGAATACCCTTTCAAAAGTCATGAACTCAACCCTCTCAAAAATAACTATTTATTTTTGTATATGTTCACATGACTTCATCCAAGAAGTGTTTTCTCAGTAATGTTCTTTTATTAAAACAACATTTTAATAAAAAGTTTTTACGCATCTCTGAAATATATTTTCTCAACTGGGACACCTTAATTTTGGTACTTTACCCAGAGGTTCACATACTTTTCCCAGCTCAGATTGTAAATGTTTATTAGATGTTTTTTAAATCAAAATTCTGTGAAATCACATTTAAGTTAATGCTGAAACTTGATTCCAGTGGGTTCACAGAAACAAATATCTAAACTATTCATTATAACCCTTTTCTTAACTTTTTTCACTTTTCGGCCCCCAAGGCTGAGAAAGAGCAAAAGACGGAGGGATTTATGTCCCTTTTTGAGTTGCCGTAGTTTGAAGATCAGACAGATCAGAGCGAGATCAGAGGAAAGAAGGCAGGCAGGCGCATGTTGGTGAAGCAGGACTTTCCCTAAAGCGTCCTCACCTCAGACGCTGCAGAGAAAATGATTACGCACCTTTAAAAGTTTTAAAATCGGTTTAAAATAATTGAATAAAATGTTATAAATTGTGTTGGCTGTATGCTTGATCACATGAACCATTATCATCAGTTTATAATCATTTGAAAAACATTTAATTCAAATGCTGTTCATCCAAAGTCACTGAAAGTTGGGACCGAATATAAGCAATGGAGGATTAAGGTCCTTGCTCAGGTGCCCAACAGTAGCACCTTGGTGGTAGCGGGGCTTGAACCAGCAAACGTAAATTAAAGCACTTTTTATTTATGTTGTATTTATGTATTCTTAATAAGTTTAACTACACATGAAGAGCTAAGTACACAAGTTTTAAGTAAAGAAGTAAGTCAAACAGCTAAGATGCTAAAAAAATGCATTTCATCGTTATCCACATAGGTACTTATACTAGAATACTAATTAATACAGAGAGAAATGTAAATGATCACAGACAATGCTTCAGTTTTGGGCATAAACAGTCAGAAAAGCAACAAATTTGGTTCACTGTCACCATTTTAGAATTCCAACCAGAGTTTCATAAGAAGCAGCTGATTGAACTGGAAACCAATGGACATTAAACCAAATATAAAATGTGTTGCTTGTATATTTTTTATCCAGCAAATTATCAAAATGTATCTGTATATGTATGGATAAACACATATGATGTTTTAATCATTCAGCCACAAAAAGCAGAACTTTCCCCAAGGGTCTTAATCCGAACGTTCAGATGCAGCGAATTAGAAGCTGCTGGAACATTGATAACACTGACCACATTCGAATAAGCTTTACATCAGCATGGACTCTGGGGTTGCATCTGACCATCTGGACAAATTTCCTCACATCATGTGGTGTCATGTGGTGTGGGTTTTCTCTCTAAACCTTGGCACAGAGACCACTGTTCCATGTACTTACACAGGCACACCAGAAGCAGTCAATTATAATCACTGATAAGGAATTAGAAATCCAATTATATTTTAGAACTTTTTTCCAATAAAGCGTGTGTTCCAATCATTTAAAGGGCAAGAATGGTTGTGAGTGATGAGAGTCAATAAACATCTAACTGAATATACCATTATTGTACTGTAGTCCTGGCATACTAATATCCTGGTGGGGGAAAATAGCAATTATGCATCTGATTTCCATCAGACAATGCAAATTCAAAAAAATCGGTGTAGGTAAACAGGTAAACTATTGCAACTGTTTGTTATTCTTTCATGTAATTACATATTTCCAAATTACTGATCTTTAAATTCACATGTAGAGCCAGAGTTTAATCTGAATAATGGACAAACTAAACCATGAGTGCAGATTTCAAGCAGAAACTTTTCTTTTTCTCCTGTACAGAAAGTATCAGACCCCCCTCCTCTGCATTCCTGAGAGGTTTTTGGATAAAATTGGTGTCTTACCTGCAGGAGGAGACGTGTCCTGTGCGGGTGAGTGTGTAGAAATGAGTGAGTGTTTATAAAAAAGCTTCACGGTTCTTTTTTATTCACCTTGTTTCAGATGACCACAAGAGAGCTGAAGGAATAACGCCAGAGTGTCTAAATCCATGTGGGATGTGAGAGTATTTTTTCTCTTTAGGAGTGAAAGCTCCACCTAGAGAGAGAGAGAGAGAGAGAGAGAGAGAGAGAGATGAAATTCTCCACCCACAATCTGAACAACCTGAAACAGGTACAGAACCTTCAGCAGCGAATTTACACACCGTGCCATCTAGTGGTGTAAATACTTTTTTCTTTATTTATTTCTTTATTTATTTATTTATTTCTTTATTTATTTATTTATTTTTCTTCGGCAGTCTGTATAATAATAATAATAATAATAATAATAATATGTTATATATATATGTAATTATATATATATTTTCCCCTTATACAGTCAATGCACATATGCACCTTATCCACTACTTTTTTTTACTTGAAGTCTGTCAGTGCACTATACTGTATACTATACTGTACTGTTTTTGTCGCTGCTGTGTTGTTTATAGTATTGTTTATTTAATTGTTTATTCTATGTTTACATATAGTGTTTCTTTTTCTATTATTTAATTAGATGTATATATGTTGACACCTGCACCAAGAGAAATTCCTTGTACATCTGGTAGTTGGCCAATAATAAAGATTCTGATTCTGATAATAATAGTTTTAAAAAATTTTAACAATAAAACCTGTTGCGTCCTTTACATTTTAGGCCTATAGCGCTGTCAAGAGTTTAAAAGTGAAGTTAAACGTACAGACAGCAGAATTTAAATGATAATAACAATTTAAAATAAATAATAGTAATTCTCTTAAAATGAAAGAAAGGGCGATATGGTGGGGCAGCAGTTACTGTGGGTGCTTAAGGATTCCAGCAGCCTAGGTTTGATTTACTTGATAAGACTGAGTGTTTTAAACTTAATCTCTTTTATGTCCTTTTTAGGAAGGGGGGTTAGAATGCTCATAAAGACCTTCTTATTTCAACCCCAGATCCAGATACATGCCTTCATATTAATCATCAATGCCTAACTTAACAAATGCTCTTCTAACAGAATAGGCAGAAATCCCCACGGACACTTTACAAAATATTAGAAAACCCCTCTCCGGATGTCTCTTGCTCAGCCAGTTAAAAATAATATAATATGTCAACGTTCAAAGTGATTTTTATAATAACAGTAAAAAAATATATAAATTCATACATAAGGACTGCACAGTGGCTCGGTGGGTAGCACTATCGCCTTACAGCAAGAGGGTCCTGGGTTTGACTCCCAGCTGAAATTGTCTGGGTCCTTTCTGTGTGGAGTTTGCATGTTCTCCCCGTGTCTGCTTGGGTTTCCTCCGGTGCTCTGGTTCTCTCCCACAGTCCTCAGGCATGCAGCCTGGTTAACTGATTATATATTTTTTTGGTATAAGTAACAGGGTAGTGCTGAGGTAGTTTATGTACAGTAGTTTCTATAATGAACAACAATGTACTCCACCAGATGGAGCCAAAGAGCTTCACAACTTTAGCTTTTGTAAAGAAAAACAGCAGTGATTTAAAAGCCCGTGTTTAATTAGAAAGAAAAGTAAACTGAGAGTTGTTCTATATGTTCAATACATAATGTAAAGATGAGCTGAATAAAAACCTGATCATTTTTACTACTGCATCAGCAGCGACTTCCAGAAATTGCAGCAGAAGAAAGTGAATGTTATGAGGAACTTCTCCAACCACATCAGCAAACATCAGGTACTTGTTTTATTTAATCTGACACGGATCTTATTGATGGTTTGTACCGTAGTGGCTTCTCCAATAAGAAATTAACAAAATGTACGAGAGAAAGCAAAAAGCCAGGTTTGGGAGGACCATGCTATCCTGTCTGTCTTCTTCAGCCATTTGTGATAGTCTTAATATAACGAGAGACTGGACAAGCACCCAACTGGCTTCTGTTAAGAAAAATAATTCAATTATCCTGATGTTGCAGTGGAGGAACCTGCAAGATTGGGTCAGGTTTAATACTTAAGCACACTTAAGCAAACTGGCTATACAAAATTACTCATCTGAATGTTGTCTAGGATTAATTTCAAGATATTAACATGGCAGCTTCTAACAGAGGAATATGCAAAAGCTCAGTCTTGCTGGAGTTAAGCTTTAGGTGATACACTGACATCCATGGTGAGCTATCTGCTAAATATGATGAGAGCTGAGAACACCGGAGGCCAGGAGAAGTTAAATATGTTAGATTATTTTTTTGTTTGTTTGTTTTTAACGTTTTATTGTTAGTTTATTGGTTATTATGATATTTTTATTTATTTAAAGATTTATTACTTTTCTAAAACACTTTCAAACGTCAGCTCATTTTGATCCGTACAGTTTATTCTTTTATTTTTTATTTTGAGTTTTCCTTCTGAATGCTGGGAAAGTTGTAAATCTGTGGGTTTTTCTAAAGCTTTTTGACACAAGTCCAAAATATTTGGATAATGAAATTTCCGCTGTGAATAAACACATTTGAAACATTTTATCAAAGCCACAAATATACAGAAACTTGTCTCGTGTTTGCTTAGTTATTTTATTTAAATTTGTAGTAAAAATACAATTACTTTATTACTTTATTCAAGTATTTTATTTATTTATTTAAGTGTTGTTATTCTTTTATTAAACTATTAAATTATTATTATTATTATTATTATTTTATTATTAATCTTGGTCGTTCTGACGCCGCATATGTGTGACCATGGAGACCGCTGACCAATCACAAAGCACCAAGCTCTGCTGAGGGCGTGACTAATGGCTGTAAAGCGGTGGGTGAAAGAAGATGGTTGAAAACCCACCGCAATTCAGTCCAAGCTGCACTGGAGAAGCAGCGCGAGAGGGAGAGGTGGATTATGACTGCGCTCGCGCTCTGCTCGGGCTGCACATCACCAGTTTGATGATGATGATGATGATGAGAGCTGGATGGTGATGAATCAGTTTCATTGATGTAGAAATGGATGAATCGTCGCTGTTGGATTTACTGGAGTGCTCGGTGTGTTTGGAGCGGCTGGACGCGAGCGCTAAGGTGTTACCGTGTCAGCACACGTTCTGTCGCCGCTGCCTCGAGAGCATCGTGAGCTCGCGCCGCGAACTGCGCTGCCCAGAGTGTCGCGTGCTGGTCGACTGCGGCGTCGACGACTTACCGGCCAACATCCTCCTCGTGCGACTGCTGGATGGCCTTAAGCACCGCGCGCCCGTGCGCCCGCTGGGCTCCGGTAGCGCATCTCCTCCTGCCGGTACCGCCGCGGTGCGGGACTCGCCCAGCGCCACGCGCAGCTCCCCTGTCAAGGTATGTTCATTAAACACAATGTTTACCTGCAGGGTGTAGCGACGCGCGAGCCTGAAGTTCCGACATACAGACCATAATGCTCGGTAAGAGCGTGTTCGTCCCAAACCGCGACCGACCTGAAGGTGTTTCATTCCTGCACACTACTTGGTACATAGGCATGCGGTTTGGCAGGTGACCATGGTGAAGCAGCGGTGCCCCCATTTGATTGGTTTGTGTTGTTGTCATAATGACCCACATTGGGTAGAATTTTGGTGTACTTTTAGGGCAGTGTAGGGTTTGAAGTGTTTCCATGACGACCACATGGTTGCATACTGCTTTCATATGCAATTTTGTATGGTAGTTTGCAGGTTGAAATGTAACCATGGCAACTGAGTACCGACGTACTACCCAGAAATGTTGTTGATGATGGTATGTAAACATGGTGACAGTGTTGTTGTACTGTCCAGATTTATTATAATTATGGCAGTGTGCAATGTGGATCGTGCCCATGGCAACCGAGTACATGGTGTACTATTTTGATGTTGTATTTATTATGGCTTTGTGCAGTTTTCGATATAAAACATTGCACTATAGTGTAAATATCCTACTGTACTTCTGCATACAACACAGTGGATAGATGTGGTTTCAGCACCATAGTGACCCAGGTGAACCTCTCTGGTGTACAGACAGTACTGGTTTGCTGTCAGCACCATAATAAACAACACATTTAAAGTATTGTTGTGGTAGCATTTGATTTGAGATGTAGCCTTGGTGACCAAACGGTTGTACTTTATAATAACACATTTTGTAGAATAGTTTGCAGAATTAAATATGACAATGGTAACTGAAAACTATTAGACCGGTGGCTGTATATTATTCTTCACTATTATTTAGATGTGTAGTTTGCAATTTTTTGACAATCGTGTACTGCTGCATCACTGTTATCTGTTATGTTCTACTGATAGTGGGAGAGTAGGGCTTATGATGTAACCATGGTGAAAATGGTGTTATTCTATGCATATGGATCCATAGTATTAGTAAGGTAATATGCCATTTGGGTCGTAGCCATGGTGATCGACAGTGGCTAGATTTTCAATGTACTGTTGGACCAAATGGTTACCTACTACTCACATACACTATTTTATACTATCTTAACCGTGGTAACTGAGTACTGGTGTGCTTTTAGATGTTTTTTTAGATGTATTTATTATAGTAGTAGTTTAGATCATTGCCATGGTCAGTGACTGGCAGTGCATACACATGACATGCTATATAGTAAAGACGTGCTGGTTGAGATGTAACCATAGCAACTAGAACTATACATCCTATATTTACATATTGTTTGTGTGGATTGTTGTCAGGGCAGTGGTAGCTCAGTGGTTAGGGTACTGGACTAGTAATCAGAAGGTTGCCGGTTCAAGCCCCACCACTGCCAAGTTGCCGCTGTTGGACCCCTGAGCAAGGCCCTTAACCCTCAACTGCTCAAAATTGTGTTCAGTCATAGTTGTAAGTTGCTGTGGATAAAAGCATCTGCTAAATGCCATAAATGTAAATGTAATTATTGTGGTGTTATTTGATGGTACCAACAAGTAAAGTATGTCAGCTTGTAACCATGGTGACAATTTTAGTACTTCATTAGTTGCATCATAATCATTTAATATTAGTTATTTTATCCCATGTAATTATGGTTATGATTGAATCCCAGAGGTTTACTGGATACCCTTTTAAATTATCAGAAATATATAAATAAAATACAACATTTAAAAGGAACTGTACATTTTTACTTTATTTAACATCAGCAGCAAATTAGCAAAAAATGTTTCATGAATTGGTTTTGTTTTATTAGAGGTAAAAACTTTTATTTGATCATAAATTTCATGCTGCAGTTTTTTCAATTTCTATTATACAAAGCTAAATTTTGTTGTGTGTGCTAACAGTAGAGTTCTATACGCTAACACTAGAGCTCTGTGTACTAACAGAAGTTCTGTTGTTTTGTCCTATCTTGCTTTTTAAATACCCCCTACCCTCTTATTAGCTTCACATACGCAGACACACAGGTATGAAGGTCAAGAAATGGAAGAGTAGGTGCTGAGGCTGCAATTCTTTACATCACGTATTGAATCTAGAGTATATAGGGCATGTACACACCTATACCTATACATATAATATACGTATACTACTGTACTAAACACCACAATATCTCACTGAAGGACAGTTTTGAAACCATCAGAGTGTTCTTTTTGCTATGGAAACTTATCCTTTAATATAAATTATTTGATATAGGAAATCAGGTTGGCGTCATGTTAAGAATTGCACCACTGTTAACAGCAGTGCCTGAGTTCTGAGGGTTCGAATCCCATGCTGGGCTCACAGATATAGAAGGCGCATGGAGGTTTGTACACCTAGTCACTGTGGGGACACGTATCAGTGCACCCGTAGTGCTGTTCCCAAACTCTGATAAATAGGATGGTTGTATCTCATTCAGTTTTTTAGGTGTTTAGGACACATTGGTAGTTTGGTGGTGTTGAAAATTACCGATGGCGTGTACTTTGACTGTTTCTGTTGGAAATGGCTACTGAAAATGAGTGGGTAAAAGAATGATTTGATAGTATTTAAAGCCAATGTTAAAAGTTAGGCAGGTATTTACAGTGATTTACTGGGTTATTACTCTTATTTAGTTGACAAACTTAAATTGGAAGGATGAGTAAATTAATATGACAGGAAAGTAAAGCAAAGTTCTAGTGACCTAGATGTTTTTTAGTCCCAGAAACTAGAGCGACGAGCTTTGTTCTTTAGCAGCTGAAGCAGCAGTACCAGAAACAGCAGCACCGTGGATCATAAACTGTGACAGAAAAGACATTAACATGTTTTAGCACCTGAGAAGCAAGCAATGAAATATCACTTCCACCTTGTTTCGCCCTTGAGGTGTAAATCTCAACGTTCTGAGTTATAATACAGCGACAAGCACATCAGCTCTGCTCTTCAATGCTCACTACTGGACGTCCCCATTTACCCAGATTTAATACCTATATAAGTGTAATGTTCATTTTAAACTCAGCAGTGAATCTCGTCATATATCACATCTTCAGCTCAACGATGATCAATATAAAAAATATTGATGTTAAGATGAACATTCTCATCCTGCAGTACTCATGCTGCCTTCAAATACGGCCATATTCACTGCCCGCTTTCTGCAATGCACCAGTTTTAACTGAGAGCTAAACAGTTTTAAAGCATAATACTACAATTATCTACTTGATTAGGTACAGTCATGTTGGGTTAAAATGATCTTTTTTCCTCTTACATACTTCTGCTGTTGTCCATGTGATCATCAACAAACTTCAGCCCGCTGTAAGGTAGGATTAAATTTGGTGTGAAATTTTTCTTCATTCTTGCTTGATACGAGACTTCAGTTGCACAACAGTCTGTGGTGGTGGTCGTCTAATTCTCCCCTTAATGATGCACCATACATTTTTAATAGGAGACATCTGAACTGCGGACAGGCCACCCAAACACGTGCACTCTGTCAAGTGTTCAAAGCCACGCTTGTCTTTCTCTTCTCATCTTTGCGTAATAGAGTTTTATGTTGCATTTCTTGATGCAGTGGTGGACAACAGTTTTTCAAAGTACTCCTGACCGCATGTGGCTTTATTTATCACAGCGTGATGGTTTCCACTGCACTGCCATCTGAGGGCTCAAAGGTCACATACATTAAACTGTGGTTTCCAGCCTTGCTTGACAGGGACTGAGAGTTCTCTGGGCTTCATAATGCTTTCTACAGTAGATGGTGAAATACCTAAATTATTTGCAAGCTTGCATTGAGAAATATTGATCTTTTTTTAACTGGTTGACCATAAAAAAATTTGGCATAAAGTGGTGAGACATGACCCATCAGTGCTGGCAAAGACTGAACATGTGGTGAGCCAACGTACCTGCTTATTGTGTAATGTTTCAAAACACAGTCACTTCAATATTTTGTTAACACTTCACTCGCCCTGTCGCCCTGTCCCAATGTGAGTGTGTGGCAGGCATTCAATTTGGAATATATGGTGCAACCTTACATATTATGCTGCAGATATGATACTAGTACCTGATCGGCTAGTATTTAACTACTTCTCAACACTTCTGTGTATTGTCTTTAGCATAAAATGTGAACTATATAAAATAATACTTTGATTTGTGTAACATGTCTCAGGTTCTGTACAGAGACTGTGGTTTAGTAGGAAGAAATATACCATACTATCTTTCAGTGCTACGGGAGCTTTAATGAGGACGGATCAGAGGAACAGTGGTTATTAAGTGACGCCATGGCTTTGTGGAGAACTTCAGAATAGATTATCTCATCATTTAGCCACCGTAATTTAATTATGTTTGACGGAATTACAGCTCAGAAGGAAATGGAGGTCTATGTGTGTTCTGTTTTAGTAGTGAAGATTATCCATCTTTTGTTCTGGCTGGATTAATCCCAACATGCAGGGATTAGTTCATTTTATAAATGCCTTACATTGGTCACGTCTAGCTACTTAATATGAGTTGCATTCTCCATGAAGTTTGGGGTTTAGCTTCTCATTGAATTGTATAAATATTTGTGCACTACATGGAATATAAAATACAGTTGTGTGCAAACATTCAGGCATTGCTGGGCAAAAAAAATATTATGTGTTTTTTTTGAGTGAAAGTAAGTTCTAGGCTCTGCACTATTCAAAAACATTTTTCCTTCAGATGTTAATGCAGTAACTTTATATTTGATAAACTTGCCACAACAAATAAACATTTTTTTTGACACAATATGTTGTCAGTAGTTCATAACATCCACCTTGTCAGATCTCAGTCCGCAAACACTTTTTGTTTTTTTCTATTACTGATTTCGCCTGAACAGCCTAGCCACTGGGAGGTGCACTTGTCAGTGTGCTTTCTGTGCCAGTCCCAAGCCCAGAAAAAATAGTTTGTGGGTTTTGGGAAATCTGTGCAGCTGGTTGAGTAAAATCAAATAAGTATATAAACAGAATTCGGAATATTGTATAGCGGGTTTTAACCTGAAATAGGAGAGCATCATCAAAAAAGAGGGGCTGGACCATACAGGTACATCTGGCATTTTAAAATGTCTTCAAATTTGTCAGCTTTTATATGACAATGCAAGGTGATCACTGGACCTCATAATTACCACCAGATGCTGCTCGTACCACTATGGATCCTTCAGCACATCTAACAGCTGCAGTGGGCATTGATGTCTCTCTTGGTGGGCAGTGGCTTCCTCTTTGCTCCCAATTGCAGAGTCTCTTTTGTATCGTACCGTCTTAAACACTGAGCTTAGATGAGGTTACTAAATTTAGTCTTGGATGTTAGCTTGTGTAGATTTATCACTGTTTTAAGTTTCGGCAGTTTGGGGATTATTATTGCTCTCACTGGGGTTTGGTGGGAAGTATCGAGTCAAGGTCTTTTTAGGCGTTAATTAGCAAAATACGACCTTCCTTCTTTCTTTTTTGTGTTAAAACCCAATTTGTTCCTGGTACTGAAGATCCGGATCTGGTTGGAGGGTGTTGAACATAATGTTGCAGGATCTCTGTGTTAGAGCTGCTACTGGGTTCCTGATTCCCAGGAGTCTAAAAATGGCATGGGGTCAGGTAGGTGGCGTCTGATGTAGGCTTTTGTTCTCACTGAGGTCAGTAGGTTAACTGCTTCACATGCACCTCTATTGTTGGTATGGTAATTCAGGGTGAGGAGTCAGCAACCACACAAAAAACAGCAAGCAGAACACTGAATTAGTTATTGCCATGGAGATGGCTGGTAAATAGAAGTTTGATTATCGTTTACATATTAAGGTTGTCTCAGTAGCATCATTATTGCTTATATACTGATGATCCACTATGGTGATTCTCCATACCAAAACAACAGATAAACAACAGGAAAGGGAAAAGGTGTTAGAATGTCTGGTTTTGCAGTCTTTGATAGCCATGAATCTTCTACCAGAGGGGAGTGGTTGGAAGTGATTGGGGGAGTTGATGTCCAGGATAAAGAGGATCAGCTTTAATTTTGTTCACATCCAGTGATCCTCTCTGCTGTCCTAAATATGCTCTGGTATTGGCTCTTGTGAGGTGGAGGAACTGAACCGTATGGTTATGGATGATATAAGGGTGAACTTGATGATCGCTGTGTTGAACTGGATCATCAGGCTCTGCGGCAGATTGAATTTCTTCAGTTGTCTAGGGAGGAACAGTGTCTGCTGTGCTGTCTTGGCTATGGAGGACGTGTTTCTCTCCCACTTTAGATCTCTGGAAATGTTTGTGCCTAGGAACTTAGACGACAGACTTACATGTCTCAGCGTGTCTCCTCCAAGTGCCGAAAACTCTTGGAAACCACAACAGAGTGATTATAAACACGACCACACGCCTCCAGACAATCTGAAATAACCCGCTGCTTCCGTCTGTCAGGCCTCTGAGCGTCCAACTGTAAAACAGTTCAGTAATCAGACTTGAAAGGGAAACAGAACTGTCTGGATGTCTGGTACAACTTTTATATTTTGTTTCGTCTTTATTTTCATATTTTACCACTGTTTTAAACTGGTCAGGGTAATGATGGTTCCAGCTTCCCTGGAATCACTGGGTGCAATGCACTAACACACCCCAGACAGGATCTGTTACGGGGCCTCGACCATCCCCCTCTTTCTCAGTCGTAGCCAATCATGTATGTGTGTATATTCCTAACTGGTACCCCTAACTAGGTTTCCCAATTGGGATGCGAACCCTGGATCTCAGGGTACTTTGTTTGGCCACTCAGGTAAAACACTCAGGTTTGGCCAACATGGACAATATTTGGCTCTTTCAAGGGGCGTAGGGATTCCTTATAACTGTTGCCGTTACAACCTCTGCTGGCTAATTAATGACACTGGAGATAATGCAGATTTGTGTGTGACTCTCCTTGAGCGTTATGTATTGCCATATGAACCCTGCTTGTGCAGATGGAAAAGAAGCGATCGTGTCGAAGGGAATCTCTAAACAATAGAATAGAATAGAATGCCTTTAGTTGTCAGAGATTCAAATGCATGTGTACAGTACAATCAAATTATTTTACTGCATATACCAGCTTGTTTGAAGAGTGCAGGGCTGTGATTTAAATCCACAACCTTCCGATTGATAGCACAAGACTAGGCTACTAATGTCCCTAATAATGAATTATTCTTGTAATTTTTCTAAAACATTCCTTGGAATTACTGCTCCCTTAAGTTCCTGTTTGAGTAAAATAACAATGGTTTGTTTGTGCAGTTTAAGGTCTGTATGTGGGGTAAACAAGAGGGGTGGAGGCGAGGTGACTGGAGATCAGTCAGAAGTGGCACTAGAGGAGCTTTATGATCTTGTTTGAGGAGGCTTAAAGGAGCCATCACCTAAAAATAAGTGTTTAGTTTGTTGAAAATTACAGAGACGAAAGGAAATGACAGAGCTGGAACATTCCCTCTGGTGCTAATGTTTCTTATGGTGCGTGGAGCAGGACTAAGTGGCCTCATGGTGAAATTCAAGCACTGTAATTAAGACAGAGCTTGAGAAGAGTGAGCAGAAAAATAACTCACGCTAGTGTGAAGTGTTGCTGGGGTTCAGCTTTTGCTCATTGTCCTTTCTGAACCTTTAATCACAGTTTATGATGATGTTAATCATATTGTATCATGTTGATAAAAATCATATTGTTTACTATCTGATCTTAAAATCTACATCAGAATGATGAACTAGTAGTTCTGCTTACCTTCACTATATTATACTGTTTTTCATTTAATAAAGCACAAAGATCTGATAGGAAGTTCTGTGATGTGTTTTATATGTTAATGGGACGCTACGAGTTATATGGGAGTGTAAACAGTTGCTACATGAAAACTAAATGTATAACAAAAATTCTGTGCACAGAATAATAATGTACTAATGGTAAAATTTGTGTATTTAGTAGAGTGGGTGCTGCACAGGTTCCAACTGGGTTCATCTTATCATGTTTGTGTGGGTTTCCTCCAGGTACTCTGATTTCCTTCTAATTGTCCTGGCTGTGTCTTACCATTCACCCACTGTTTCGGGTGGTGCCAAATCAACCTTGCTTAGGTTACAGTGTTAAGATGAATGAATGACTGAGTGAATGAATAAATGAACATTAACAAATAAATCAAATTGCTGCTACTTGATGTGACCCATAGGCATGCTGGGAGTCCAGCAGTGATCAGCAGGTTCGGGGCATTTTCAGTTTTTTTTCACCCGTCTCTGGTTCTTCCTGCCCCAGCCAGATGGAGTTAAAGAACTACAGGGAGATCCATCTGTTCCTACAGAGCCATATGTACAGGACCCGAGGGAAGACACTCAACCCAAACCCATCCCAAATAAAGGAATAAATGATCAGGGTTTTTGCTGCTCTGTTCATTAATATATAGATATAGAAAAGATGACTTGGTGCATTTTAGATCAGTTGATTACATTTATTTGTTTTAATTCTAATGCAGCAATAGAGCTGAACTGTGAGAACATAGATATGTAATATTTAAACACCCGTTAGCAAGGGGTGTCGCTAAAAGACCTAAACTCAATCATTATATGGGGTGTCAGAAAAAATGAAAGTGGTTTCTTCTCTGGTTCAGTTTGTAAGAACAATGTTGGACATGTCCGTGTTACATATGGAAGCCATCAAAGACAGAAAACGCTTCAACATGAACAAATCATTCATGCTACATTTACTCTAGCGTGCACATAAACATCCTGGAAGCTGAGAGCCAAGGTCCCTCTGCTGAGTACTGCCATCATATAGAAATATTGTTGAGTAATGAGTCTAAAAATTGCACACTTGAGGCATTCAAACCTTTCAGAGGTAACACTAGAAACAAAATGTTCTAACTGCTTTGCTAAGATTCTAGCTAAGACTCTAGCCAGAAATGGTCAGCTATTGTGGATTAGTTAGCAGGAAAGCTGTGATTTTATTGGCAGTTTTTACAGTTTTATTAATTCAAAGCACATCTGTAATACATTTACACATTCTAATCAGTTGGAGCAACCTCCCAACCCAGTGTTGGTATTTGAAACTGATGGTGCTGGTACACTGGTGACATGGTACACAGTCTAAACTAAACTTTACACTACATGGGCGTACAGGCTGCTGCGCACGAAAGAAACCACTGCTGTAGAATCCTACAGTCACACAAAGAACAGTTGCAGAAATCTTTGCAATTTTTTAACGAGAAATTGTCTTGCTGTTCTGCTCTCAATTTCTTATCTCAGTTTGTCTCACGCTGACATCAGTGTCTCTCCAGATTCCGAAAATAAATGTAGGAGAGAAACAGTTTGATATACGCTCAGGCTAGATAAAGAGATTTAGGTGCAGGTTATCCGCTGCTGTAAAATCCTACAGTCACACAAAAAACAGTTGCAGAAATCTTGTCAAGATTGTCAGAAAATGTTTCTTACAAGAGAAATTGTATGTTACATTTTGGATTCAGCTGTACTTTCTAATGTAAAGACTTTAAACAAAAAACTAACACTAGTTCTCAGCCTATCTCCAGCATTGTTATTCATCAACATTCTGCAGAAACAGTTTTGTATCTGGGGTTAATGCTTCAATCCATCTGTAACCTTTTGTGAAAAAGATCTGTGAAGGAAATTTTTGGACATTAACGGTCTAACAAGGTCTAAACACAAAGCAAAGCCAACATTACATGGTAAGAATATTGTAGCCGCAGTTAAATATGGTGGTGGTGGTGTGATGGTCTGAAGTGAGACCTGCCGATCACAAAGAAACAACCAATTACATGTATTTATATATATATATACAGTGTATCACAAAAGTGAGTACACCCCTCACATTTCTGCAAATATTTCATTATATCTTTTCATGGGACAACACTATAGACATGAAACTTGGATATAACTTAGAGTAGTCAGTGTACAGCTTGTATAGCAGTGTAGATTTACTGTCTTCTGAAAATAACTCAACACACAGCCATTAATGTCTAAATGGCTGGCAACATAATTGAGTACACCCCACAGTGAACATGTCCAAATTGTGCCCAAATGTGTCGTTGTCCCTCCCTGGTGTCATGTGTCAAGGTCCCAGGTGTAAATGGGGAGCAGGGCTGTTAAATTTGGTGTTTTGGGTACAATTCTCTCATACTGGCCACTGGCTATTCAACATGGCACCTCATGGCAAAGAACTCTCTGAGGATGTGAGAAATAGAATTGTTGCTCTCCACAAAGATGGCCTGGGCTATAAGAAGATTGCTAACACCCTGAAACTGAGCTACAGCATGGTGGCCAAGGTCATACAGCGGTTTTCCAGGACAGGTTCCACTCGGAACAGGCTTCGCCAGGGTCGACCAAAGAAGTTGAGTCCACGTGTTTGGCATCATATCCAGAGGTTGGCTTTAAAAAATAGACACATGAGTGCTGCCAGCATTGCTGCAGAGGTTGAAGACGTGGGAGGTCAGCCTGTCAGTGCTCAGACCATACGCCGCACACTGCATCAACTCGGTCTGCATGGTCGTCATCCCAGAAGGAAGCTGACGCACAAAAAAGCCCGCAAACAGTTTGCTGAAGACAAGCAGTCCAAGAACATGGATTACTGGAATGCCCTGTGGTCTGACGAGACCAAGATAAACTTGTTTGGCTCAGATGGTGTCCAGCATGTGTGGCGGCGCCCTGGTGAGAAGTACCAAGACAACTGTATCTTGCCTACAGTCAAGCATGGTGGTGGTAGCATCATGGTCTTGGGCTGCATGAGTGTTGCTGGCACTGGGGAGCTGCAGTTCATTGAGGGAAACATGAATTCCAACATGTACTGTGACATTCTGAAACAGAGCATGATCCCCTCCCTTCGAAAACTGGGCCTCATGGCAGTTTTCCAACAGGATAACGACCCCAAACACAACCTCCAAGATGACAACTGCCTTGCTGAGGAAGCTGAAGGTAAAGGTGATGGACTAAACCCAATTGAGCACCTGTGGCGCATCCTCAAGTGGAAGGTGGAGGAGTTCAAGGTGTCTAACATCCACCAGCTCCGTGATGTCATCATGGAGGAGTGGAAGAGGATTCCAGTAGCAACCTGTGCAGCTCTGGTGAATTCCATGCCCAGGAGGCTTAAGGCAGTGCTGGATAATAATGGTGGTCACACAAAATATTGACACTTTGGGCACAATTTGGACATGTTCACTGTGGGGTGTACTCACTTATGTTGCCAGCCATTTAGACATTAATGGCTGTGTGTTGAGTTATTTTCAGAAGACAGTAAATCTACACTGCTATACAAGTTGTACACTGACTACTCTAAGTTATATCCAAGTTTTATTTCTATAGTGTTGTCCCATGAAAAGATATAATAAAATATTTGCAGAAATGTGAGGGGTGTACTCACTTTTGTGATACACTGTATATATCTATATATCTATATATATATATATATATATATATATATATATATATATATAGATATAGATATAGATATAGATATAGATATATAGATATATAGATATATAGATATATAGATATAGATAGATAGATAGATAGATAGATAGATAGATAGATAGATAGATAGATAGATAGAGAGAGAGAGAAGATCCAGATGCATATCATCTTCAACGCCAGTGCAAAGCTGTAAATAGATCTGACACTTTTTACACTGTTCACACAGCTAATGGGATGCTAATGAACCTGGGACATTTTTAACCTGTGTGAGGTGACTGAGTGTTCTACACACCTGTTTAGAATCATCTAAGATTAAATATTTATTTAAAAATGTGATGATAAAGATTCATGCTAAACATCTACCTCATCACATTTTATTTTGGGGTATGAAGTACTGCACAACTACATACAATCTGGGGATTTGGGTTCAGTCTTTGCCTCTGGTCACTGGCTTCCAGGAGATTCCAGGAACTTTTTCCACCTTCCAAAAACACACAAAAGATGAACAAGTTGCTCTAATGGTACCATGTTGCTATGTGGCATCCACATGACCTGCTGCACCACTTCTCCAGCATGTTCAGATGCTGCAGTGGTCTTAGGTGAGTGAGGGAGGGAGGACGGATCTGTCAGAAATGACTGAGTAACATGGACAGATGAGAAAAGGAGATGAAGACAGACAGGAGAAGAGAGGTACACTTTATCATGCCATAACAAATAGAAGCTGCAGGTCAATCACAACTCGTTTCTCTCTTTTTGTCTCTCTGACCAAATTGAGAGTAGAAGCCAGACTCATTACAGCCAGTTATCTGATCTTGTGCTTTCATCTCTCTGTATTTCTCATCAGTTCGTTTCGCGCTGACATCAGTGTCTCTCCAGATTCCGAAAATAAATGTAGGAGAGAAACAGTTTGATATGCGCTCAGGCTAGATAAAGAGATTCATGTGCAGGTTGCACGAAATGTGTCTGGTAAGAAAAAGTTTGATGTTGCACATTTGTTACCCTATTTTTTTCACATTTTTAAACAGAATACAAATAAATTTCATTTATTTAAGGACTAACGTTCTCCATCACCCATATCCCTCCTTGAGAACTAATGGCTTCCTTAACCCTTAACAGGTGCAGCACTTTTATCAGCAATGACTCCAAATAAACACGTTCTATAATATAATAAAAATCACTCTTCTTCACAAAACTGCTAGAAATCAGACACACTGCTGCTATTCAAACATGAACTTATGTCTTCAGGTCTCAGCAGGTCACAGCATCTCTACTGGGTTCCAGTCTCACCACAGCAACAGACCACTCCAACATCGTTCATTCATTCTTTATTTTTAATTTAAGCCATTTAAATGTAAACTTCATTTTTAATATCTGTCCTGCTTGCTTCATAACACAATTACACCTCAGCTTCAGCTCACAGACAGATGACCTCACATTATACTCAGGACATTTTGAAATTCCAGGTCCAGATTCCAGGTCCTGATGGATCAAATCACCTCCGCACCATTACATTACCATCATTATGTCTGGCTGTTGTATTAATGTTCTTGTTATGAAATGCTGGATTTGATTTGAATCAGACATAATGAGCCCCTTAATGTAAAATTCATTTTCATTTATATTGATCTGTTTATAGGATTAATTCCACAGAGGTAAGGGGAGTATCTAGGGTTATTTAAAATATGTGACAAGCAGTGATATTTTTCCTGGTAATTTTTTTTTTTTGTCTACTCTATCATGAATCCAGTGCTGCCTAGTCATTTTGTATTGAAGAAGGTGGGTTGGTGCTCCTAAATTGACCCTTTGTGTAAGTGAGTGAGTAATTGGGTGATGCCCTGTGACAGATAGGCGTCTTGTTTTTTCTGTAAACTTATTTGGGATGTTAGTAATTGACGTTGTTGTTGCTGAACGTCTGGTCGTTTTAGAAGAATCTGTTCAGGTCTCAGCTGTCGACTGCTCTTATATTTTATGAATAATTAATTAATCTCCCAGTGGGCTGTGACCTTTGTTCTGTCGAGTCTCTCCAGGTTGTAAATGAACCTTTGAATGATAAATGACATAGATTTTGGTCTGACTGGTGCTTTATAGACTAAAGTTACAATGACACACAAAAAAGAAAATCAATTAACAGTAAGTGGACGCCTGGTCCATACTGACAGACTCTACACAGGTGAAGTGGAGAAACAGGGTGGAAATAATTTGTTACTGTACTTAATCTGTTGAACAAATATTATTGTTATGGATTGTAATGCCTACATCCTAAACCAAAACAAACTGGCAGCATTTACTCTATAAGGCCAAAAGTATTTGCACACCTGGCCATGAGCTTGTTGGACATCATATTTCAAAAACAATCAAATATAGTAACCTCTGTGTGATTTTTTTAGCTTCAAGAAAAATAAAGCTTATCACAAGAATTTGAAGTATGTCTGTGGAAATGTGTGCATTTGTATGGCTGGAAACTGATATTGGTCATTAAAGCTTTAGAGTTTTTTTCTACATGTCTTTACAGGCACTTTTTAAAAACATACAGATAGGTGGATTTGTGGATTTTGATTGCTTTCAACTGCTTTTAAGATGTCATGCTGTTGTCCTGTACAGGGAGTGGTTCTGCCTTTCACCTAGTGGCTCTGGACCCACTGAAATTGTGAAATTGTTTTGCAGTAGCAGACTCGGACACACACACAGACACACAGAGGTAGAGGTGTATTGATCAGTTGTATTGATTAGTATATGTGCATTATTAATGCTGTTGAGCTTCTTTGTATTGAACCAAGGAACAGCTGAAGTGTGTAAGAGTTTCACAATCACCAGCACCTGTTTTAATTTACTGTATACAACAATAAACAACACTGACCTACGGACAGAGCTAAAGACAGAGACAGAGCTGCAGAGAAACAGGGTTAAGTAGAGACAGAGCTAGAGACAAAGAGCTACAAACAGAGAAAGAGAGACAGAGGAACAGACATTAAATCAGAGGTACAGACAGAAAAACCGAGACAGAGATACAGATATTACATCAGAGGTACAGACAGTAAATTAGAAATTCAGACAGAGAAACTGAGACAGGAATACAGATATTAGATCAGAGGTACAGACAGTAAACCAGAGGTACAGACATTAAATCAGAGGTACAAACAGCAAATCAGAAGTAGATAGAGAAACAAAGACAGAAATACAGAAAGCAAATCAGAAGTACTGACAGAGAAACAAATGCACAGAGCTACAGACAAAGAGTCTAAGGTACAAACAGCCAATCATGGATACAGAGAGTGAGACAGAAGTGAAGACATAGAAATATAGTCACAGACAAAAAGACAGAAATAAAAACAGACTGAAGTACAAAAAGAAAGACAGATCTACAGACACAGAGCTACAGACAGAAAGACTGAGGTACAAAAAGTCTGTTCCAATTCATCTTTACTGGACATCCTCCACACCAAACTGGTCAAATCATGTCTTGGAGCATGCTTTGTTTCATGCACCACGACCCTGACCAGGATCATATAATTGCTGTCAGTCCAAACCCAGTCCTTATCCTAAGTAAAGTCACAACACCGGCCATCACTTAGTGCGCTTTGATGTGTGGGTGTACCTGTGTGTGTGCGTGTGTGTGTTGCACCCTAAAACACACACAGTTTGTGTTGAAACAGGATCGTCTCTTGAGATTTACAAAGCACTGAAATATTCACAAGTGTCAAATATTAGTCTCTCTCTTGCTTTCTCACTCTCATACACTCTTACTCTCGCACTTTCACACACTCACTTTGGCTCTCTCACACACTCTTACTTTGTTTCTCTCTTTCAAACTCTCACTTTCCCTTACATATGCTTGGTCGGACTCTCACTTTTTTACGCTCTCTATTGCTTGCTTTTTTTCTCTTGCACTTCTTTATTCTAAGACACTCGCACACTCTCTCATCCATTAAGTCACTTACACGGGTGCTTCATTCATGCACTGAGGCCGCATAGCTCTTGGCGAGGGCGATTTAAATCCAGCTTTACAGTGACACATGTTTCAGCAGGATTTTGTCTTTGGTTGTTTCGGTAAATTTCTTTTCAGCACAGAGAGCCTCGGGATCTCTGTCCTATGGGATGCTGTATTGCATTTGGTCTCAGTTGTTTTGGAGAAAAAGCTCAATACAACTGAGTAAAGAGCATTATTATTATTATTATTATTATTATTATTATTGTTATTGTTATTATTATTATTATTATTATTATTATTATTATTATTATTATTATTAATTATTAAATTATTATTTACCCTCTGTTCTTTGGTTAAATGTAATGATATTCAATGTTGTTTTTTCAACAGAATGTCCCTCAGCTGCCTTGTGGCAAGGCCCTCTACAGCTATGAAGGCAAAGAGCCAGGCGATCTCAAGTTCAACAAGGGGGACATCATTATCCTGCGACGAAAAGTGGATGAGAACTGGTACCACGGAGAGCTGAACGGTAGTCATGGCTTCCTGCCAGCCAGCTACGTGCAGTGCATCAGGCCACTCTCGCAAACACCACCGCAGGGCAAAGCATTGTATGACTTTGACATCAAGGACAAGGATCAGGACAAGGACTGTCTCACCTTTGTAAAGGTAAATTTTGGGTCATTGTCTTGCTGGAACACTGATTTTTTTTTACATTGATGAAGTAAGGTAATTAAGGTACCACATTATTTAATGCATCACTTCCACTGACAGCAAATTAGCAGCAAAACAATACTACAACCTTCATGTTTGAGAGAAGGTGAAGTGTTGTTGGGTTTGAATGACTTGTATTTTCCTCTCCAAACATACTTCTGATCATTGTGGCCAAATAATTTAATCTGACCACAAAACTGTACATGTGATTGCACTTGACTTAACAGAAACATCATTGTCCTTTAGCAGAAGGTAATAATTTAGGTTTGGAAAAGAGACCACTGTTTTATGAACTCTGTACTTTAGGCACAGTTGTTTGTGCTGATGATATTGAGACCTGAGGTTACTTAGAAATGGCTCCAAGTGACATCCCTGACTTCCAAAAACTCTTTTTTTTTGCATTGTTCTGCTTGCGGTTAAGTCCAATGAGACACTGCCTCCACACAGCATCTAATGGAAGCCGGTGGTATCTGGTACCAGAACATTATCAGTAGGTGTTACTCACATGTACATCATGTAAATGTTGCACAGATGCCTGGCTTACTCATGATCTTTACAAAAACAGGCTTCATCAAGCTTTCATCAAGTTTACATTCTTCCATTGCATTGATGTTCAGTGTTGATGCCTGCATGCTCACTGTAGATGCTTCAGACGGGGGACAGGAGTTAGCATGGGGACATTTACTGGCCTGTGCAGCCCACCAGGGTTAAAATTATCTGCAGGTTGAGTCTGAGTACATCTTATGTTGGTCTGTACCAGATGCTATAGCTTTCAAATCCTCTGACATAAATGAGTCTAGATGCCCAACATTTTGTTTGTGGTTCGTGGCTTGTCCCTCTTCTGACCACTGTTGGTGGGTACACACCATGGCTGCCTGTGACATCCCTTGCTGTTTTGCAGCATCACTATTGTTACCAAAAAGCCATTGTCATGAACATTTTTGATGGGTGAACCTTTGACTCATCAGTGTATATCGGCACATACATGTCACCTGATATGGCCAGTCATAGTTACTGATGAAGAATTAAAATGTAAACACCACAGTGAGACTTGGTGGAAGTATAAACATGACTAGTATTCTTTGCTGCTGTAACTCTGTAGGTCTTGGCTGAGCTCCATACACAGTGTGTTACCAGAAGAAGAGCTCTCAGGAGTCTCGGGAGGATCCAGATACGGGAAAGTAATGATTGGCTTTGTAGAAAAGAGCAGCAGGATCCTTCAAAGCTCAGAGAGCATTTAGACGGTATGATGCAAAAATTTGGATGCCCCTTGTCAAACTCTCTGTATTGTTGATTTTTTACATAGTAATAAGTAACCACAACATCTACAGAGAAGTATTTTTACACATTTTTATTCAAAATGACTAAAACATTACATTTTATATTTACACATTTATATTTTCAATATGTTTACTTTGGCTAACAGAAACTTTGGGTCCTATTATCATCTTTACATACAACTACTCATAATGTACAATGCTCTTGGAACAGTGGTCATTTTACCAAGGTTGGGAATGAAACCCAAACTGCCACCTTCAGATAAATAGAAACTCTTTGCTGAGATCTACTGGAGGTCAGCTCAGGTCAGTGTTTGTAACTGATAAAACTGGCGGGTATAGAGCTGATGGAACTGGTGGGTATAGAGCTGATGAAACTTGTGACTATAGAGCTGATGGACTTGTGGCTGTAAAGCTGATGGAACGGGTGGGTGTAGAGCTGATGGACTGGTAGGTATAGAGCTGATGGGGCTGGTGGGTATAGAGCTGATAGAACTGGTGTGTATAGAGCTGATGGAGCTGGTGGGTATAGAGCTGATGGAACTGATAAGTATAGAGCTCATGGGTATAGAGCTGATGGAACTGATAAGTATAGAGCTGATGGAACTGATAAGTATAGAGCTCATGGGTATAGAGCTGATGGAGCTGGTGGGTATAGAGCTGATGGAACTGATAAGTATAGAGCTGATGGAACTGATAAGTATAGAGCTGATGGAGCTGGTGGGTATAGAGTTGATGGAACTGATAAGTATAGAGCTGATGGAACTGATAAGTATAGAGCTGATGGAACTGATAAGTGTAGAGCTGATGGAACTGGTGGCAATAGAAATGATTAAACTGGTGGCTATAGAGCTGATGGAACATCGACCAGTTTCCTGAACAGAATTACAAGGTCTCTTTATCCACCAGTTCTGGCTTCACTGAGTAGAATAAAGCGACTCTGTCTACATGAATCACTTGGGACCAGATGAACCAAGAAGATGTAGTGAAAAGAGGCCACAAAGAGATGGATGATTAATTAACCTACAGCGTTTTAGTCTCTTTATGCAGGTGTGAGTGTGTGTGCATGTGTATGTGTGAGGAACAGAAAAAGCTTTGTGTATGAGTTCTTGGATCAAATCGAATCAAATCTCGCTTCCTGCCATCTGCCTGGCACAGCGCATAAGACACACAAACACACACACACACACACACACACACACACACACACACACACACACACACACAGTAGGAAGTCTGTGATTCGTAACATTTAAATAATTTTAACCAATTAGTTTATGATAAATGACTTTGGATGTGTAATTTAATTTTAAATTTTTTTTTCTCTTTGAATTCTTTCAAAAGTCGCAGTTTTAATTTTCTCTGCCACCTCAGTCTAATCTATCATCAGCAGACAGTTTAAAAAAAAATAAAAAATGCACAGCAACAAATAACTTGGATTGTGTCATGTTTGTATTTTTTTATAATGTACGTGTACTGAATATATTTACTTTGCACTGATGATCTCACCCAAAAATGTGCATGGTAATATCTACTCTGTAGCACTGGTGCATGTGAGGGATGTGTTAGCTGTTGGGCTGATTGTAGTTGCTCGTAGTTCAAGTGCTAAATGAAGTAGATCTGATCAGCAAAGGCCTGAGTGACTTCGATAAGAAATATATCATCATGGCCAGCTGACTTGAGTTGAAGTATCTCCCAAACAGCAAGTGGTGTCACAGGCAGCCAGGGTGAGTCCCCACTAACAATGGTCCAATCACCGGCAGGTTGTTGGATGTCCAAGACTCATCCATGCCAAAATACATGAAGATCAGATTGCAGAAGACTGTAATCCTGGTGATGAGATAAATGTGTCACAACACACAGTGCATCGAGCCTTTCTGTGCCAGTCACAGTGCCCATGCTAACTCCTGTCCACCCTCCAAAGCACCTTGAATTGGCACAAAGGCATCATGAACATCCAAGCGATGGAAGATGGTCGACTGATCCTGTTTTTGACAGCATTTTTTTGTTCTAATGTTTTTAAGGAGTTTTGATGTTTTCAATGTTTCAATAATGTAAGTTGTTGAACCAGCACTGAGGAGAATTGGAATGTTGATTGCAAGCCAGGCTTTCTTATCTGACATCAGTGCTTGACCTTACAAATGCTTTTTTTGACAGAGCAAGCACAAATTCCAGCAGACACTACAAAACCTTGTGGAAAGCCTTGTCAAAAGAGTGGAGGCTGGGCCTTGTCTAAAATGGGGGTTTTATTAAATTGATTTTGTAATGGGATGTTCACCAAGCTCGGGTGTCCACATACTTTTGTTGTCTAGTCTACTGTGTGATTATTAGTCCTAATCATTATCTTACTGTTTTTTTTTTTTTAGGATGAGATTCTGACAGTGATCCGACGGGTGGATGAAAACTGGGCAGAAGGAATGCTGGGAGATAAAATTGGCATTTTTCCTATTCTGTACGTAGAGGTGAGTGTCCAATTAAAACATTATATAGTGAAAACTGTAGATCATGTGATTGTCATAACAGTCTTGGGATCTCAATAATTTCTGCAACTCTGGATGATTGAAACAAGTTTGGAATTTAATCTGGTTAGGGTTGTGATGGGCCCGGCTCTGCCAGGAAACACTCTGTGCAAGGCAGCACAAGGCCAGAATACCCTGGACAGGGCACCAATCCATCATATGGATTTGGCCATACTCCTCCCCCCAGCCGTCTGATATCACCACTGAGATCTGACTCAGATCTAGACCACTGCTGCAACCTTGTACTTTCGGAGCTTGTTGTTTTTTAAAATGTGTCCAAATTGATTGTTAGCAAACACAATATTACCTTTAATGTTGCTTATCTGTGTGTTGTTTAGCCTTTTACATCCATCAGATTAATATACAGCGTGACAGAGCTTTTTTTAGTCAGAATAGTTTTTGAGTTGCTTGCAATGAAACATTTTCACCATAGAGGTCTTCAAAACTCTAAATCTTACACACTGCAGCTTTAATCATCTGTGTGTGATTTTACTTGCTTCTTTTTAATTCGTGCTGTACTTATTTTTCTTTTTCCGTCTCTTAAGTTAAACGAAGCAGCAAAGCAGCTGATGGAAATGGACAAATCTGTACCCGGTCCCAGCACAGAAACTGAAACTCCAACTACTTGCCATGATGAAGGGAATGGCGAAGCACCCCGGCAGCGGGCAGAAGGAAAGAAGAACGCAAAGAAACGTCACTCGTTCACGGCGCTGAGCGTGACGCAACGCACAGCTCTCGCTAACAACAACCGCCACTCGATGGAAATTAACGCGTCTGATCCGAGAACAAGGATGGGAGAGTACAGCCACCTCAGCTCCAGTGCTCCAACCTCACAGGTGTGTAGCGCTAATAACATCACAATTGTATGGCCATAATTATGGACGTCAGAAGAAGTCAGATAACATCTAGAATACGTATATGTGTATATTTCTACAAAGTTTCCCAGGAGCTCTATTGTATCTATACCATGACAGGCTCAGCGTCCATTATAAACAATCTGACAGTTACACTCTTCAGACAACAAAACACATTTCCTCTGTGCATCAACCTTGCCTATTTATATCCTAACATTTCTCTAAACTTAATAAATCTTTTAGTATTGTGGCGCCGGCGAGCAGGAAGGATAGCGTCAGGGCCGCCAGTGAGCTACCTTTGGCAGTTCATTCAATGGTTTAGGGACAGACACCCATTCATACACACATACATTCATACAACAGACAAACATATAAGCTACTTACCCAACCCTCACCGCAGCCACCCCACTCCCAACAACGGGATACACGGCTACGGTGAGCTTAGACACCACTGCCGCAAGGCTTTCTGGGTAAAGCCTGTGCCGACGCTACACTGCCCCCTCCCTAATGGTCAACCGTCCCGGTGACCCACTCACCAGCGTCCACTGGGTGGCTCCTCGGCCAGACCGCACTCCATTACACTGCCGAGCCGCGCTTCCACCCACTGCTGGACCGGGCACCCTGCCCCTACAGCCACCTGGGCTAGCGCACTCAGACAGACCGGACATATTGGCCCACTGTACCACCAGAGCCACCCAAATGCCACAATCCCACTTCTGACACCAATGTGGCGCCGGCGAGCAGGAAGGATAGCGTCGGGGCCGCGAGTGAGCTGCCTTTGGCAGTTCACTCAGTGGTTTAGGGACAGATACCCATTCATACACACATACATTCATACAACAGACAAACATATAAGCTACTTACCCAACCCTCACCGCAGCCACCCCACTCCCAACAACGGGATACACGGCTACGGTGAGCTTAGACACCACTGCCGCAAGGCTTTCTGGGTAAAGCCTGTGCCGACGCTACAGTATGTTGCTTGTAGATGGTAAAATATCTAACATCCCTGCAGTTATTTGATATGAGACACTGTCTTTAAACTGTTGGAATTTTTGCTGATGCATTTTTACTGGCTATCCTCGACAAAGCCTTGCTCATAAATAATTGGACCTTTCCTAAATGCTTCTTCTGTACACAAGCATCACCTGCTGCAAATGTTTTATTTGGAATGTGTTGCAGATATTAGTTAAAACTAGTACACAGTATAAATTAAAAGGGTAAAATATTCAATATTTTCATACTTTATTAATTTAAGGCACAAAGTAGATTTTAAATCACTGTTTTTGGTTTTTATTTGTAATTCACAGCTAATCCATCTTTTTAATTGATGGTTGTGTTTCATTCTCCTCTAGGAATCTTCATATATTGCAGGAGCAGCAGTGCAGCCTCGAGTCACTCCAACTTCTGGAGAACTTTTAGCTGCTGCTAAAGTTCAGCTTCCTCTAAACATGTGAGTAACAAAACTAAAATAAAATCAAATCAAATAAATTAATAAACAATAACAATTTCCTTCAAAACTGTAAATATGAAAATGACATAATTAATAAAATAATTGTAATGTATGTTTATGTTCTTTACTTTTCCCAAAGTCTTGAAGGATATAGCTGTATGTAGACTTCTGATTATGACCTGTTCACTAAAAAAAAAGCATTTGTAGGGTCAGGCACTGATGCTGGATAGGACAGCCTGGCTTGCAAGCGATGTTCCAATTCGTCCCAGTGGTGTTTAATGAGGTTAGAGTCTGGGCTTTGTGCAGCCCACTGGAGTTGACTAAACTGTTGAGTATATAATTGATTTGATACACCTGTTAGCAGTACTTGGGTGGTGCAGTGGTCTAATACACTAGCCCACCACTGCTGAGATCCAGGTTTGAATCTCACAGGTGCTACTGAGGGTGGTCTTGCCTTGTGCCTAGTGTTTTCTGGTGGAACCGGATGAACCATGACCCTGACCAGTATAAAACACTTAATGCAAATAAAACGAAAAATGAACCAAACATGTGTTAGAACTCAATCTGGCTGAAACACCTGAACTGGGAAGTAATTGGGAAGGGTGTCCACATACTTTTGGCAATATCATGTTGTGGCAAAGACGATCGAGGATAGAATTTTGTATCTTTTGTTTTTATCTTGTTGTAGCTACTTGGCTTTGTATGCGTACAAACCACAAAAGGCAGACGAGCTGGAGCTGAGGAAAGGTGAAATGTACCGTGTGATAGAGAAGTGCCAAGACGGCTGGTTCAAGGGAACATCGTTACGAAGCGGCGCCTCTGGAGTGTTTCCTGGGAATTACGTCACTCCCGTCTCCAGGTAAACGAAAACATGGAGGATTTTGAAAATTACTTTTAGATAAATAAAAAAGTATGTATATATATATATATATATATACAGTGTATCACAAAAGTGAGTACACCCCTCACATTTCTGCAAATATTTCATTATATCTTTTCATGGGACAACACTATAGACATGAAACTTGGATATAACTTAGTCAGTGTACAGCTTGTATAGCAGTGTAGATTTACTGTCTTCTGAAAATAACTCAACACACAGCCATTAATGTCTAAATAGCTGGCAACATAAGTGAGTACACCCCACAGTGAACATGTCCAAATTGTGCCCAAATGTGTCGTTGTCCCTCCCTGGTGTCATGTGTCAAGGTCCCAGGTGTAAATGGGGAGCAGGGCTGTTAAATTTGGTGTTTTGGGTACAATTCTTTCATACTGGCCACTGGATATTCAACATGGCACCTCATGGCAAAGAACCCTCTGAGGATGTGAGAAATAGAATTGTTGCTCTCCACAAAGATGGCCTGGGCTATAAGAAGATTGCTAACACCCTGAAACTGAGCTACAGCATGGTGGCCAAGGTCATACAGCGGTTTTCCAGGACAGGTTCCACTCGGAACAGGCTTCGCCAGGGTCGACCAAAGAAATTGAGTCCACATGTTCGGCGTCATATCCAGAGGTTGGCTTTAAAAAATAGACACATGAGTGCTGCCAGCATTGCTGCAGAGGTTGAAGACGTGGGAGGCCAGCCTGTCAGTGCTCAGACCATACACCGCACACTGCATCAACTCGGTCTGCATGGTTGTCATCCCAGAAGGAAGCTGACGCACAAGAAAGCCCGCAAACAGTTTGCTGAAAACAAGCAGTCCAAGAACATGGATTACTGGAATGCCCTGTGGTCTGACGAGACCAAGATAAACTTGTTTGGCTCAGATGGTGTCCAGCATGTGTGGCGGCGCCCTGGTGAGAAGTACCAAGACAACTGTATCTTGCCTACAGTCAAGCATGGTGGTGGTAGCATCATGGTCTTGGGCTGCATGAGTGTTGCTGGCACTGGGGAGCTGCAGTTCATTGAGGGAAACATGAATTTCAACATGTACTGTGACATTCTGAAACAGAGCATGATCCCCTCCCTTCGAAAACTGGGCCTCATGGCAGTTTTCCAACACGATAACGACCCCAAACACAACCTCCAAGATGACAACTGCCTTGCTGAGGAAGCTGAAGGTAAAGGTGATGGACTAAACCCAATTGAGCACCTGTGGCGCATCCTCAAGTGGAAGGTGGAGGAGTTCACAGTGTCTAACATCCACCAGCTCCGTGATGTCATCATGGAGGAGTGGAAGAGGATTCCAGTAGCAACCTGTGCAGCTCTGGTGAACTCCATGCCCAGGAGGGTTAAGGCAGTGCTGGATAATAATGGTGGTCACACAAAATATTGACACTTTGGGCACAATTTGGACATGTTCACTGTGGGGTGTACTCACTTATGTTGCCAGCCATTTAGACATTAATGGCTGTGTGTTGAGTTATTTTCAGAAGACAGTAAATCTACACTGCTATACAAGTTGTACACTGACTACTCTAAGTTATATCCAAGTTTCATGTCTATAGTGTTGTCCCATGAAAAGATATAATGAAATATTTGCAGAAATGTGAGGGGTGTACTCACTTTTGTGATACACTGTATATATATACAGTATATATAAGGGGTTGGACAATGAAACTGAAACACCTGGTTTTAGACCACAATAATTTATTAGTATGGTGTAGGGCCTCCTTTTGCGGCCAATACAGCGTCAATTCGTCTTGGAAATGACATATACAAGTCCTGCACAGTGGTCAGAGGGATTTTAAGCCATTCTTCTTGCAGGATAGTGGCCAGGTCACTACGTGATGCTGGTGGAGGAAAACGTTTCCTGACTCGCTTCTCCAAAACACCCCAAAGTGGCTCAATAATATTTAGATCTGGTGACTGTGCAGGCCATGTTTCATGTTCATCAAACCAATCTTTCACCAGTCTTGCTGTGTGTATTGGTGCATTGTCATCCTGATACACGGCACCGCCTTCAGGATACAATGTTTGAACCATTGGATGCACATGGTCCTCCAGAATGGTTCGGTAGTCCTTGGCAGTGACGCGCCCATCTAGCACAAGTATTGGGCCAAGGGAATGCCATGATATGGCAGCCCAAACCATCACTGATCCACCCCCATGCTTCACTCTGGGCATGCAACAGTCTGGGTGGTACGCTTCTTTGGGGCTTCTCCACACCGTAACTCTCCCGGATGTGGGGAAAACAGTAAAGGTGGACTCATCAGAGAACAATACATGTTTCACATTGTCCACAGCCCAAGATTTGCGCTCCTTGCACCATTGAAACCGACGTTTGGCATTGGCACGAGTGACCAAAGGTTTGGCTATAGCAGCCCGGCCGTGTATATCGACCCTGTGGAGCTCCCGACGGACAGTTCTGGTGGAAACAGGAGAGTTGAGGTGCACATTTAATTCTGCCGTGATTTGGGCAGCCGTGGTTTTATGTTTTTTGGATACAATCCGGGTTAGCACCCGAACATCCCTTTGAGACAGCTTCCTCTTGCGTCCACAGTTAATCCTGTTGGATGTGGTTTGTCCTTCTTGGTGGTATGCTGACATTACCCTGGATACCGTGGCTCTTGATACATCACAAAGACTTGCTGTCTTGGTCACAGATGCGCCAGCAAGACGTGCACCAACAATTTGTCCTCTTTTGAACTCTGGTATGTCACCCATAATGTTGTGTGCATTGCAATATTTTGAGCAAAACTGTGCTCTTACCCTGCTAATTGAACCTTCACACTCTGCTCTTACTGGTGCAATGTGCAATTAATGAAGATTGGCCACCAGACTGGTCCAATTTAGCCATGAAACCTCCCACACTAAAATGACAGGTGTTTCAGTTTCATTGTCCAACCCCTGTATATATATATATATATATATATATATATATATATATATATATATATATATATATATATATAAATTTACCATCACTACTGCAGCCGAAAGTTTGATGATGTAAAAAATGTCCAGTTATTTTCACTGAAATTATGAAAAACAAAACCACATTTGATAATAATGTAATAAATTGAGTAGCATAGTTTTTCATGAAAGCTTTGATCAGAATACATGCTTTACATTAACGCTGTTAGCATCACTGCTCCATGCTTTGTGTGATTATTAGTTCATATTACTGAAATTTTGCTGGCACAACGCTCTGATGTGCTGAGATCCTGAGCTCTCAAGCTCTGGAGTTCCAATCCCAGCTGTGTTACTGAACAGGCCAAGCATCCAAACAGCCACAACTGACTGTGCCTGAGGGAGGGAAACTGGACTGCTTCATTGCTGCTGTAAAATTGTAACTTCTGCTGTCTGGTAAAGGCACCATATTTGCCAAGTCCCTGTTTAGTTTATGATTGAGACATCTGGACTTTTTAACCCTTTGATGCACAACCTGGGTCAAAAGTGACCCAACTGAGTTTTTATGTTCTACATCTTTGCAATAAAAGCTTCCATTAATTCCTCAATTAACTTGTTTTTGATCATCACAAATCCTTATTTCAGTTTTATATTTTTTACTTTTTTAATAAAAATCATTTTTGTATCACTACCCTTCTAATGCACAACATGGGTCAAAAATGACCCTTATGTATTTACTATGGAATTTGACAGAAACTACTGACATTTGTAAGTGTTTGTAGTCAAAAACATATTTACTGATCTTTTGAAAAACAACCAAAGATTAGGCTCTTGAATCTTGAATATGTCAAATACTATTTGCTTGCTAGCTGTTTACATATTCTAGTATAGATAGCTTTTATTAGCTAAGACAGCAAATACATGAATAACTGACAAATGTGCATATGAAAATATTCTTGAATGGATGAATATGGGTCATTTTTGACCCATGTTGTGCATTAGAAGGGGTTTGCTTAGCTTGTGCATCAAAGGGTTAAAGTGCTTTGTTGAGATGTCGCTGAGCCTCTGGGAGAAATTAGCAGGCTGCAGGCTGGCCAGTCCTGGGTAGATTCACCACTCTTCCAGGTTTCCTATTTACGCTCGTTAAGTAAAAATAAACACGGACAGTAAGCAAAGTCAGCAATGTTACAAATCTATTTTTATAAGTTTATACAATGTAATACTGTCAGAATTTTTTACAGTTTACACTTTACTGCAGACTGTGTCTCATTAATCGTTTTTCTGCTAATGTGAACGTTTTATGGGAAAACCTCTTCATAAGCACATCAGCACATGTGCGCACACACACTCACACACGTTACATAAATTATTAACCATGCTGGTGAAGCTTGTTTGTAATTTAATAGTTTTTACGCGTCTGCCCTGAAGGAGTCCGACTTAATTTCAGAACTGTTACACATTGGATACTGTGCAACACACACACATACACAAGCGTAATGCTCCTTTTGTGGCAGGAAATCAATAGAAGTGTGGGGGTTTTTTTTGGTGCGGCCATCAATAAGTCTGTCTCCATAATGCATCACTCGCCTGCTGCTCTTAGTTCAGATGTTGCTTGTTGAACACGCTTTAAAATCCATTTATTAAAAACACTCAGTGTGTGTTCATGTGTGTGTGTGGGGGGGGGGGAGTATGTGTGTTCATGTGTGTGTGTGAAAGGGCTGAACTGCTGTAAGCTGAATGGTCAGGGCTGAACTGCTGTAGACTGAATGGTCAGAGCTGAACTGCTGAAGGCTGAATGGTCAGAGCTGAACTGCTGTAGGCTGAATGGTCAGGGATAAACTGCTGTAAGCTGAATGGTCAGGACTCAACTGCTGTAGGCTGAATGATCAGGACTGAACTGCTGTAGGGTGAATGGTCAGGGATGAACTGTTGTAGGCTGAATGGTCAGGGATAAACTGCTGTAGGCTGAATGGTCAGGACTGAACTGCTGTAGGATGAATGGTCAGGGATGAACTTCTGTAGGCTGAATGGTCAGTGATAAACTGCTGTAGGCTGAAAGGTCAGGGATAAACTGCTGTAGGCTAAATGGTCAGGGATAAATTGCTGTAAGCTGAATGGTCAGGGATTAACTGCTGTAGGCTGAATGGTCAGGGATGAACTTCACAGTGATAACTAACTTGCGAACACGTTCATGTTTGTGGTTGATTACAGAGCTCCATTTGCTGTCGGCCAATCACGTGCCTGCATACCCAGCTCAGTAATTAAGGCAGTTCCTGGTTCTCCTGGATCACCACGCCCCTCCAGCCCAATCCTGATTGGCCCAACCCCTCGCCCTACCCCACACATGACCACAAACCCCTCACCATTAATGGTCACAAGTCCGGTCCCGTCTTTGGTCACAAGTCCGGCTTCTTCACTGGCCTCGAGCCCCGCCTCCTCTCCTCACCTAAAGAACTGCCTGCGAATGTGCAGCCAGCCGCCACTCGGTACGTCAAACTGTGCATTCATTTAGATGACATGCAGCTGCGAATGCTAATCTAATCATCACAAAAATCATTAAATAATTAACAACAGATTTATGCCCACAAGTGGAGGGCAAAAAAGAAAATGAATTTCAGGCTTAATAATGCATGTTTAGTTACAACTGCATAACAATGAAGCTAATTATACTCTCATACTGCTAATACTATTCATACCTCTGATACTACACCTACCACCACTAATAGTACTAATACTACTCATACCACTAATACTATACCTATCACCACAAATACTACTCCTACTACAAATACTACACCTATCATCATATTACAAATACTACTAAAAGTACTAATTCTATACCTACCACACCAATACTACTAGTACCACTAATATTACTAGTACTACACCTACCACCACTAATATGGACACCACCATACCACTTTAGGGACAGTGGTAGCCTAGTGGCTAGAGCTTTGGTCTGTCAGTCAGAAGATTGTTGGTTCAAAGCACAGGGTCAGCCAGTGTACAGAGCCCCTGTAGCCAAGAGGGTTTGCTTAAGGGCTTGCTTAAGGGCCCAACAGTGGCTGCATCACAGAGCCAAGATTTGAACCCACAACCTTCCAATTGATAGCCCTAAGCTCTACACACATTTTCACACACTCACACATAGGGCAATTTTAGTAGCTCCAGTTGGCCTGACTTTAGATTTGTGGGAGGAAACCAGAGCACCCAGAGGAAACCCACGCAGACACAGGGAGAACATGCAAAATCCCCACAGAAAGGACCCAGAATTGAACCCAGGCCCTTCTTGCTGTGAGGCAACAGCGCTACCCACTGCGCTGATCATTTAATAGCAGTTATAATGAAAAACTACCATAATAAATATAAATAATAATAGTAATAATAAATAATAATAATAAATACACTAATAAATCAATAAAATATAAATAAGATATAATGTTTCTCTTGTGTGTTTTTTTAAGGAGGCAGTCCTCACTCCTCACCGTCTCGCTCTCCCACTCCCCTGTGTTCCCGCTCTGCCATGATCTCATCACCTCAGTCTCACCTGATTACCTCACTCACTTCTGGTGTCACTCATACAAATGGGCCGGAGCCTTCAGAATGTCCTTCATCACCTAAACTAGAGGAAAAGAAAGTAGAGAAGGTGGGTACACGCCTGATCTCAGTTTGAAAGAACAGACCTGCTGTGAAGGAAATGATCTATCACCCCATTAATATCTGCTCGGTGGTGGCACTATAGTGCTACCTTTCTGTTGAGTCCATTTATTTTAAGAGTAGTTTTCACAAAACTGTGTGATTAAAAACTATATAAAAAAATTCAATTATTAACAAAAAAAAAAAAAAAAAATTAAGTTAACCTAAAATGTTAGTAACATTTTGGAAGATTAAAGAATACACAAATAAAATGAGTAAAAGGTGTTGTTCTTTATTTAGAAATCTAGGTCTAGGTTTTTACATTTAAATTAGATGCCACCTTCATGCCAGCATACTATTTGAAAAGTTAGCCAAAAGAAAGTTTTGTAATTACAAACATAAGAACTCTGACTCAAACATGGTTCCATGAATAAATATGTTGGCAACACTCACATTCACATAAAGAACCAAATCTCAGCTATTTATTATGGTGGAGAATCTGGTTCATGAAGTACCAGGAGATTTCAATTAAAAATCTGTCTGTCTGACTGGATCAAATGTTCCTGGACAGATGTGATCCAGGCAGATCCATTGGACCCATTCATGTGTATAAACAGATTTGTACTCCCTATTGTTCTCATCTGCAGAAAGAAAAGAAGAGCGGTGTCCTACTCAAGCTACTGAAGAAGAAATCACGTTCACCTCCTTCCTCATCCCCAACTCATGATCCCACTACCTCTTCCTCTTCCTCCTCCACTTCCTCTTCATCGTCAGCAGCGCTTCATGGTGCAGCCGCGGTGGATTTTCAGTCGTTCAGTCGTGCAGGCTCATGCCCCGTAGAAAGTGATATGAAGGGCGCCGCTGGCATTGAGCCACTCAACAGGAAGTGCGGCTCGCTTGACCTGGACTTGCCACCTCGCCAACCATTTTTTTCCTCTACGTCTTCTTCCTCCTCCTCCTCCACATCTTGTACTTCAATGCTGGCCATTCGACCGGAACCCAAACCCTTATCACGTGAACGGTGGGTTATTAACTCCTGCTAAATTTTCTCATCTCTTTTAATTAATCAAAGAAATAAGTTGTATCATGTGAGGATTTATAAATAATTATAGTAAGTCTGAGCATGAATAATTAAACATGAATGTTTTTGTTTATTACATTATTTATCTACATGTGACTTAAAATATTAATACAATTAACTTAACAAAATAATAATAATTATTAGAATTGTAATTATTATACAACTTATTGAAGTGTTCCTTTGCTTATCAGATCATCTGTAAAACACACTAGCCCTTTCTTTTCTAATGGTTCTTGGTGCTGGTTCCTTCACAGATACCGCGCAGTGGTGCCGTATCCTCCCCAGAGCGACGCTGAGATCGAGCTGAAGCAGGGCGACATTGTGTACGTTCATAAGAAACGGGACGATGGCTGGTATAAGGGAACCCTGCAGCGCACCGGACGTACCGGTCTCTTCCCCGGCAGCTTTGTTGAGAGTTTTTGATCATATAGAGACGCTTAAAAGCACAGCAAGAGTTACAGAATGTTATTGTTTAATGTTATTGTTGAGCCTGTGAGCGCTGGAAAACGCTCAGAGGTGTTTAAAACATTCAGAAAGATTTATCAGCTCCAGGAATGTCTGTGTAAAAAAAGGTTTACATTTTCAGCATTTCATCAAAATTGTGAAAGCTACATTGAAAACCTAAGAAGCAGCAGTTTCATCAAAAAAGCATCTACGTTACCTCAAAGTCATGGTCCATGGCACAATAACCCAACAGGCACAAATATAACTGAAATAATTACAGAATAAGGTCCTTTTTTATATGCCTTTTATAGAAGGAGGTCCTCGGGCTCAAGATCTTAAAATGTTTTTTCAACTTGAAGAACATTTGCATACAAAACAAGAAGAATCATGGTGGGACTCTGCACAACTTCTACTGAGTCTACTGAGAATCTACTGAGAAAGAAATCAGTGTCTCATTGGTCCACAGAGGAAAAAGCATGGAATGTTTGTGAAGAATGTTTACGTAGTTTTATTGTTTGTTTATGCAGTTATGACAAAGTTGGACTGCACATAGCACAAACCAGTTTAAAATGGCACAAATTGAAATTCACTCAGTAATCTGATATTTCCATAACTCTACAAAAAACGTTCATTTTAACCCTCTAGCGGAGTCGCTCCTATCACGGTACTAGCCTGGAAGGGTGAGGGCTAGCACATGCTTCTTCTGACACGTGATGTCAAGCCAGAAAAGTTGATCCAGTAGGTAGATTAACTTGCTTAGAGAAATTGTTAACTGTCTTTATCCATATACAACGTACACATACTCAAGATTGGCTAGTATAGCTCTGATTGATAGGACAAGAATGTCACCACAAAAACCATGTGCTACTATACCCGGTGTTTAAAGATTATTCGTCAACTTAAAACTTTCCTCTGAACCTCAGGGAATACAGAGACGCCCCAGTGTTATGGTGAGGAAACGGCAAGATGTTCCAAAATTTGGCAACTCAGGGAAGTTTGTGAAGATGGTTTTCGACGTTTCTTTATTGTTTGTTAGATCAGTTACCCTAAGTTAAAATGTATGTAACGCACAACAACAGAATCAGCATGATAGACATTTGGGGAGACAAAAATCACAATACAGTAAATAATTATCCAAGAAGCACAAAAAGGAGTAATAAGCAATGGCTACGTTCACATAATCTGAAGTCAAGCCTCGGTGGTGGTGGGCTAGCGTGGTTGTGTTTAGCAACCTCTGTGTTCAAGCGTTTAGTCTCTTTAAACACAAATGTGCAAGAGAAAAAGAAAAATTCACATTAGCTGTCTTCTGCTCAAACAGCTTTCCTCTCTGATAATCTAAGAAACTACTGGAATTAAGCAGTGACAGTGAGGTTTATATTATAAACATAACCAAAGCTCTTGTCCCCCTGAGGACAGAGGATTACAGATTACAGACTGTTTTATTGTTTCCTTTTCTGTTACAGGTTTACAAAGTTACCTGATACGATTTTAGACAGGGACAAAGGAGCACTAAGAGGAGCTAAACCCAAAATTAAAAGTTTTAAAATGAGAATTTGTACACACGCACATGAGCATACTCGTCAACCAGCTTTGTTAATGCATTTCACCCTAGAAAACTGCTGCTGGCGCCCCCTTGTGGATCCGGAAAAAATGCTGTACTCAGCATTTTTTTTTTTTACTGTAACTGCTTTTCTCCCAGTGTTCACATGGCTTTTCTCTCATAAACATGCAGAAGTGAAGTTATTTTGTTCAACTTAAACTTGTAAAAATTTTTAACTTATAAAAACTCCAAAGTATAATGCACAGTTACTTTATATTTAATAAATACATTATTAAATAAAGTAGTAGTTCCATACCATGTGCCAAAGTTTGGAGACCCATCCTTTTGTAAAGTCTACAAAGGTACACTTAATTAATTTAGTATTGTTGGCAGCCAGTGGCACAGGAAACCATAAAAAGTGTCAAATCCACTCTCAAATCCATACTTCAAGAAACATAATCCAATGTTCAATGAATAACTCAAAGGTTTTTAGTCAAGAAAAGTGGGTGAAAATTCTTAAATCAAAGAACTCCTATATTTAATATGATAAAAATGTATTAAATATAAAGTAACTGTAAATTACCATTTTTCAGAATGTTTCAATGTTTACTTCTTTTTGCAGAGGTTTTGTTTATTTCTGTTACTTTAAACATCAACTAAATGTTGTTCAGGGTCACTTGAACGTTAGCATACAACTGTAGGTAACTATTATTTATAACTATTATTTATTTTAAGACAGTTAGGTCACTGCACACTGGATTGCAGATTAAGCACACATTTTGCAAGGATTGAGGGATTTTAGTGCAAGCTCACCAGCGACTGTCTACCTTCAGGACAAGTAAAGGAATTTAAAGCAATTTATTGAGGATTGTTGGAATTTAAAGTGGCGGTCAGTGATTTCTTTGGGATGGTGAGGATTTCCTATGATCAAATATTAATTTACAAAAAAAGACCTCCAGATAAATTTGTGTAAAAAAAAAAAATGTTAGGTTTTGTGTTTCAATATATTTACTTAAAACAGTTCATTATTCAAAAACCACTGATCTTCCCTTTAATATGAGATTGATTCATATGAATCTACCAGCACAAATCTAACAATGCATTGCAATAAAAACGCAATTCTACATTAAAGTCCTGGGTTAAAGATTGTGTACTGAACCTCAGAACTGAACTACAGCTGAGATAAAAAGTTTACAGACACTTGTAAGGAACGTGTATCATTTACATTTTTTCATGAATTTCAATGATTTCTGCAGCTGTTCTTTTCTGTGACTGAATGATTAGAACACAAAAAATTATTGTTCACAAAATCTATTGTTTCATATTTCACATTTATTGTGTTTCTTTTCTTGAAAACGAACTAAAATATGATGTAATGTGACATTACAGACTGTCATATTTGGTTTAATGTCTCTTAGGCCTTTTTCTTTTACCTTGACCACCAGTTTTTGATCACTCTCACCAGTTTTCAGATACAATGTTTTTTTTTTTATTCTGTCCACTTGACAGAATTAGAAGACTACAACAAAATGTGTTTTTCTGAGACAGATTTTACATTACATTAAAGTCCACATATTCTGGACTTTGGGTAAATTGCTTTTGAAAGCTGTGTTTTAAGTTATTGAGAGAGTTGAGTCAAACATTAAATTGTTGGGTTTGGATCCAAACCCGGCTTCTTTTTACACAATAGCTTCTAAGCCCATGCTGATATAAAGCTTGTCCTATTTTTCAGCATCTTTTAATTTATTTTATTTCATGGTTCTTAGATTATATTAGAATAATTTCCTTGTAGTATCAAGTGACAGTTTTAGGTTTATTTCCCAACCTTGGCAGAGAGACCACTGTTCTTTATGTACCACATGTACTTTATACTTACAAATGTTCATACAGATAACATTTGGACCTGAAGTGACAATCTCGACTTTTCTATCTGCTCTCAGAGACCCACACAGAGTTTCCTAGACTTTCCGAAGTAATGTAAACAAGTAATATGGGCAAGTCTGTTTAAATAAGAAGTCACCAGCTGTAGTCAATCATAATTCAGTACTGAGGAATCTGGAGGCCATGTTACAAAGCTAAATGACCTTAAAGAACTTTCTACACCAAAATGAATCATTTTTGCAGCTTCACTTAAATTTTAGACCCAAAATGTTAGTCGGAATAAGACCAGTAATACAAATTATTGAAAGTCTTCAAATGTTCCTTACAAGTTGATGTAGAACTTTTTTTGGGGAACCCCCATCTGTAGACATCTTTATCTATTTAACACTCACTACAAATAATTCAACCATGTTTGCCTTTCATAACTGTCAGAAAGTCTCAACACCCAGTGAGCCATCAATACATGTACGCTAGCTGACTAACAAATTATTATGGAAAAGCTCTTTACTCATTTCTTGAAGAAAAATACATATAATTAAAACCAGGATTTAACCATTAGCACAATGTTGTATAGTGATGCTAACAGCTCATATGGAATTTACTGTTTATTATTATCTTAGAAGGTTCCATTCTGACCAGTAGAAAAGCACAGGTCACTGGGTATTGAGATGAAACCATTTTATACTTTAATAAACCATGAAAAAAATCTTTTAACAGGTTTTTGTGCTTTTTGTACCATTTTCTCTCATACTTGTGATTTTAGTGCCAATCAGCTCACAAGCACAAGAGTGCCTCCATGTTGGAGACCTGGGGTTTACACCTGGTTTTAAAGTGGATGTGGACTGCAGTGAGAAAAAGACAACATAAATCTAAAAATATAAATATCAGAAATATATTGTGAAAATGTATTTATAGGCCATTGGTGCTACAGTTGAGGAAAACTGCCTTGTGATTTTTTTCACAATGTATTCATTTCCACATTGTCTTGTACTGACTACTTGTGATTCTTTTTCATGTAAAAAGTGCATTTTAGCAATAAATGCCTTTGATTAAAAACATAAAAATGTTCTTCTGCCAGAAGTGTTTCAATCATTTTTTGTTCAGTTTTCCTTTTGCACTAAAATAAGGCTTAGCCTCTGTGCTGCTGCAACAAAAGCTTTTGTGGTCTGCTTGAAGCACTAGTACCAAATACATTAGTGCATTTAATCCCCTTCAAAAACTGAATCAAATGGCAAGTCTATTTGTAGAACATTCATTTTAAAGACTTTTTTGAGTTGAGGTGTATTGAGTTAGGGTCAAACACACAATTTCATTTTATTTTTATCAACCGCTTCATCCTGGTCATCCAGACACCTGGTATCGGCTTATGTTTTCTTCTCCAAACATACTTCTGGTCATTAAATCCAAATTTATGATCCTCTTATTGAGATCTGTACAGACTTTTATCAGCGTAATGCTTGCGTCTCACTCTACTGGATACATTGAAACTAGCCCTATTTACATGGGCACAATACTAGCTGTAATCAATCATAATCAGTAATGAGGATTTAGGAGGGCTTGATAACAAAGTTGCACTATATAACTTTTTACACTGCCCCATTAATTATCTACGTTGCCGTCTTTAGATGAAAAAAACCAACGTCTTTGACAAGTGTGATTAAAAATTTGTCTTTAAATAGATCTTCTGTGTTAGCGTCTCCACAGAGGACACAAATGACAGAGGAAGTTGATTGGAAATCTGTGGTGAAGCAAAACGTGAAGCTTTTTGGTGCCACACAGGATTCTCCACCTTTTGGTCACTTTTGGGCAGTGATAGCCCACAGTCGTTAAAGTATTGGACTAGTAATCAGAAGTTTACCGGTTCAAGCCCCACCACTGCTGAGTTGCCACTGTTGGGTCCCTGAGCAAGACCCTTAACCCTCAACTGCTCATGTTCATGTCATAATTGTAAGTCGCTTTGGATAAAAGCGTCTGGTAAATGCCTAAAAATGTTAATGTCACTAGGGCTTTCCAGCCCCAGCTAGTTTACTTCCAGTTCCCCCCTGCAGGTGGCAGCACTACACATTTCATCTTCATTTTAATAGCAACAGGCTCAGTTTACAGCAGTAGAAGAATAATTCTGTGTTACCGGAGACGGTAGAATAAAGATAATGGAAACAGTATTTAAGACCGAATGTTAATAAATTATATCAACATGTAAAATACCATCACATCATTCTTCTCACCATTTACCCAAAAGGTCAGTAACATCTAAATAAATATCTCTTTAGGTACAGTAACATATTATAGCCACTAGCGTAGCGGCTAATGTTACGTTTTGTATGTGTAGCTAAATGCTAACCATAACAGCTCACGGTATTCCGTACAGTCTTGCAGTTTCACAGTTAATCTTTAATGATTAAAATTAAATTAATTGATTACTGACTGTATTTTTCTGTCCTCCACTGATTAAACCTGAGTCTTTGATTGAGCCGACATGTGCAGCGAAAGACCAGGACAATACATTTTTATATAAAGATTAACGTCTAACGTTGCTAAGAGTTTATTTTTAATTAGACTAATTGAAATGAAAGAAATTAGTGTTTAAAGTGCACATTAGATAATCAAATAGAGATAAACTGCTGTTTCATCACAAAAGAGTGACCAGTAAAAAATGCACGGAATACATTACAAATACAAAAAAAAAAAAACTGCTGGGTCAAAAATATACTTACTAACTTAGTGATTAATGTGCTGGTGTATACAGTTAAATAATGTTTAACTTCGTATTGTGGCCTCCTTATTCCTCATGGCACCATGGGTAGCACTGTCGCCTCACAGCAAGAAGGTCCTGGGTTCGATTCCCAGGTGGAGCGGTCCTGGTCTTTTCTGTGTGGAGTTTGGACGGTCGGGCATTTTCATACAGACATGATTAGCAATGTCCATGTCTCAGTCCTGGGTGTGACACTGCATTGCACCCAGTGATTTTGGGCAGACCGGAACCACATCAACCCTGACCAGGAAAAAGCGGTGTTAAAACATAATAAAATGAAATGAAAAAAGCATTTACCCCTAGGTCAGGTGATGGATTCTGTATTACTGTTGTAGTTTTATGTTTTAAGTACTAAGTGTTACTCTTTTGCTCCTCAGTTTTGAAGATGGCAACAATAGTCCATGACTCTTCGGAAGCGCTTCCTCTCTGTGGAGAGTACAACCTTTACCTTAAACCCATCGCCAAAATGACCATCAGCGTGGCGCTTCCTCAGCTCAAGATGCCTGGCAAGTCTATATCCAACTGGGAGGTGATGGAACGCCTAAAAAGCATGGTCCACCCTGAGCAGTTCTCCTCCCTCCGCATCTTTAAAAGCACCATGGATTACATTCGCTTCGAGGGTGAGGCAGAGAACAAGAGTGCAGTCAAGCGCTTGTTATCCAACCTGGATGGCAAGTGCATCAAACTGAGTGGCTTTACCGACGTCCTCAAGGTGCGAGCTGCAGAAACCAAGACTGACTTTCCAACACGTCACGACTGGGACTCGTTTTTTAGGGACGCTAAGGACATGAATGAGACTGTGCCAGGTGAGAGGCCTGACACCATTCATTTGGAAGGACTTCCATGTAAATGGTTTGCCCAGAAAGAGAGTTCCTCAGACAAACCTTCAGAGGAAGTCGTGAAAGCTGTGTTTGAAAGGTTCGGAAAGATCCGGAATGTGGATATTCCCATGTTGGATCCATATCGGGAGGAAATGACTGGAAAGAACTTCAACACATTCTCATTTGGAGGACATTTGAACTTTGAGGGTTATGTTCAGTATGAAGATCATACAGGGTTTGTAAAGGCGATGGGTTTGCTTAAGGGAATGAAGCTGATGTATAAAGGTGAAGAAGGAAAAGCCATAGCCTGTGGAATTAAGGTACGTTAGATTCGTCACACAATTCTTTATTTATTAATTAGAAACGGAAAAAGTTATGGTACCTAGCATTAATTCTACAGTATCTGGTATAGGACACCATTCTTCCAAAAAATATTAATACTAATTCAGGTAATGCAGGTTAAGATCTGGTTACAGAAGGCCATCACAAATCAAACCAATACACACCTTATGACGCCACTACCCACAGAAAGCAGGGTGTCATAACCCTGACAAAGAGCACTCTACTTCTATAAGGATCCAAACTTTTCATCATATTGAAACCTTTTCTTTGTGTTGGTTTTCAGTGACTCCCCCAATACTTCCTGAATTACCTAAAGTATTAAAGGGTTCTCACAAGGACAATTTTCAGAGGAATGCAAAGCAGAAGATAACAATGCCATTTAATTACCATAACATTCTATTTTAGACACTAGTCTTAAGTTAGTTTGGCTTTTTTTGTTAATCTTGCTGCTTTTAGGTCATCCTGCAACTCTTTCTAAGTGACTCTTATCTTTCCTTATCGTTAGTCTGAGAGCAGATATGGGGACAATTTGTGGTTTCATGAACATTCTGTTTGTGGATGCAGTTGTACTCATTGGGATGTTCAAGGTGTTTGCTTTGGCTTAAAACTGGTTTTTTTCAAGATGGCTTTAACTGTTTTGTTCCTGAGAACTTTAGGAAGTGTTGTAACTCTCTCTATTATGACTAGTTACATAATGTCCAACCAACAGATAGAAATGCACTTTCTCATGAAATCATCTGTGTTTTAATTTTTTTTCAGACAGTACTTAGTTGTAGCTTGTGCTTTAAACAGGGTCGAACACTCTAACACTGAGGAAATGTCATTTTCTAAATGACCCTGTCGACGTGTGATTTGAGAGAAGGGTATTAAGTACAAGCAGATTTTCAAGCTTAATCAGATTTGGCTTTTAAAGACTTGTAATTAAATCAAACCTCTGAAGTGCATCAGTGTAATCCAGCATTTTTCAACCTTTTTCTGTCAAGGCAACTTTAAAAGTATGCAAACATATCTGAAACAAAAGTCTGAAATATATTAATAATGTACAGCCTGCTTCACTCTGACAGCCAGCACACACAGGTTCATATAGAGATTCCAATCATGCACTGAGAGTCACACACCAATCTCCATTATTCTCCGTCTCTGTGGAGGCGCCATTAGTCAGACAGCAGAGTTTGTAATTGCGACAGTTATGTCAAGTCCCCTCCGACATTCCCTTGTGTTTGTGTAAAATACTTATTTTTGTAAAATACTTAGTATTGATGTAACTGTAAACATGAACACTTTCAGGTATGTTTTATGTTATTCTAGATAACGTTTGACACGACCAAACACCTGAGCGAATCCTCCATAAAAAAGAGAAACCAGGAGCGTCTGAAGCTGCAGGAGCTGGAGCGACAAAGAGAGGAGCAGAAACGAAAGGAAAAAGAGGATGAGGAGAGGCGTAAAGATGAAGAACGGTACTTATTATTTGTTATAATACCTTTACATTACAGTCTAATCTGAAGATGTTCCCTGGGACAAAATTTATATGTTCATGGTTTCGTTGCACACCTGATTAAAAATCTGATGCTTGCAGAAGGCAGCGTGAGCTAGAAGAGGAGGAGAAGGAAAAGAAAAAGGAGGAAAAGCTGAGAAGACGGGAGCAGAAACTAAAGGAACGTGAGGACAAGAAGAACCAGAAAAAAGTGAAAAAGCAGCAGGAGGAAGAGCAGAAGAAACTCCATCTGAAAATTGCCATGGAGGAGAGGAAGCTGCTGCTGGCTCAGAGGAACCTTGAGTCCATCCGACTCACCGCTGAGCTGCTGAGCAGAGCTAAGGTTTGTTACAAAACTGTTTACTACAGTATTCAAAGCAGCCTTACTAATATAAACTCATACCAAGTTTAGCTACAGTGCTGTAAAAAGTACTTGCCCTTTTGGTTGACTCTGTTATTTCATTAATTCCAAACGGAATGATTCTGAGTCTATTCTTTATATGAACAGTGTTCCCCAGACTACCCTGTGTACTGTTTGGTTCCTCAGGTATTTTGAAGGCTTGTTCATTATTCCTCTATTTTTATCCATTTACGTGTTGCTGGCCATCCTTTTCCTCTTTTATCATCAACTCTTTCAATTAATGCATTAAATCAAACACAGTGCTCCTTATTAGATATAAAGTGCTGGTTTCAGGGTCTCACCAGGTCACAGCATCTCTACTGGTTTCCAGTCAAGACTTTGATAGACAGCTCCAAAAATATGACTGTTTCTTCTCAGGTGTTCGGATATAAATGTATTTTGTATCTCTGTCCTCTTGCATAATCCAATTACACCTCAGGTTCAGTTCAAATACATATGACCTCACACTCACCTCATTAATGTTCTTATAGAGAGTGGACTGTGTCAGCCAGGTCCTGACCTCTTTACGAACCTCTAGACCTGTGCTACTGCTGTGTTGGACTGTTGCTAGATTTTATTCACTATCACAGGCTGTGTTTGCATTTTACCAGACTGCTTGCATTAGCATTATGTATTAGCATGTATGCCATGCTGTAACTTTGTTTCTGTATCATTTCCAGTCTCTGAAACAGAAGCAGCTAGAGCAAGAGAGGGCAGAGCATGATCGCTTACAGAAGGAAGCAGCGATTCGTCATCAGCAGGAAGCGGAGCTTCGTCGTCAGCAAGAGGCAGAGCTTCAACGGGTGGAGGGCGAAAAAGCTCGAGCTTTAGAGCTGCAGAGGAAAGAACGAGAGCTGAGGGACAGACTGCTGGAGAACCTTCTGAAAAAAAGCGTCACCCAGGGTGCAGAGAGTACTGTTGAGGCTCAGGAAGGGGTGGAGCCTAAAACTGAAGTTGCAAAAGATGTGGTTCCTAATGGAGTCAGCACCGCTGTCCTCAGGGGTCTACAGGACAGTGAGTCGAGGAACGAGGCTAAGAAAAGTAGTTCAAGAGAACAGAATCGAGGTCCTAAGCGGAGTCACAGTCGGAGCAGAAACAGACGCTATCAGTCTAATCGAAGTCTGAGTGGAAGTGGGAGTGGTCAGAGGCGGAGCAGGGACAGGCGATACAGTCATGGACGGAGCATGAACACTTACAGGAGGAGCCGGACTCGTAGTCGAAGTCGCAGGGCATCAAGTCGAGAGAGGCGCAGCCATAGTGATAGGAGACATGGGAGGAGCAACAGGTACAGCCATGGGCAAAGCAGCAGCAACAGTAGCAGCAGTAGTGAGCGTAGCTCGAGTCGCTTTTCTAGCCGAGGGCGGAGCCGGCAATCCAGGAGACACTAAACTGGAGACACTGTTATTCGTTTATCAGTCACAGACAGAACTGTGCTAACATGTGCTAATTAATAATCAGTTCCTTCTAGTGTTTGTTTAACAGAGTTGCAGCAGGTATTGTTGATGCGCAGCTCCAGCAACCCTGGTTTGGTTCCCAAAAACAGGCTTAGTGGTGAATTGGCAACTCAAAATTACCAGTACGCACCAGATAGTTATAGCTGATATTGGTGCTTTGCTTGGTTAATTGACTTCAGAAATGATCACTGGAATAGTGAAATTGATACGTACCAAACTGATGCTGATACGTATTGTTGATTGGCATTAAGCAGTAGATGTTTTCATGAATCAGATTTACCTTGCACTGTATTACGATCAGTGCATCCAGGATAACATATCTGGAGTTATTCCAGTTAAAACATTGTTACATTATTATTGCTGTCAAGAAGACTACAGGCTTTGGTGGGTTGAAAGTTGAGTAGGTTTAGCTCTGGAGTTTTTAGTGGGTAGAAGGTGAGATGGCTTAGCTCTGGAGCTTCGGTAGGTGTTAGGTGAGAAGGCTGAGCTGTAGAGCTTTAGGGGATGAAGGCTGAGCCTTGGAGGTTCAGTGTTAGGTGTGAGCTCTGGATCTTAAGAGAAATTATTGACTGATTAAGGAACCTTAGAAACCCTGAGAGGGGCATTGTTAAAAAAGTTTTGGTTTGTGTATTTTACAATTTTTGCTTTAAACATCAGATTAAACTGTACAAAGTTCAGATTTTGTGCACGTGGGATTTAATGCTCAAAACAAATGGCATATAATCTATTTATCATTTCTCAAAAGCTGCAACGTTTGGAGATTTGAAGAACTTCTTGGAAGAAATGTGTTCTTGCAAACATCCAGCAGAAGAACATTTTAATGGTTTTATATTAATATAAAGTGTCATATCCACACCAGCCGTCTCTGCTAGGCTCCCAATTTTAATAGAAAAGATTTTGGATTTGTTAGAAGCTAGTCGTGTGAGTTGTCATGTGAATGTTATGATGTGTGAAATCCTAACAGTCTCCACTCAGCTCTTTATTTAATATCAGATGCTGTTGGAAAATAGAAAGATCAGTTTTGTTTACTTTTTTGGGGATGTTAGTTGGTAAATAATCATCTTATACACAATATACCGTATAGTTTTTGCATTAATTAAATCTGTATGAAACATTTTTGGCCTGTTTTCAAAGAAGCAAAGCCAAGATCATTTGTTTTTGTTTCAATTCATCAGTATAATACACCTATATTTGGGGAAAAAAATGAATAAAAGAGCTGTTGGCTGCTTGGATGTTAGAATAACATTTGCCTGGCTGCCTGTTGAGCTTAAATCAGATCTAATCAGACCTGATATTGAGTGGTAAACTTTAACTTCTTTATAACTGACGTGTCTGTTTTGATATTTAGTTTTAATTAAAGTAGTGCTGAAATTAATTTTAAGGAATTTGGTTTCACTATGACTGATGCTGACTGATTTAAAAATATTTTGTTGTTTTGCAGATAAAGTTTTTATGTTAATTTGGTTTTACTAGCAATACTAGTTCCTCTAAAATTGATGATTTTGTGTTTGTGTTTTTATTTATTAATAAAACAAGTATTATTACATATTCTTTATATTATCTGCTGGGCATTATCTGTTAAAACATCACAGATATACAGAAGCACTGATATCAAGTCAGTATCATAAAATGAATGGAAAGCTGTGTGTATGGATATACCTAAAGTTCCAAATTCATTGCTCACATGACCCTTTTCCACGCCATTTTATGTGGAACCCTTCAGTAGCTCGTACTGAAGCCCCATTTTATGGAATAATGCAGTTGTTTTGGTTTGCTAGTTATTCAATCCTAAACAGCCAGTTGCAGAATGTTGCACAAAGTTTTGTGGTTTAATAGTATGCAGAGTAACACAATCATCTCTGTACAACATGGTGGTGGTGGCATTTTGCCATAGTGATCCTTTCAGCAGCAGGAAAGAAATTAAATGTTTCCCAAAAAGCTGCTTTCTTCAGAAGCCAAAAAGCTTAAAGCACTGACCAAATGCTACACTGGGATGGTTTAAAATAAAGAACATTTAATGTCTCTGATTTGCTACTTGAAAATTGCTGTTTGGTTGTGGGTCAAGTTGTGCGAAATGTCATTTAGTAAATGTAATGATCCTTAACTTAAAGTTCAATGTAAGACCTGAAATAAAAACAATGTCAGAAATTCTTTTTCTTATATAAATAAATAAATCTTTGACAAAATGTGTGGGTTTTCTGACTCAGGTTTGTGTAATATGTTTTACAAAGAACTGTACGTAAATCTGAGCTGTTGGTGTGAAGCAGCTCATTTTGTTTAAGCTCTGAGAGGTTCAGTAATCTGATTAATCTGATTATATCCACAGTCTGTTCAATTCACACACTCATGAAAACCACACTGAGGAGAACAGCACTCACTGCTGACAATGGCTGTGCTAAAAGAAGACATTTATCCAAAAAGGATTCTGGAGTACATGGAGGGGTTTATGGTGTCTAAGGTAACTAAAATTCTTTGTGTACCTTATTTAAAATGAAAACTTTACATACACACACTTTTATGACGGTGTTAAAATTGTAATGATTTCTGCAAACGTTTTTCTGTACTGAGCCACAAGCATTGCAGTGGGAAAAGTATGAAATTGCAGATCATAGATTTTTATACGTCACTTAAAACATTCCTATTGCAAATTCTCACCTTCAGCTCAGATAAAATTTGTCTGTATGGTCAGATGTAATCCAAGACCTACAAAAAAAGAGATCTACCAATATTAGTGCTGCTGCAACACGTGTCACTGTTAGCAGCCAAACAAGCTTTACATTGCCATACACTGCAATATCGGCACCTTAAATCTCAAATTCATTTTAGTTTGCTGATTATGTAACCAAAGAAAACCCCTCTGCTGGAAACTTTTGTGGTCTGAATGAGTTTTTGGCCACAATGACTCATGGACTTCATAAGACATCTGAAGGAGCCCTGTGGTATCTGGTACCAGGACTTTACCAGCAGTTCATTCAACTTCTCTATGTTGCAAGGTGGATTATTCTACAGTGCAACCTGGTGTATCTGTTCTGCAGGTAGACAATGCAAATGTTTCCCGCCATCCACATGATCTTGGCAAAAACAGGATTTGTAATTTGTAATGTGTGTTCATAGTTCATTTCTCTCTGTGATTAATTTGGTTACATTATTTGGTTCATTTTATTTTACCCACACAAACTATTTTTTAACAGAGAAGTATGTTCCATTAATTCAGTCACAGAAAACGAAGAGTCGCAGAAATCATTAAAATACTGACTATACCTCAGTGTTTGTCAGTATTTGAATTCAACTGTAAATTTGGACACTTTTTGCTCAGACTTTGTTCACAGCGTGTGAGCTGGGTGTATTTGATTACCTGCATGCCTCACAGCGCTCCCTATCTGCAGAGGAACTCGCACAGGAAATGGGAACAAGTACAGATGGAACCAAGAGGCTCCTTTCAGCTTGTGTCGGCCTCAAACTCCTCACTGCTCAATCAGACGAAGGAGGACGAGGTACGACAGCCTGATTATGGATTCTGATTGTTTTTGCCCAACAGTATAAGGACAATACTTACCACAATAATATGCGCTTCTAGACTTCTCATTGCAAAACCATGTATGTACTATAGAGTTGGTTGCCCCAGCTTTCATTTCTAGTAAACGTTACGCTGTTTGCAACATGACTACAGTATAAGGATTCTGTTTTATATACAGATAGATCTGACTTTATTATTACATGTTTTAAATTCATTATTATAATAAATGTTTTTTTTCCACCAAAGTCGTCTACAGTAATGCAGAAATGTCCACCATGTTCCTGACCAAATCAAGTTCACAATCCCTCTATCACTCAATTGAGTACAACTCCAACACCATTTACCATTGCTGGAGCTATCTCACAGATGCAGTCAGGTCAGAATCACACCAATACAATAAATAATTTTTTTTTTAGTGATGGTAGATTTAAATTATGAGTGTTTTTTAGCTGAAGAGTCTTCTTGTTACCCCTCTATAGATCCCATTTTTCCTTTTTGTGGAGTCTTGACAACTACGCTGAGGACAGAGACATCTTCAGTTCCTTTAATGAGATATTTTCTGACTTTGTGGATAGGTTGTCACAAAGGCCTTGGATACAATTCAGCAGGCCTGCCAAACAGTACTGTAGATTCAGTACAGTTCCAATCATTCTCTATTTAGCAATAATGGATTGATAAGGAATTGAAAGAGCACTAGAGCTTTAAATGGCTTTGTAACTCTTTCTGCTATTTAAATCTGCTCAAAGGTTTTAGGCAGATACTTTTTTCCAAAGTTCTGAGTATTTTTGTTCTTCAAATAAATAAAAATATGTTTTAGCAAAATGTTTTGTACATCTTCATTAGCTGTTTGCACTACAGAAAATACTGACGGAGAGGTGCATTTTACAAATCCGTAAACTAAAAATGTAAAGTGCAACATCACTAGTTATTATTATTTTCTTTATTTTCAGAGAGGGAAAGAATCAGTATGAGAAAGCGTTTGGCATTAGCTCCAAAGATCTGTTTGAAGCCCTCTACAGGTAAGTGAGTTTACCATGAGCCTTTACAGATGCTCTGGGGACATTCTGCACTCTGCATTTATTGGTTATATTTAAAAATACATATTCCTGGAAGAAGAAAAAAACAACTGTTTTGTGTTTGAGGTCTGAAGAGGAAATGATGAAGTTTATGCAGCTCATGAACTCCATCTGGAACATCTGTGGACGAGATGTGATCACTGCTTTTGATCTTTCTCCATTCAAGAGCATCTGTGATCTCGGAGGTGGGTAATGAATAATAATAATTTAAAATATAAATGCATATGTTTGAGGTCAAATGTTAAGCTTCTTTCTTGTACAGCTGCCTCCTGACTGTGGACAATGTTACTTGTGTTCCAGCTGCTTCTAATTTACACCAGACTGTTTGTTGGCGGTTATTGAATAACATCTGACCACAAATTTTCTTTCAGCATAGGATGAAAGTTTAGTTTTTTTCCTTACCTTGGCAAAGATACAACTATTCCATGTACTGTGTAACTAAGGATGCAGACGCAAATTTCCATGCCATGACATACATGTCTCTTATTAGTGTATGTAAACTTTTAACTTCTACTGTACATATGGCATTCATAGCATATTCATATGTTTTCTGTAAATCTTCCTAAGCTATGAGAAAATGTATTAATTTCATTTATTTATAAAGACTTTGTTTCAAAACTCACACACTGAATGACTATGTGGCCCAAAACTATGTGGCCACCTAACCATGAACCATTTGGACATTCTATTCTAAAAGCATAGAAATTCATATAGACAGACCAAATCATCATAGACCTCAGTTTGTGCATCCTAGAAGATAGCAAATTTTTTATATATTGTTTTTATTTTATATGTTTCTTTACATCTTTCAGCAACAGGTGTGGCTAAACATTTGAACTTGGGGTGGTGTCCAGATATTTTTTAACATTCATTGCATCGTTATTGTAATTAAAGTATGAGGTTTAGGTAACATTGATAATACTACTACTAATTATAATACATGGTTGTGTGTTGATGTTCGCAGGTTGTAGTGGAGCTCTGGCGAAGCAGTGTGTAACCGTTTACCCGACATGCCATGTTGCCATCTTTGATTTGCCGAAAGTTGTGCGGATGTGCAGTGATCACTTCCTGTCTGACAGTTATGAGAGAATATTTCTTCATGAAGGTGTGAAGCATTTCTATTTCATATCTAATCAGGGCTTTGTGTCCAACATTAGTGCCTGACGACAGAAATGTAGATCACATTTACACAGATACACACCAAAATCCAGAATGGTGTCATTGTAATTGTGTGTAAGAGTGGGCAAATTCATATTATTGCCCACTGTTTTGAAATAGATGTTAAACAAGTTAAGGGTGAAATGTCCACATAATTCAAGCTATAGTAGTGTCCCTTATAAGTGTATGTAAACTTTTACCATGAAATGCATTGATAGAGAAAAGTTTAAAGACTTTAACAGCATCGGACTATTAACTAATAGTAGCTTTTACAATTGATTCTAATCTTTATACAGAACGGTTTACTACAATTAGCTTAGCATTAGCCCAATAACAACCGCAATAACACGTTAGCACTTTAGCAACACAGGGTGCAACAGTTTTGGTTGATCAGCCCACTAGAGGGCGCTGCAGTGGTATTTTAAAGCACCACAACTTCACATTACTAGTCAAGTTACTGTTGACGAGGAACAAATTGGGAGGGTTTCTTTGTCTGTGTGTTTTTTTGGCTGCTCTAAATTGCCCTTTATGTTTGAGCAAGTGAGTAGGTGGATTTGTAAGTGAATCGTTCCCTGTGATTGGCATTCCACAATGTTTTTTCTGCTTAACATTCAGTGTTTCCACAGCAAGTCTCAAAATGAAGCAGTTATTGAATATGAATAAATAAATGAATTGTGCTGAGTGAGATGCTTATAACAAATGGAATGATAGAAGATCACTGCTGAAAAACCATAACTATATACAAACATGTACTGGGTTAGTGTGTGTGACGTGAGAAAAGTACAGGCCTTAATGCTAGACCTCTTCAGTAACAAGGTCTGGTGGCTCTGTTATGCTATGGGAGGTGTTTAGCTGGCATGGACTAAAGGGGTCACTGTAAATCAATACAAAGTTTTTTTTACCGATCACCTGGTCAGTAAGATGTACCAATAATAGTAAAAACATATCTATTCTCAGGCCATACGGACTCACTGAATGTGTGTGTGTGTGTGTGTGTGTGTGTGTGTGTGTGTGTGTGTGTGTGTGTGTAGGAGACTTCTTTAAGGATGATCTTCCTGAAGCTAATCTCTACATTCTGGCAAGGATTCTACATGACTGGACTGATGAACGGTGTATAGATCTGCTAAAGAAAGTTTACAGAGCCTGCTTGCCAGGTATTCACATTTATACAAAAATACACACTACATACACTATGGCCAAAAGTATGTAAATACTCATTCACATAATGAGTGAACACTGAAGTGTCTTCCAAACAATAAGAGGTGTCCTAATTTTTGAGTTCAGGTGTTACAGCCACACACAGCTGAGAGGTGGATAAATTCTGATATATACAATATATTATACACCAGTATAATATATAATATAAATAATATAAGATGCTAGAGGATATATATGCTATGGCATCTGGTGTGAGATCTACTGTGACTAAAATTTTGATCGTGGTGAATGACATTTTTTGAGCGATTGAGCCCACATGGTTTTTAGAATCAAATGTCAAGCAAGCTCATGGTTAGATGTGTGTATATATTAGGTCTGTGTGTGTGTGTGTGTGTGTGTGTGTGTAGGAGGTGGAGTGCTGGTGATCGAGTCTCTACTGGATGAAGATAACAGTGGACCTCGCTCGGCTCAGCTCTACACCCTTAACATGCTGGTTCAGACTGAGGGTCGAGAGCGCAGAGCTTCTGAATATACCCACCTACTTAATGCCGCAGGGTTCACTGAAAGTCACGTCTCTATGACTGGCAAACTCTACCATAGCATTCTAGCAACCAAATGACAACAATTCATTTTTTTTGTGATGTATGAAACCGTAAACAGATGCTTAGACTTTAATCTATTGCAATTTTATTAGTCTGTCATTGCTTTTTTGCATAACAAAGCCCTCATGTTCTGAAGAGGTGCCAGCTCCCCACCCCCCTTTGCTATTCAAATTACATTTGGCATACATGGATACACCCATGAATTCACTCTGTGTAACAGCTGAATGCATTTATATATTTTAAAAATATATACAATAAAAAAATCTTATTATCTTAAATAAATCTTTATCTGTAATAAATGTAATAATGATTTAAAAGCTGCATGTGTGTACTAATGTCTTTATATTTTATTAAAATTAGTTGGAAGATCTTAAAAGTAACAAACTGATCAATATATTATCCACCTGAACACCAGCACAGTCTAAAAAATCTTATTCCTAAACAATAACCAAATAATACATGTTCATGTCCACAATCACGACCACCCACCATTAAATAATATGATCAATGCCCACTGCAAAACCACTTTCACTGCCCTGTCCACAAGCACACTCACTACTTATACCTCATACAGCAAGCCCACATCTTGCCTATGGAAAGTAGGCAACGGACTAAGGCTGTGATAAATGTTAAGAGGTTATCAATAGCCCTGCTCAGAGGTTTGTCAAAAATGTAGAACTTTAGATATATTAACAATATTGATACTAATTACAACAGAATAATTTTCCAATGTGCATTATTAAGATGTATTCTGAGCGTATTCTAAATGTATTCTAAGTTATTGTTTAATGCATTGTAATAGAATACATTCCATTATTCAGCCTTTAGTTTAGATTCAGTTAACTTAATCGAGTATTGGCTAACAGAACTGTGATCAGTATGGCTAGCTGTGTAGCAATGCCAATAATAATAATGAATACAGCTCATTATTAAATGAGGGTTAAACATGCACACAAGTGTATTTAACTGCACACTGGGTTAGATGAATGCTGATGAGCTGACCTTATGCTCACCAAACAAAGCTGTGCTATGTACTCATTTACTTACATTTGCATACATTTACATTTACCTTTACAACTTTAACTAGCCAATCCACCTGCTGACTTATTAATAGGTGGGATCAAAACTAAATCACATTAAAAACGCACAAAAACACAGGAAAAAGCTCATCAAGTTATTACTGACAGTGAAAGGAGGTGAGGTTAAAAACTAGGACCAAGGACTTAAAGCTACATGGTCAAACTTTTGTGGACAGCTGACCACAAGCTTGTTGGACATTCCAGAACCATGGGCATTAATATGAAGTTGTCCCCACTCTTCTAATAAGCTCAGTTGTAGATAAATCCTGGATAAATAATGAATTTGTGTTTTAGGGAAACGACTGAACCACTGTGAATGTGTTTGGTTTTTCATGAAACTACACCCATCTGCTTTATTAAAAACATTTCTATTAAAGCTGAGTACATTGTTGGGTTTTGAATGAACCATGTGAACTAATGCTCATGTTGACACTGATATTTGATATTATTGGTACATCAAACAAATAGTAACAGAAGATCCACTGGGTGTTGGTGTCTCATTATGGTCTGGGGTATAAATAGTTGGTACTGGAGGAACCGGATTAGCAGAAGGAACCGGATTGACTAATGAGTGATTCAGACAGTTTTTAAAGCACTGTAGACAGACTTGTGTTTTTTATTCTTGGTTATTTGTATTTCTTTGTTGAAAAGTTGAAAGTTGAAAGTTTAATTTACCACTGATTAGTACAGTAGAATAAATTAATAAAACACTACATGAAAAGTTTGATTTTTCTCTAAAAAACAGAGAAACTACTTGCTAATTTTTTTAATTAATATCTGAATAAAAGTTACAATAAAATAAAGTCAGAATTATTAATTTCATTTTCTTAGGAGAAGTAATTCAGTGTGATGTTTCTGCTCCTCTTTCTCTCTGAGCAGTTCAAGCAGCAACACACGGTCCCATTTTTACCACCTTAACTGGCTGGTTTTTAAGCCTACAGAACAGAAGAAAGAACAAATTTTAAATTCAGATATCATACCTGACATTTTCATTCATTCCATTTGAAGAGCTGAAAGCAACAAATAAAAAAACATGCTAAAAAAGAAAGGAAAAAAGTTTGAAAAGAGAATGATGATTGATTTCATTGGCTTTTGCCAATTTAACTTATTAAACTATTTAATTATTGATATATGTTGTGAGGAGCCAGTGCTGTTTAATCATATTGATGTATAGGAAAAATAGAGAGTTCATCGTCGGGGACTGGCATAAACTCTTAGCAATATTTTACGTTACAATTAAATTGTAGGAATTTGGCAAATGCTTTTAAGTATCCAGAGGGTTAAGGGCCTTGTCCAAGGGTCCAACAGTGGTGGCCTGGCAGTGGCTTTGGAACCGTTAACTCTGAGCCACCCAACTAGCTGAGATTTTAATGTTTTGTTGCCTGCCTGTCTGCCAGTCAGTTCATTCATGCATTCATCAATTCATCCATCCATACATCCATCCATTTACATTTATGGAACAGGTGCTTAGGAAATGGATTCATCAATGCATTCATCCATTCATTCATGCATCCATCCATCCATCCACTCATCTATCCATTCAACCTTCCATCCATTCAACCATTTATCCATCAATCCACCCATATATCCACCAATCCTTCCATCCATCCATTCAACCTTTCATCCATCCACCCATCCATCCTTTCATCAATTCAACCACCCATCCATCCATCCATCCATATTTTGCATTTAGTTTATTTATTATTTTAATAAATAACAAACTTTTCATCTTACCTGTTTTCCATACAGAGAACACATTCAGTTGGGTAGGTGTTGCCGTCATCACCACATACGGGGTTGAACTCGCGTGTGCATACATCATTAGCGAACTTCTCGCAGTCAGCCTGTTAGAAATCAAAGCATATACACAGTCATGTAAAAATGGCGTACCCCACTTTTTGGATGCCTGTTGTTGCATATTTTAGTAATTAATTTTTTTCCAAGAGGAAATTTTCTTTTTACCCATTATACACACTTCAAATGGAGTTCAAAGTGTTCATTACTTCAGAATATATAACAGACTGCAAAAACTTTATGTTTTTGGGACCTGATGTTTAAAAGTGTTGAAGTCAGAGATCTGTGCAGGCCACTGGAGTTTCTCCACACCAAACATTTCAAATCTTGTCTTTATGGACCAAGCTTTGTGCAAAAGTGCACCAACATGCTGGAATAGAAATTGACCTTTCCCAAGCTGTTGCCACGAAGTTGGAATCATCATATATTTAGGAATTCATATTATATTTCTGTTAGTAATGGGTGAGGCTAAAACACCTGAACTCAAAAATTAGGTGTCTACATACTTTTGGCCATTTAGTGTATTTATTTATTGTATGAACACTGTGTACATTACCTCTCTCGGCTGGGCATCTTCAGCTGCTGTGAGGACTGAAATAAAGACAAATATGAAATTAATGAGGAAAGAAATGAGGAAAAACTCATTCCCAAAATGTAGCTGTAGCTGATATTTGAAAAATGCAGATGAGCAACTTTGCCATAAATCCTTTTGTACCTTCAGTGCTTGGCTAACAATTGAGGCCAAAGATTTATATACACATATAAGGGACATTTGAATAATGAAGTAATTTTAGTAAGTCTTTTTGGATTTCAGTTATTTCTGTGACTGAATGTTTTTCTGTGATTAAAAACCAAAATTTGCCAAAACAGAAAAATACAGACAACACTTTAGATGAGCAACTTGTTTGTTTAGATAGTTATTTAACCATTTAAATTTGTAATAATTCTTCATTACTGTTTATGACTGACTACTGCTGATGACTTCTCTGTGCCCATATACATATTAGACTGAGCCTAAAGTATGTCAGATAAGTCACAGATGTCACTTGTAATTATTATAAGCATCTGCAAGTCCTAATATTATTAGCACAAACAATTAACATTAATTTAATAATTTCCCTCGGGATAAAGTAAGTAAGTATGTCCGTCTGTCTGTCTGTCTGTCTGTCTATCTAACAAATACTGTCCACAGTCTAGCAAGTTTTAATAGTGGACTCAGACTTAATAGATAGTGTGAAAGGTTTAAAACAGAGTGACACTTTCTACCATCTAGTGAGCTTTTATTTGGCATGGGTTTAGAAGAAAGAAAGAAAAAAAAAAACCCAAAGAGCTCCAGCTTTGGTTTTGGCCATGTAATTGGAAACAATTCTTAGTCGAGCTATAATGTCTGTCATGACAGACCTGTTTTGCATCTAATTGTAAGTCAACTGTGCAGTCAATCATAACAGTAATAATAAACTATGGCCATGTCACAAAGTTAAATAACATTATCAATCTTTTTACACAAGCAAACTAATAATAATTTTAAGTTTAATAATTTAAACTTAAATATTTTTAAGTTGCTGTTTGTATATTTTTCACCAGAGCATACTCTTGATTTTACCTGTATGTTACAAGTGTAATATGATCTCAAGGGGCCACATCAACTCACAGGTTCAGGTTTATACCAAAACAATAAGTTTTACCATTTTTTCTACAGTATCAGTGAGGATGAAAAGAACTTACCAGCAACACAAAGCAGAAGAGATGCACTGATCAGGATGGTCAGCTTCATGGTGGATACTGTTTTAGATTCAGCAGAGTTATGATTTACTGTACCAGGAAGATTTTTATTTATACAGGCAGGACAAGTAACTCCGCCCGTTTTACTCAACCCTCATTGTTTGTGAAAACCTGTCGAGGGAGAAAAGAGGAACTGTGACATAGAATCAGTACTGAATCACCTGTGCTGGATTACAGAAGCAAATCCTGAGCTTATTATGGAATTAAACTCTATTTCACAACATCTTATTTCAACGTAGAAACTCCTGACTCACTAAATCAAAACTCATAATGAAGTAACCATTATTTGAAACCATGTACAATGTTGAGCAATCTTCTTTACAACACTTCAAATAAGAGTTTGTTGACAAAGTTTTATGGTTGGACATAAATTATGCAGCATGGCTGCAGTTTCTCCAACATTTACATCTGCCTAAACTGAGCTCTGAATGTTTAGTGGTTTTAAATTCTGTGATTGGATACCTGAGTTTTTTTTACTATTACTAATCTGGCTAAGTTGGCAGGTAATGTGTCACATGAGATCCAAGCTGCCCTTATAATTGCAAGGGATGTGAATACGTCTTTAAAGAGTGAACAGTTCTCTGTAATATTGGATAAAATAAACCAATATTAAGAATAATGCAAATAACATGGGGGGTACTGTCAAATGTAATGAGGCAAATGCTAAAAACAAGCTCATGTCAGAGTGTTTTAAAACAAAACCAGCTGGACAAGCTGAACTAGCTCAGGAATGATAACAACAAAGTACATAACTATGCAGAAAAAAAGGGTGTTGTTTCAAATTCCCTTTAAAAACTTATTTATTACACTAGGTATGGGTCAACTGCCCAGTTCTGTGCTTCTTCCTTCAATACATTATGTTGGAATTACATTTATATTTACAATTACAGCATTTATTGCTCTAGTGCTTTTCTGAAATAACTGAAAAAATACTGGTTTGATTGAATATAACAAATCTTTTACTTTGCCATCAAATTTAAGTGGCACTTAAACAGCACTTAAAAGTTTTTACAGTAACACTATGCCATGATTTCAACAGCTTCCTACCCATTTCTCCACCCAGAAGGGTCTGATGTCTATCGTCACAGGATTATGATTCTTAGACATAAAGGAGACTTTTTTGGAACATGGTGCAGCACAGCTACTGTAACTACATAATTAGTATAATTACCTAATTTTCTTTCTAATGAGCCACCACATCACCTGGCCCATATCTTGTATAAAGGACATGTAAAATAGTCTTGGGATTTCAGTGATATCTGCAATTTCTTTTTGTGTCTAATTAATTGCAAAACATTTCCTTTTCTAAACAAGATTTGTAAATTTGTTACTACTGGCAATTCACTACAGCCGAAGACTTCTGTATGTCCACACAAATAGGCCTAGTTTGATTTGACACATTACACAACAAACAGTTGTTCCTAAGTGTAAAGTACATGGAAGAGTGGTCTCTTTGCCAACGTTGAGAAAAAAAGCCTAACCTGAACGGAAAATGTAAGACAAAATTTGTCTGAGTGGTCAGACAAAATCCAAAAAGCATCAAAGAACTGAGCTACAGGTGCCATTGTCATAGTCAGGTAAGCTTTACCTCAGCATGGGCTTAGAAGAATGTTTGGAGAATAAAAGGTGAGGTGTGTCCCAGCAGGACAATGAATAAATCAAACAAAAACTAAGCTTTTGAAATGGCCTTTGGAACGTCCTGAACTTGGCAAATTTGGTTGAACTCTTCTCTAAGAGCAGAGCAGTGGCATCACACAGCACAATAAACTCTGTATGAGCAGTAATTAACACGTCAGTGAAACTACACACAAACCTACTTGCTCAGTACATCCAGACACATCTCATCAGTGAAGTCACAAAATCAGAAACACACACATTAACATAAAGCAGGGGTTAGCAGAAGTAGAAACTGGAACATGAGTGACATCACTAATACAGCCTTTGATTTCACACAACTGGTATATTACAAAACCAAAGTTATCAAGCAGTAACAATCAGTGTAGTCTGTGACTGTAAAAACACATCCAAAGCAGCACTTCAAAGCAGTGAAACCCAAAGCTTTCCATTCCTTAACCTACTGGCAAAATAACACACCTTCTAATAATGCAAAACAAACTCACCAGTGACGTTCATTGTTTGAAAAGAAAAGATGCACAGTGATCTTTCATCTGAGCAAACTTGTTGATAACTTCTCTGTCCACCAATCCATTAATTCATTCATTTTCAATTAAAAGATCAAATGAATCAACCTGATTGATTATATTGTCTTGCTATTAGTAGTGGCTAACTATGATGACTATGACTAGCTGCATAGCAATAATACCGTACACAGTGTTTACTAAATGTCTTGATGTAGACCTATGTAAAATTTTTATTGGCTGCTTTTAGCACGGGGCCAACATGATTGTGCCCTACAGCTCATCATTAAAAGCATTTTGACTATGTGCTCAACTGCTCATTCTGTTACCCTGGGATGCAATTCTCAGCCTCCCAGCCTCTGCTGTGGATCACTGGTTCTGAGGGGGCAGCAGGTTGGGCAGAGACACACCGGAACCAGTAAAAGGCTGGGCGAATTATGAAGCGCAGTCAAGCCCCCACATTCAGACCAGACATCAAGGTCTGGCTCACATCCAGGGTATACAGAGAACAACTGAAAAAAAAACTCAATGACAAATACTTTGGACCATTTAAGGTAAAAGAACACATAAATAAAGTGCCTTGTAGACTGGAACTGGAAAATGGGAAGAATATGGACCAGAAAAACAGTGCTGATTTTCTGCTCACTTCTCTTCTGATCCAGAGGGTGACCCAAAAAGAGGTGGTGGTGAAAGATGGGGGTTCTGTAAGCACTCGCACTGGTCTGAGCCTAATTTTATACCCGTGTCTTTTTCCCCTGACTCATTAAAACATATTCGTAAACCCCCTTGTGTTTGCAGACCAGTGCGACAAAATAATTTTGTCCAGTTCCTTTGCTACATGTGACCATTGCCATGTTTGACCATGACCACAACTGTGCCTGTTTGCCAATGGACCAATCTTGTTTGGATTTCCCTTGTGTGTAGCTTTGCCTGATTTGTGTATAAATCCCTCCTGCATCTGCATCCTGTACGCCTTCCTTGTTGTTGTTGTTACAGAAACCTACTGCACCAGTAAAGTGCTTCAAGGGGAAAAAATTAAGAATAAAAAAGAACAGGTCAGTCTATCTTTTTCTACACTGCACACAGTTTAAGAAATTTTATATTTTTATTTTACTGGTTTACTGGAATGACAATTGTTTTTTTTTTATTAATATAATAATAATAATAAATTTGTACCTAATGGAATAATAGAAACAAATTGAGTGAATAAATCAAATTTGGAGTATGTGGGAACTAGAAAGTGAGTGAATCTGATAACAAAATAAATTAGTCTGTAAATTAGATGAAAAAAGAATCAAAATAAAAGTGAATCTGAATTGGATAGTACATTGGTAAAGAAGTAAATCACAATAAAAGAATCAGTGAATAAGAAAAGAGGGGATTTAAAATGGGCATAAATCAGAAACTAAGAATTAAAAGTTGATTTAGAGTCAGGATATACAGTAAATAAGTCAGTGAAATAATTGATGAATAAGTGTAAAATGGGAATGAATTAGAAGTGAAAAGTTAAAAGACTATATGGCTAAATGGGAATATGAAGTGGATTAATAAGCTGAAAGTATATTAAATCAATACAAAGTAGGTTAAATATTTGTGACTGTATCTGTGATTATTTTTAATGTTTTTTTAGTGTTTATCAGTAACTCATTACTGATGAAGCAGAGTCTCTTCATCCTCCTGTTCCTCACAGGTAAGAAAAAAAATGTGTGCTTGTAATATTTGAGGTATCTGTGATAAATGAGGGACCTTATTGTGTACCTGTAGAATGTTTAAGGTGACTGCTTGACTCAAAAAGAGATTAATATACTACAGAATTTTTTTGTTAAAGTCTGGTTTACTATGTGGGTTTGGTGAACTGGTTGATTAAGTACCCAAGGAAGAGATTAGCATACTGTAATATGGGTGTCATTATTAATTATGTATTTATTCAGTGTAATTATGGTCAGTAACAGGAGCAAGCAGAAAGGTGGCAATTACTTCCTTTTTAACCTTAAAAATCATGTCCACAGGAGTGGTCCCTCTTGTCCTGCCTGTCCCTCGTAAGTACTACCTGATCCAGGTGGGGAAAACATGGAAAGATGCCCAGGCTTACTGCCGAGCCAAACATTCTGACCTGGCTACTATTGAAGGTGTCGACAACTTGGCTAGACTTCAGAAAGAAGCTCAGAGCCAGAACTTCATTTCCAATGCTTGGATTGGATTGTATAGTAAGAATATCTGGCACTGGTCTCTTGATAACACTTTAATAGGAAGTGCAACCTGGTGGGATGTGGCTGGAACTGAGCCGAATGACAGAATGGGAAAAGAAGCATGTGGTGTAATTTATCAGAACAAGTGGATAGATGCTCCATGTGTAAACCCTGCTCATGTCATCTGCTTTGATGGTAAGAAACAACTTATCTTACAGGACCCTGAAAAAAGGGCAAAGCTATTTAACCAACAAAAAGAATAAGAATAACAAGTGTATTAACACCCATAGCAATTGTAGTCCTAGCTTTGATCTAATAGATAAATTATCTAACACGATAATGTGTTTATAAGTTGGCAAGATAAACACATTATCCTGCCAGGGTACTTAATTTATTAATAATCAAAACCCATTAAGTAAATTTGTGAATTAGCTGTTTTAATTTACAAAAGATAAATTAAAAGAAAGATATAATCTTCTACTGACAAGAGTCATAATTCAATAAAAAAGGAAAAGAATAAAGCTGTTTTCATGATTTGATAGTTTATCTGTTTGTGAGGTCTATCAGTGAGCTACAGTTTGTCCTCACAACTAATTTAAATAAAGAAGTTTTCAAAACAAGTCTGGGATCTAATCACAGAAATTTAGGGGGAACTAAACATACCTCACAGTTCAGTTTAGTACAAAATAAGTACAAAATTGTTGAATAATAATAGATTTATTTTTCATAATAGGATGGATTACACTTTTAAATAAGAAGTGACAACAAATAACTGAAGAAAAAAATCTATTTTAAGAGAGTATACATTTGCTTTATTAGTAGGTTTAATTAATTACTTAAGTTACCTGATTTAGTATTGCAACGACCTTATTAGTGAAAAATTTTAATGTAGAATTTTGCTACCTGTAGCCAAGCTACTCAACACCATAACTTCTTAAATGCTACTACAAGTTGCTAGTGAATACAAAATTATTGTTTTTTTTAAACAGCATATCTAGAGAACCACAGGTCACATACACTGATGATCCAAAACATTAGGACCACCCCCATGGCATGACAGACTATTTGGTCATTTGGTTATTTTATGCATCTGCAAAGTAAAATTTTGAAAATCATTGACGTGAACTGACAGTAATAGTACTGTTTTTGGTCTTACAGACAGGTACACTGGTACTGACAGGTACATTTACTATCCAACATATAAATCATGGGAAGAAGCTCAAGCGTACTGCAGACAGCATCACACAGACTTGGCCAGTGCCAGAGACCAAACAGAATACTCCACTATACTGGGAAAGATCACCACTTGGACCTGGTTCGGCTTGGTCAGAAACTTTTGGACATGGTCAGACCAATCCAACTTCTCCAGCATTGTTTGGATTCCAGGACAACCTGATTGTTACAATGGATATGAATATTGCGTCTTTATAAACAACGGTCAGACTGGTGATGCTCAATGTGCAGACATAAATCCTTTCTTTTGCCACAGAGGTAAGTTACAACAGAGGTCAACAAACACCTGTGACATCATCTTTTTTTATGGGGGTCTTGGGGGACAACACACCTATATTTGACCATATGGCTATGAACTTTTTTCTTTACTTTAGCTGTGTTTCATAGCCAATAACAAGCTTCTGGTGTAAGTCTGGTTGGATATTTGACAGCTGTAGTTTGCTTGTAGTTTGGTTTGTTTGTTGTGGTCAGGACCTGTGATGCTTGTTGTGAGTCACTGTCCTGCTGACAGTTTACTTTCTGACCTTGACAAAGAGCCCACTGTTCCTTGTACTTTTGACAACTGCTTTGACACAATCTAGGGACCTGAAATTGCTAAAAAATGGCTCCATGTAAAGTTCCTGATTTGTAAAAATCTGTGATCCACCTTCTGAAATTTGGTTCATGTAGTCGATGTTTAGTCTCATGAGTGCAGTCAAATCAGCTGTATATACAGTATGTTGGCACAGAGACGTCAATCCTCAATTGGTTAGACTGTAAACTGTCATGGTACTATAAGGCACATCTGCTAAATGCTAAATGCTAAAAAAAAAAAAAAAAAGTGTATGTAAAATTTTAACCCCAACTCTATGTTATATTAAATCTTTAAATTGTTTTAAACCATCAATTGTTTCCATTGTCTAGAAAATAACTTGTTGATGTACAGTGCAGGTTCTCCTACTTAGAAAGATGAGAGAGGTCTGTAATTTTTATCATAGGTACACTTCAACTATGAGAGACAAAATGAGAAAAAAAAAATCCAGGAAATCACATTGTAGGATTTTTTAAGAATTTATTTGTAAATTATGGTGGAAAATAAGTATTTGGTCAATAACAAACAAGCAAGATTTCTGGCTCTCACAGACCTGTAACTTCTTCTTTAAGAAGCTCTTCTGTCCTCCACTCATTACCTGTATTAATGGCACCCGTTTGACCTCGTTATCTGTATAAAAGACACCTGTCCACAGCCTCAAACAGTCAGACTCCAAACTCAACCATGGCCAAGACCAAAGAGCTGTCGAAGGACACCAGGAAGAAAATTGTAGACCTGCACCAGGCTGGGAAGAGTAAATCTACAATAGGCAAGCAGGTTGGTGTGAATAAATCAACTGTGGGAGCAATTGTAAGAAAATGGAAGACATACAAGACCATTGATAATCTCCCTTGGGGTCAAGATCTCATCCCATGGGGTCAAAATGATCATGAGAACGGTGAGCAAAAATCCCAGAACTACACGGAGGGACCTGATGAATGACCTGCAGAGAGCTGGGACCAAAGTAACAAAGGCTACCATCAGTAACACACTACGCAGAGAGGGACTCAAATCCTGCAGTGCCAGGTGTGTCCCCCTGCTTAAGCCAGTACATGTCCAGGCCCGTCTGAAGTTTGCCAGAGAGCATATGGATGATCCAGAAGAGGATTGGGAGAATATCATGTGGTCAGATGAAACCAAAATGGAACTTTTTGGTAAAAACTCAACTCGTCGTGTTTGGAGGAAGAAGAAGAACCCAAGAACACCATACCTACTGTGAAGCATGGGGGTGGAAACATCATGCTTTGGGGCTGTTTTTCTGCAAAGGGGACAGGACGACTGATCCGTGTTAAGGGAAGAATGAACGGGGCCATGTATCGTGAGATTTTAAGCCAAAACCTCCTTCCATCAGTGAGAGCATTGAAGATGGAACGTGGCTGGGTCTTCCAGCATGACAATGATCCCAAACTCACCGCTCGGGCAACGAAGGAGTGGCTCCGTAAAAAGCATTTCAAGGTCCTGGAGTGGCCTAGCCAGTCTCCAGACCTCAACCCCATAGAAAATTTGTGGAGTCCGTGTTGCCCAGTGACAGCCCCAAAACATCACTGCTCTAGAGGAGATCTGCATGGAGGAATGGGCCAAAATACCAGCTACAGTGTGTGCAAACCTGGTGAAGACTTACAGGAAACGTTTGACCTCTGTCATTGCCAACAAAGGTTATGTTACAAAGTATTGAGTTGAACTTTTGTTATTGACCAAATACTTATTTTCCACCATAATTTACATATAAATTCTTTAAAAATCCTACAATGTGATTTCCTGGATTTTTTTTTTTCTCATTTTGTCTCTCATAGTTGAAGTGTACCTATGATGAAAATTACAGACCTCTCTCATCTTTCTAAGTAGGAGAACCTGCACAATCAGTGGCTGACTAAATACTTTTTGACCCCTCTGTATGTGTACACAGAAATCACTGGACAAAAACAAGTAATACGATTTAAGGTGCAATCTGGTGTGGATGTGAACAATCCAGCAGTAAAGATGGAACTCCTGCAGAAGGTGGGTTTGATCCTCCACAATATTTTTCTGCATTGATATGAGACAGAGAACAATTGTGGTTCTAGCAGCTTTAGTGTTTGTCACCTCATTACTTATACTTACACATATACAAAAAGCTACACCTGCTAGACCTCCTAGACGTCTACTTAAACTAGAGTAAAGTAATGTTTACTGTGGAAGCATCTGCTAAATGCTAAAAATGTAAATGTAGACCTTATTCCTTTCACACAGTAGACTTCTCTATCCTGAAGAGAAGCTTCTGAATTTTGAGTTATTTTTCTCACAGTAATAATATTTTTATAAACCAGCATTTTAGTTTCGTTTGGACTGATTTACATTGATTTACTATGAAGTACATTAAAATATTAACCAGTGCACCTTTAAATCAGCAAGTGACAGAAATTATAGCCCCTGTTATTCATGGTTTATTAAAAAAGATCTCATATTCTAATCACCAGATCCAGCAGAAGCTAATAGAGCATGGGATGGTAAAAAACCTCACCATCAAATGGAACTATCAGCCTGACAACATGGTGTTTCACATGCAACAAAAGAAATAGTGCTGTAGAATGAAACATGACAGAAGCAGTCGACCTCGATGGACTCCACTGTGTTTGATCTGTAAATGTACGTAATAGTGTGGTTGATTTGAATCTATTAATGTTTTTAGAACTTCTTGAATAACAACATTTTATATTCCATCAAAGCAACAATCTGCGCCACCTGAGACCTTTTAAATTCACGTTTTTGTAGCATTGTGGTTCCTTTTTAATCCATTACTAGTTTATGTTTGAACTCATATTGGTAAAACATCCAATTTTGGCTTATTGGCAAATGAGATTACACTGTCCATTCACGTTTACTTTAATGCCGAGTAATGCCCCAGTAGCGTTTGCAGAGAAGTATATCCATATCAGGATGTTCCCATCATTATGCCAACTTGTAAATAATGGAGTCAGTTGTACTGAAAGGGATGTTGAAGATGTTTGCTGTGGTTCTGTAGCATTTTTGTTCCTGAGAACTTTATGTAGCTCTTTCTCCTTTACCTTTACCATGATGCCACTCATGGCTTAAAATCCTTCTAATAAATTTTATTTCTAGCTTTATATAACCTATAAATGTATACATATGACTATAAAACCATACTGTTTTTGTTAATAAAAAACTATACTGTTTCTGTTCATATTTATAGGTTAAGAAGTTAAAAGGTGTGAATCTAAAATAGATTTGCAGTAAAAGTAGATTAAAAGACAAAATAAAGTTATTGACACTATATTAATATTTGTATAGATTTTTTGTCCTAATCATCATTACTAAGTTTGTTTGTTAAACCTTTGGGGGCCAGTTTATATACTTTAAAATTTGTATTTTACGATTATAGAATGATATAAGGGTTGTTATTCATTACATATCTATACTTGTATCACAATGTACATTACATTTTAACTATAACTTTATTAATTTATTTAAAATACATTAAGTTAAAAGATGCAGAATTTCTTTTATCATTGAATTACTCTCCAATCAATCCTAACCAGACCACCAGTCCCTGATCTCTATAAAATCATGTTAAGACCCACCATTTTTACAGAGGGGATGGTGTTAACTGGTGGATGTGCCTAGTAAGATTCAAGCCAGGCTTCTAGCTTAAAAACACCCCAGCATTTTCCTTTTTGTTAAAAATAAATAGAATTCTAGAATTCTATTTTTGTCTGCACCTGTTAAAAAGTACATGGTACAATGGTCTCTTTCCAAAGTTAAAAAGTAAACTGAACTGTCACTATTCCAGATAATCAAAATCATTAAAAAGCACAAAAAAATCATGTCTGCCATGCACTAACACCTGCTGAAACACTAAATAAAAATAATTTAAATTTAGGATTTGTCAGGTAGGAGAAAAAAATTATACCTTTTGAATTGTAAATTCTTCTACACACAGTACCGAACATCTGTTTAAATTTCTCAGCTTTCTCACCTTTTCTTTATAGATTTGTTTAAACAATTTGCATGTTTTTTTTTCTGCGCTAGACCAAAGTTTAGAACAAGCCTAGCAAGTCAGGCTTTCACAAAATACAAAATCCACAAAGTTAAAGTTTTTCACCATACACGTTACGCTTTTCATCCACTGAACAGTGTAACTTATGTAACTTGTAGCATGAACTTTGGTCAGACTTAAAAAGAAATGGACTTTAATTGGGCTATAAATTTAAAGGTTTGGCATCCTGACAGGCACAAGCTACACCACAGCATTTCTGACTAATGAAAATGTGCATGGAGCATCTTTTTCTACAACTACTGTTATGCGAATATCATCTCAAATTCCCTGCACTCGCTACCCTTACTGCAACCACGACATCCACCCGGGCTGTCTTGTAAACAGTCAGTTGTAAATAAAAATTAGAACAATAAACACAAATGTATCATAAATACATAGTGAATAAATACAACCATGTACCAAAATCAATTACTAAAAGTGGATTGCTTTTCTCTAAAATAAAAATTGGAATATTGGGTCCAGAAATCCAAGCCATATAACACATGTATCTGATAGAAGTTCAGTACAGGTTACTTGTTAGCAATGCCCATTACAAAGGGGGTTTCAGTAGTTATTATGAAAACTGTTAAGCTGGGGCTCAGCCATTAAACAAATGTACGCCGTCACTTCATCCAGTGTTTCACATAAAGTCCCACCTCAAACACACATGAACGCATGCCCTTCCTTTGCCCCTTTCTGCTTTTAAAGCCTGGAGCAGCCACAGAGTCCAAAATTTACCTAAATATCCCAATTTTCTGTACAACAATACTGACCTTGTCTCCTTTTTTAAAAAGTTACATTTTTAAGAATCCTCTCATATTAGTTTTGGCTAACAGAAAGCCTGAGTTGTTCCTCCCTAATGCTTCTGTCCAGTCTTTGTGTTTCTGACTTCAGAACCGGAGGGACAAGCTGTCTAGACACCAATTCCAGAGAGTCATTCAGGTCCTGCCTGAGAGTCTGCAGTGATTCACTGTTCCTCATGGAGCGATCAATAAAGTCAGCTCGTTCCTGATGATCTGCAGCCAGCATCAGACGCAAATGGTGAACCTGTATGTTTGCAGACAGAAGTCATTCAACAATGCTTAAACCAAACAGTCATTTGGAGAAAAACATCCAATAGTGTATCATGCAGTCAAGACCAGAAGTTGGATCTGGATTTTTATTGGACTACTTGCACAATTTAGGATAATACACAAATACACAATCAGCCCCATACCATTGTTCTTCCTCCACCACGTCATAGTTTGCAGTAGCTATTAAGACACCAGATAGCAGTAATGTGTATTCAATGCTCCAGAGTTCAATAACTGTACTATACACCACTACAGCTCACCAATATGCTCTGAACTGAAGACACAACTTTTAGGAACCACGTGTTTTAGCACTCAATGGTCCTGTTGTGTGAGCTTTTGTAACTTCATGGCTGAGCTGTTGTTTCTCCTTGACATTTTCACTTCACAATAATGGGAGTTTACCTAGTAGCTCCAGTGGGGATAATATTTGATACACTTGTTGAAAAAGGAACTTTCCAAGATAATGCCAGACTGAATGTCATACAGCTTCAACATGGTCTATCTACAACATCTACTGCCATGTTTGGATATAAATGTTTCATGGCTGCTTGGTTCATGTACGTAGACCCAGTCCACACTTTTATGCTATATGACCTCTTCTTTCTATTTATTATAGTAAAATCCTTAAAACATGAATTCTTCTCAATTTTAATTAAAAAACCTATTCACCTGTTCGGTCAGCTCACTTGCTTGAGCCCTCAAACGCGTCAGCTCATCAGCTCCAGCTGGACCACTGAAATCCTATAACGATACAAGAATAACTGAATCCCAAGACCACGATGACCTAAAGTTGTTCAAATAATTTATATCAGGCAACCTATTTAGTTACTGCAGACCACTGAAGTTTTAGGGTGTCCAAAGGCATTTCACTAAACTAGAACTAATGACCTTAGTACTGCACTAATAATGACAAAACAAGCTGATTCATACTTGTGTTCGTGAAACTGATTTAGGCATAGCCTTACACAGTGCGACTCTCGTGACATCGTTGGGAGTGGTGGATGATTCACGTAGGGCATAGCATGACTCTCCGTATGCTAAATAACTGACTGTGGTGGATTGCTTTTCTCTAAAATAAAAATTGGAATATTGGGTCCAGAAATCCAAGCCATATAACACATGTATCTGATAGAAGTTCAGTACAGGTTACTTGTTAGCAATGCCCATTACAAAGGGGGTTTCAGTAGTTATTATGAAAACTGTTAAGCTGAGGCTCAGCCATTAAACAAATGTACGCCAAGTCCCACCTCAAACACACATGAACGCATGCCCTTCCTTTGCCCCTTTCTGCTTTTAAAGCCTGGAGCAGCCACAGAGTCCAAAATTTACCTAAATATCCCAATTTTCTGTACAACAATACTGACCGTGTCTCCTTTTTAAAAAGTTACATTTTTAAGAATCCTCTCATATTAGTTTTGGCTAACAGAAAGCCTGAGTTGTTCCTCCCTGATGCTTCTGTCCAGTCTTTGTGTTTCTGACTTCAGAACCGGAGGGACAAGCTGTCTAGACACCAATTCCAGAGAGTCATTCAGGTCCTGCCTGAGAGTCTGCAGTGATTCACTGTTCCTCATGGAGCGATCAATGAAGCTGGCAGATTATAAAAAGAGAAGATGTGTAATAGTCTGTGGCTCTCTTTAGAGGGGTGAAAAAAGTGGAAAAATGCCCTGCTCTCTTAAAAAAACACCCAAGCAAACAAAGAAACAGCATCCATTAGACAATTAAATTCCGGCAACCAATAGCTAACCTTGCAAATCAACTAGCATATTAAAGTCTGGGGTCACCCTTCAGCTTACTAGGAAAAGTTACAAATATCTAGCACAGTAATGGTTAATGGTAAAGGAACTGAAGATTATTTTTTAAAAAGTTCAAGTTTAAGGCTCACCACCAATAAGGCCCTTAATACCTCTGTCCTAATTATAAGTTGTTGTGAATAAAAAGTGTCTGCTACATTTAATTGGAAGAGGAAAAGGTATTGTTAGAAAGATAAGAGATAAGTAGAATTCAAAGCTCAAGCTCTAAACTAAACATCATTACTTTTACAGTCACATTCTAATCTGCCTGTGGTTTAGACATTTAACAAAACATTTGTGTTGGCTGTTGCCATAGAAACAATAGTAAAACTAATAGAATTTACATGTGCGGCATTTAGCAGACACTTTTATCCAAAGCGAACAGTGATTAATGACTACAACTAGAGCAATGTAGGCTTAAGGGCCTTGCTCAGGTGTCCAACAGTGGCAACTTTTTTAATTGGCTTCCGATTACTAGATCAGTAGCTTAACCACTGAGCTACCACTGCTTTATTTAGTACCTGTAGTCCAGCATCCAGCGATGACGGTGAATGCTGCCGTCTCAGTTTCTCTCTCTCTAATTCAACCTGGCAAAAAACATCTTTAATATTAGGACAAGACCGGCACACACTGTGTTTTAAATCTACATAAGACTTTATTTGAAAGAAACATGGCAGGACAACAATCAGAAAACTTATAAACTTATAAAATATTTTAAATAATTACAAACATTCTCCCAAATAGCTCAAATGTACAGTGATGTGAAAATGTAATTGCCCCTCTTTCTGATCCAGCAGTATCATATATTTAATCAAAGTCAACACATTTTGGTTTATCATAATTAATTTATCTATTAACTTTATTTTCATGTTGGGGCCCAGTTTCCCTGGAATCACTTGACGCAGTGCAGTAACACACCTCGAACTGGACGGCAATCCATCGCCTGGCCTTGGCCACCCCCCAACTCCCCAGACATAGTCATAGACATAGCTTTTGTGGATACTTTAGTATTCCAGACACTCCTGGTGTGGATTCACCAGTGATCCAGTTTTAGAAATGTCCTAATTTATAAGATTTAATCTGAAATGAGGTGAAATCAAGCATGCAAGCAATTTAATTTAGTAAACTGGTTGATTGTGTAACTAAGGGAGCAATTACTTGGTATGTTTTAATGATCTGGTTTGGAACACATCTGTACCTGTTTTAATGTGTCCTTTAGGTTCTTTTTCTGTTCTCTCAACTTGTCAATGCGCTGTTCCAGTCGTTCATTTCTCTGCTGTAGTTTCTTGATCTGAAGCTCCAGCTCTGCTACAGCTCTTTGCAGGGTCACCACCCGCCTCTGTAAAGGTGTATCTGTATCCCAAATCTCTACATGATTGCTCTCCACCTCCTACGTAAATAGCAAACCAAATAACACAGCAAAATGAGTGAAAGATTTTGCAAATCTAATATGTAACCCTTAAGTAACTAACAATCAAACCTATCAAAAGTTACCACAACGATTTAGACTTAGTACTGATGCGCGGAAAATATCTAAGTGGGTAAAAAGCATTCGAGGCAACTAGCTGATGTAGCTCAGGGGGGGTTGCATCACAGAGCTGAGAAAACTAACGTCTGACTAAGGAGTTTTAGGAGTTTTCAGTAAGTGACCTTTAATGAAGAAAATCAAGCACTAGCCCATCACTGTTGAAATCTCAAGCTGTGGAGATTGGATATCAGCTATGCTATTAACCAGCCAGACGCCCATACAGACATGATTGGATATGTCTGGGGGAGGAAAAGGTCAAATACATCTCTCAGTGCTGCTGCCTCTGCTTGCTGGTTGAGGCACCTAAATGAGAGATGGTTGACAGAAAGCAGTGTACATGATACTGCTCTCTGTCAAACTCAGTCTCTGGAAGGTGAAAATATAGCAGCCAGTGACTGCGCACATGTAATAGTCTCTTCAGACTGGGTTGGTGTCTGCAACAATGGCAGAAGTTAACTGGGGAATTAGATATGACTAGATTAGGAGGAACAGGGGGAAATGCAGGAAAGTGCTGAGGGTTTTGCATTGTAGTTTTTATATTTGCTAGGTTCTTGCCATACCTTGACTTTGTGGTTCTCCAGCTGCTGAAGTTTCTCTTTATAGTGAATTAGCATCTCCTCATTTTTCTCTAGTGCTGATTTAAAGCGGTCTCTGTCTTTTCCCAGCTCCACTACTTCCTCTCTCAAACCATACACTTCTACTTCCTTCTCTGTCAGACGTCTGCTGGTGTCTTTCCAGAGAAGAACGGATGCTTGTGATGTATCCATCTCATCTGTTAGAGTCTGTCTTTGATAAGCCCTCATTTCATGATTCTGGATATTCAGAAGTCTGTTAACTTTCTCCAGATCTTCTGGTTTGTTTATGTCTGTCTGTCTTTTTAAAACTTGTGTTTTATTATTTGCCTCATCAAGACGTTCCTCTAAGAGCTTTTTGGCTTTATCTACTTTATCTGATTCCTTTTTGTGGTGTTCTTCTGTAGCAAATCTGATTTCCTTAACACTCTCAACAAACTTCATCACTGCATTCACTCCATCATTCTCATGGTTCTTTTCTACATGTTCCTCTTGGAGAAGTCTGAAGCTACTCTTGTCCTTGTCTATTGTCCTTTCAATGGTGTTAATGTCCTGCTCCTTTTCTCTCAGCTCCTTGTTAATACGTTTTTTATTTTTTACTTCTAGATCTTCCTCTAGCTTTTTTAGGTTCTGCACATTCAGTTCCAATTTCTCTTCAATTTCACGGTTCTTCTGCATTGCTGTTTGCTCTTTTTGCAGCTGGATCTGCAGCTGTGTTTTAAGTTCTTCATTTTCCACTTGCAGGATCTGAACTCGGAGGTGTAGCTCGTTTGCTTCTTTCCAAGCTGCTTGGATTTCCTCCCGTCTGCCCTTTACCATCTCATTCTTCTTTTCCTCTAAGATCTTTCTAAGTATTTCACCTTCGCGATGGCTCTCCTCTAGAAGCTCCTTTAAACAGACCATCTCTTCCAAGCCAGCTTTCAATCCTTCTTTTATTTTTTTATTCTCTTCATCTCGCTCCTTTACCAGAGTTTTTGTCTTCTCTTTGCTTATAGAAAGTACCATAACTTCTTCTTTCAACTTTGCTACCTCTGTTTCCAACTCTTCATTGTTTTCCTTCAATTCTTTCAGCTCCTGCTCATTCTGCTTTACGATGCCATCAATTCTTTCATTCAGTAAAATGATTTCCCCTTCTTTCCTTTTTAGATAATTTTGCAGACCTTGAATTTGTTGTTTAAGCTCTGATCTCGACTTTGCTTCATCTTCTCTGCTATTTTTAAGTTCCATCTCCAGTCGATCTTTTTGTTGCTTCCTTTCCTGAAGAGACATCTTTAATTGCTGCTGTTCCTCTTCCATGTTTTCCAATCTCAGTTTTAACAACTGGACCTTTTCACTGGTTTCTTGATACAGCTTGGATTTTCTTTCCAATTCCCTTGACTGCTCTTCAAGTCTTCCTCTCAACTCATCTGTCAATTTTTTGTTTTCATCTTCCAGTTCTTTTACCTTTCCTTCCTCTTGATCGACTCTGGCCATTGCCAGTTGGAGTCTTTGATCACAGTCGTTTTGGAGAGTTCTCTCTTTTTCATGGATCTCAGCCTTCAGCATTTCTTTAATTCTTCTTACGTTCTCCTTTGTCTCTTTGTCGTTTTGTTCTAATGTTTCATTCAGTCTTTGTACCTCCATCTCTTTCTCTTTCAGAAGAATAGTCTGAGTCTGGAGTTGTTCTTCCTGCACAAGCACCTTTCTTTTAATCTGAGTGTTCAGTTCAGCCAGCTCACTGATCTCTACCTTCATCTTCTGTTCTCGTTCCTCCAATTGCTCTTGCAACATTTTCCATTTCTGCTCTAGTTCATTTTTCTCTTTGACTGTGCTCTCGATCGTGCTCCTGCAATCTTCTACCTCTCCCTCCAGTCCTCTGACACGTTCTCCAATTTGTTTTTTATCTTGAACCCTCTCTTGATCTTTTTCTTTCAGATGATTGATCTCTTCCACATGTTTTTTTAGTTCATTTTGCAGTTGCTCCCTCTTCCATGTTCCTTCTTCAAGAGACTGTTTTAATTGTCGTTTTTCATCCTCCATGTCCTCCTCTCTTAGATTTAGCATCCTAACTTCTGCTTCCAATTCTTTTGACCTACTATCAAGTTTTTCTCTTAAGACCTCTGCATCTTTGGTCGATCTTTTGTTCAGTTCTTCCAGCTCTTTTACCTTTTCTTCCTCTTGATCAGCTTTGGTCCTTGCCAGCTGAAGTCTATGGTCACTGTCTTCCCGGAGAGCTTTTTCTGTCTCATGGTCTGTCTCAGCGTCTTTTAGCTCTTGCTTTAATCTTCTCAGTTCTTCCTTTACATCTCTGTCTTGTTGCTCAAAGGTTTCTTTCAGTCTGTTTAACTCTGTCTTTTTCTCTTTAAAAATAATAATTTGGGTTTGAAGATGTTCTTCTTGCTGTAGAACCTTTCTTTTCAGGTCCATGTTTACTCCATGCAGCTCACTGATCTCTACCTTCATCTTCTGCTCTCGTTCCTCCATTTGCTCCAGATGCATTTTGCATTTCTGTTCTTGCTCAATTTTTTCTTGTGTTAATTTCTCAATTGTATTTCTGCAATCTTCTACCTCTGTCTCTAGTTCTCTGAGCTGTTCCTTCAATCTTTCTTGATTTTGAACCCTGTTTTGATCTCTTTCCTTTAGCTGGTTTATCTCTTCCTTTACTTCTCGCAACAATTCAGCTAGGCTGTCCCTCTCTTGTTTGACAGAAACTAGGCTGTCCACCCTTTCTGTAAGCACTTCCTTTTCTATCTCCACGTCTTCAGTCTTCTTTTTCCACCACTCTACCTGATCTTTCATCTCAGCATCAATTCGCTTCAGGTTCTCCAGATTATTATCTTTTTCCTGCAGCAGATACACCATGTGGTTCTTTTCTTTTACCAATTCTTCCAGGTTGCACCTGAGGCCATCTAATTCTATTTCTTTCTTTGTGAGCTCTTCCTGTAGCTTTCTTTCTTTTTCTCTTTCCTCGATCACCCTCATGTTTGCGCTTCGCTCTACTTCCTCCACTTGTGCATCTGCTTCAATCTCTTTATTCCTCAGCTCCTGTCTGAGTTTTTCTAGCAGTCCATCCTGCAGTTTCACTTTTTCTGTCAGTTCCTGGATGTGTTTATGACTGTTTTTAATCTCTTTATCTCTTACTCTCAAAAGATCAACAAGCTCTGATTTCTCTCTTTCATTGTTATTCAGATCTTCTTGTTCTTGTGTCACTTGTTCCAAAAGTCTGTCCTTCTCATTCTGAACGTCCTTTAAATGTTCCTTACATTTCTCAAATTCATCCTTGGACTCACGGATTTGTGACTCCAAACTCCTGACTTTGGAAGACAGGCTCTCCACATCTGCAATTTTTTCACCCATCAGGATTGACAGCTCTTCATTTTCCTTGGCTAGTCCATCCATCCTGTTTCTGAGAGCCCTGATTTCACCATCTTTCAGCCCCAGCTCCTGGTTTAGAGACTCCCGTTCTCTCTGCCATGTTTCTCTTTTCTCATCATCTTGCATTTTATGTCTTTCTGACATTTGTTCAGCTTCTGTCTTCAGCCTCTTAATCTCTAACTGAAAGCTTTCAACGTCTCTTTTATAGAGTAGCCTTTCTTCACTAGCTCTTGATTTCTCATCCTCTAGTAGATTTGAGGTTCTTTCCAGCTCAGACTGAAGACACTTTATCTCACCTAAAACAAAAAAGAAGGAAAGGAATCTTATATTCTTGATTAATTGAGATGTGGTGTTGTTAAATTAAAGCCAGGATTATGGACACATTTAGAGCGTTTTAGAACTTATGATAGTCAGACAGCAGTGATGATGTTCATGTGTTTTGTAAAGCAGAGCTGTGGTGATACGTGAGTGTTCGATGTTTTATGTTCTGGACTATGAGACTGTTACTGATGTCCAGCTATGAACTTTTACAAATTACTTTCTGTCCAAAAGTTTGTGGACAACAGACCATGAACCTGACTTCCTAACCATACAAAACCTCATGAATTTAAATAGAGTTGCCCAACTTGCACAAAGCAAAACTCCTCCAAGAGGACTTTGCAAAAAACAAATTAAAACATGTCTGTGGGAATTTGTGCCCAGTCAGAAGACAGTAGCTTTAATGAGGAGGTCCTGCCACGAGATTAAAAACTAAGACCGATAAGACATACTTGACCCTAACAAGTAAAAGTAAACTTTTGACTTTCACTGTAAATTAGCTGAGAGTACAAAACACATCTCAAACCTAAAAGAAGAAGATCTGACCTTGTATAACATCTTTGGCCTGCTGGAGTGCATGAACCTGCATTTGGACTTGTGTGTGTTGAACCTCCAGTACAGAAATCTGTTCTTTACTCAAGCAAAGCTGCTGCTGCAGAGCCACACTCAGGTTCCTGCAAACACCATGTTTAAAATATACAAGATAACATAGACAATGTTCAGGTCAAGTCCACACATGACTTTAATGGATTTTTGAGATTATGACTCTTTCTTAATATTGGTGGCATGACCACTTTATTTGTATTCATGGACATAATTAGGTATTTCAGCAGGACAATGACCTAAACACATTTAAAAATTGCCGTCCCAAAATCTTGGTTTAAACCATATGAAAACTATGTAGATTGTATGAATGAAGTTGTGCCCAAATGTTCCAATCATTCACATCCCAAACAAGCCACGAAACCCACGTCCCTTAGAGGGGTAGTAAACTTTTTAAATTTACCAGTACATGCCATAAGTTTTTTACCTGATTTCATCTCTGTCCTGTATGACTTCTTCTCGTTCTTGCTCTGTAGTGAGCACTACAATCTCCAGTCTCTGTTTTTCTCTCTGCAGTTCTTGCATCATTCTCACCTCTTTCTGCTTCTGCTCTACTGCTTTATCAAGCTTCGTTCTCACAGTGTGCAGCTCCTCACACACACTGCTGTACAGATCAGACAGCTAACACACAAACACACAAAACGCATCAGTTTACATGGATGTGGTGCTAATGAGTATAATTATATTAGAGTTTACACAGGGAGGTGGGTAATGTAGCTATTATCAGCATATGTCTGGTGTGACTTGGGTAGTGTGAGCTACATAAATCAAGAGAATCATGGACAAATGACATCACGTTGATGACAAAAAAAACAAACAAAAAAAAAAACACTTTGGTTCTAACAGGTTTTAGCAGATTTGTGTTCTTCGACTGTTGTTTACTTAAACTTGAGAAATGAAATGTTTACTATGGAAGCACTTCTGTAAGTCACTCTGGATAAGAGCGTCTGCTAAATGCAGAAAATGTAAATGTAAGTGGACATGTTTTGCCTGTGACTGTTGTTAAGCTGGACAGATGAAATGTGACAGGTTTATTTCTTTTTTTTTAGTCAGTCTCTATTGTGACTGCTAGTCGCGAATAGCCTGAACCAGCGTTACTAGTGTAAATATTTGCTTCTGTCCACACCAGACTGAAACGGAAGGTGCTGACACTGCCCCCCCCCCCCCCCCCCCCATAAACCTTTGCTGCCCTACCTGTTGATTTCTCTGTTTCTCATCGGTAAAAGCAGCAGTAAGACTTTCTCTCTCCTCACTTAGCATGTGCAGCTCTCTCTCCATTTCTCTTTCCCCATCTTTCAGCTGATGAAGTGAGTCCAGATCTACAACTCTACAAGCCCTAAAACACAAACGCAAGCGCAACATACAGCAATGAGCCAAAATATTAGAACCACCTACAAAACATCTACATGGCAAAGCCAATGGTGTCAACGGTGCTTGCAAGGGTGTAGAATAACTACAGAATAAGCATTAAAAAAAACTTCTACATGGGGAATGCTCCCCATCCCTATTTGCTCCCAATCTAGTCATTGAATCCCCCATTAAAAGCTTGCCACTAGCATCCCCCGTGCTGGCGAAAGAGCTGGGACTGTCACATCCCCTCTGACATTGCAAGTTAGCAATCCTGAGAGCTACAAACGTTTACTGTGTTAAATGTCTGACTAAACACAAATACGTTTGATAGTTGTACAGGGTTACAAAGACTGACCTTAACTCTGCATTTTCTTCTGAGACAGTGTTCAGCTCCCTGTGTAAAGACGCTAGGTCTGCTCTTAAACGCTGAAGCTGCACCTCAGACTCAGCCGCTTCTTCCTCCAGCTGGGGTCAAGAAAATAAAAAATCATTTTAGCTTGAGCATCGTATCTATCAACCAAACACAACAGTGCAAAAAGTCTATGAATGTGGTAGAACAAGAAGGGACGTCTGGTATAAGATGTAGATCTAGAAAAAGGAAAAACTGTGGAGCAACTGAGCAGAATAATTAGCCAACTGGTACATCTAATTACCTGCCCAGCTGGGTTGAAAGCAACACAGAGGATCTGAGTGGTAATGGGTAGTGTGTTAGACCTACAGGTGTACCAACCCTTCATGAACCCTCTTATCACACTCCGAACCCCAGCATACCCAGGACAGAAAGCATAAATGAAAATACCTTAATAATTTGTGCATTACACTCTCTTTTATCCCGGATCAAAGACTCATTTAAAGCGGTCATTTTCTCCAGAGAATCCCGAGTGTCTGCAGCTTCTCTCTTCAGCAGAGTATGTGTGGACGAAAGAGACAGCAAAGACTCCCGGGCCTGAGAGAGACAGAGACACAGAAACAATCATTTGTTTGAGTTGTTTTTGTCCCAAAAGTAAGTGAACACTCATTATTTAGTTGTTTTGCTATTGTTGAATGACAATTGTTAGGGGACTGGCCTCAGTCCCTGTCAGTTCCTGTAAAACAAACAACACTTCTGTTTAGTACCTTTATCAAAGCTTCTCTGGTGTCCGCTGCCTCTTTTTCTGCTCTGGCTTTCTCCAGTCTTTCTTGCTCCAGTGCCCCCCGCAGGCTGTGCACCTCTAAACGACTCCGGCTCTCTCGCTCGCACAACTGGGCACTTTCCACAAGCTCTGCCTCCACACTGAAGCACAAACAGCATCATGGGAAACATTAATCTCTACGTCAATACATCTATCCATCCATCCTCTACGAATATTGCCAGTTTCATTGAACTTATTTATTCTTTCATTTGGTTCAGAGTAACAATATTAAAAAATATTTGTCAGATAATAGCTTTTACCGTCTCTGTCTCTCTCTCTCCAATTCATTCCTCTGCTCCTCTTCTTTCTCTCTCAGCTGTATCAGTCGTGAATTTTCTTTCTTCAGATCTTCACCTCGCTGCTCTGATTCATCCAGTTGCTTCTTTAAACTAAGAACCATTTCCTTTTCACTGCAAAAAAATAATATACGTTATTATAATATTATTATAAAGTTTAGAAAGTATTAGAAAGTTATTTCCTGTGAAAATCAGAGCTATAAGCGTCACACCAAAAGTGGACACCCCTTCTAATAACCCATTGCCCCATTAACCACTTTTGGAAGTAACTGGAAATTCATTTGCAAGCCAGACCTTCCACTGATGAGCCAAAATATCAAAAACACAGCCAGCCAGCCAGCGCTGGGGGATGCTAGTGGCAAGACTTTAGTGGGGGATTAGATTAAATTAACTTAAATCATATAAAAATATATAAAACATACCAATTATAAAATTTGATTCCATTAAATATGTTTCTATATAAGTCCATTTTGTTAAAATGATTGTCAAACAATATTTATTGATTATTGATAATGATTATTAATTGTTATTGCTGACCTGCTCAGCAGACTCTGTATTCGTTTCAGCTCCAACAATTCCTGATCAGCTTGTTTCTGTAAATCCACCCTCTCGCTTTCAAGCTCTCTGATTTGCTGCTGCAGTAGTTCTGCTTCCGCTCTTGACCTGTGCCAATGTCCCTCAGCTTCCTGAGAACAGCACACATTTATACATCATTCATATTTGTATGAAAGTTTGTACAACACTGATCTATTAACAACACTTATTAACACACTACAAGTGCAAAAATACTCAACAGCATTAACAAGCCTGGTGTGTCTTTATACTTTGGAAAAAGCACAAAATCTCTATTCTATTTGTTAGAAAAACAGGCAGTGATAAGATCAGATCAACGTGTTGAGTGATTTTTTTTTATTATTCTAGTAGAGAGGCTGTAGAAATTTTCTCCGCCTTGCATCATTTGACACTTGAGGTTCAGTGAAGCAAAGATGCTAGTTTTCCTAATGCCAAGTTCACACTACACGACTTTCTGATTTGCCGGGTCGCTGTACAGTTCACACTACACAACTGAATCTTTTGCACTCGGGAGTCTTTCAGTCGGTGTATATTTCACACTACACAACAGATCGGCGATAGGGGGTTTCACACTACACCATCTATCACCAACTGGAATCGCAGGCGAGCTTCTCCGGTCTCCCAAATATAGTTTTTTTTTTTTACAAAAACACACGTGAGACGTGACGAGGGGTTTAATGATACCACGTCCAAAAATGCACGTCAACAAGTAGCAAGCAATCGAAGTGTTTGTGCGCTGATGTGCAGCGTAAAATCAAGGAAGAAAAATAAATGAATCTGAGTGGATTTGGCAACATGAACAGCACGGGTTGTTCTATAGTGAGTTGGAGGTTAATAAATATTTTTGCAATGCAGCGTTGGTGTTTTGTAGAGAACGATCAGGTCAGAAATATTGTAAAACGTGTGTGTGCCGATGTATTCTGATATAAACTATATTACACCCCTGTCCCACCTGTTTACACTCCTCTCCTGCGTTTCCCCTCACACCGTGTTCTCATTGGCTGTTCGACACAGCACTCATTGCAGTCTGCAACTCAGATCAGATATCTGACATGCTAGAAATCTCTAGCATGCTCGACGAGCCGGTCGGATCGAGTTGTTGAGTAGTTCACATTTAGCGATTGAGAGCCGAGTTTTGATCGCCGAGCAAACGCCGAGTTGCTCCCGAGCCGGCAAATCTAGCACCGACCAGTCGCCGAGTGAAAATCAGGGCAAAAATTGTGTAGTGAGAACTAGGCATAAGGTTCGACATTGACTCTCTGCTTTGGTGTTTACCACACCGGTGTGTATGAGACTGTGATTCAGTATCCCCTAACTACATGAATAGTATCAGACACAGCACAATCCCTTTGTGAGCCGGATGCACCAAAATTGAGCAGCTAGAGCACGTGTACACTTCTGTCCATCTGTCCCATGCACAAGTTGGAAAATAAAAATAAAAAATAAGAATATTTATTTAATTTACTAAGTAATACTACAGACCTGCAGTTCTTGGTGTTTCCATTGGATGGCAGTCTCAGCCTGAGCGATAATGGTCAGTAGAGCGTGCAAATCATCAGTAAAAGCACCAGGAGCTGAAAAAACTCTGGATCTGGTGTGTCCTTCCAGCCTCTGTGAGCTCAAAACCCTCTGCTATATATTGAGAGGAAAAACTTCATTCACTATTAAACTCGGGGTACAACAATCATTCGTTTATTTTTAATTTATTTATTTTTATATTTTACTAAATCTTTACCCGAGATGTGTTACTGCAAAGATTGTAACACATCCCACATGGGATGCCAATGGATCTTGGGATCTCTGCTATACCCCTGACATAGACAAGCATGCCTATATTAGGAAGCATGACCTGCCTATAGCACCAATGAGCATCCAAACCCTAGATCTCGGCAGTAGTGGGCTAGCATAATTTACCGCTGCACCACCCAAGCACCTGTGCCATAAATATCTGGACAGTTGTTTGATGCACATAATTAGTTTATTACAGACTGTCACATTGTAAACATTAGTAAGAATGAAAGAAGCTTAGTCTGAACAATACAATTTAAAGGGCAATTTAAGAAAAAAAATCTGCGCTGTGAGAGATCAAAAGCATGTTTAAAGAAAGTGCAGGGCAGCAACAGTAAAAACAAAGCAGTTAAAATCAAACCTATACAGTGCATTTGGGTGCAACTACACTCTAACAGAAGCTAACAGTTTTTTGTTTGAAGGCAAGCTAATCTCTAACATAGAAGATAGAGCGATAAGAGGATTTAGCTTACCCTGCTGCTCTAACAAGACAAAGTAAACTGTTTAATACATATATTTAGTTTATAGCAGACTCTAATGTTCTAAATGTTTTAAACACTGGTTAGGGTAAAAGATCTGGATCTGCCTTTATAAATAGGCATAAAAACCTTTATAAATAGCAGGTAGTTTTAATCCCAGTACATGAAGATGTTTGGATGAACTTTAAAAGCTCACCAGTTTCATAAGAGCGTGTGTAACTGATTCCATGTCTCTCTCCATGGCTCTGTGTTTCTCCTGAAGTTTCTCATGCTCTCTTTCTTCTTCTCTGTTCCTCCTATCAAGTTCCTCTTCATGTTTCTGTCGTTCAAACTCCTGAGATTTTATCATCACTGTCAACTCATCAATCCTGGAAAAAGCAAAGCCCCTGTATTCACTTCTAAAGCAACAAAAAAGTGGTGCATTTCTAATAGCAGGTCCACTGATAAAAATAAGCAGCGCTTTAATTGAGATTGATGTGTAGGTGTATTTGTTTATAGCAACCTGTCAGTCAGCTTTTTGGTGTAAATATCATGGTCCAACTCATCTATAGTCATCGGTCCAACAGTAGAGGAGAGAGGAGGTGCAGGAGCAGAAAGAGTGGAAGTAGGGGGAACTGGAGGAACATTCAAGGAGAGAAATGTAGACGATAGACGAGAGAACTCCGCCCTTATCTCCCACAGGTCCCTGGAAAGTAAAAACAACCAATCAAACACATTTCATTTTTATTTAATTTTCATGTTTTACTAATGATTTATCCAGGCAAAGCAGAAACAAATCCCTGAAAAGACAGCAATCTATCGCAGGGCCTTGACTACCCCCCTCAGACAAAGCCAATCATGTCTGTATGTAGACACCCGACTGGTCAATCGTAGGGGATTTGAACCCTGGATCCCAGCAATAGTACCACAATGGTACCACAAATATGAGCTTTTATCTGCTATTGTTTTTTACACCATTTGGTAAATAAAGGCCAGTGTTCTCTTCATAGTAAGGTTTTGTCCTCACTTGTCTGTTGCAGTTTTGACAGCATGACATTGGCGTTTAAGAGCAACCGTCCCGCTCCAAAGCGACATTAATCTTGAATGTTCTGCTGATAAATAGCCTGTGAGAACCTGCAACACATATAGTTACAGTTAGATTAGATAACTTAGATAACTTTTTCATAAGCCATTATGACGAAATCTGCTGAAAATATACATGCAGTTAGCTTAGTTTTATATGTCTCTTATGTTTTTTCATCTTGATCAGTTGCATTTGACCATCAACAAGCTTTTGGTAACTCCAGACCTCTTCATTTTAGTTGTTTTGGTTTTTTAGCACAGTCCACATACTTTTGCCAGGGTTGCGGTCAGGACTTTCAAAAAAACATTCATAATTGATTAATTATTCCAAACTGAGTGTTGATGTGCAGTTTGGGTTTACTTTCCAACCATGGCCAAAATGTTTTTTTGCACTTACAGTTGTTTGCACAGAGCTTAAGAATGCTCTAATGAAAATCCCTGATTCTTTCTGAGATCAGTTTAGATCTCCCCAGACTTCCCCACAGTTAAATGTCATTACTGAACTTTCTGCATCCCCACACAAATCATACGTTATTGTATGTATATGTTCAACCAAGCAGATTTTGTCATAGAAAAAAAACATTTAATCACATTTAATCTTATTTCAATCATTCAGAACAGCAGCAAAAATGCTTTTCCCCATCATTGCTGACCTCCTTCTCCTTATTCCAATCCATCTCTTTTTGGTCTGCCTCCTCCACTGCTCTGGACCAATCAGACGTCAGCTTCTTTAAGTCTTCCTGCAGAGCTTGATTGGCTTCTCCTGATTGGCTAAGCTGACTTCGTAATAGAGAGTTGACTTCCACCAATGTTACGTTCCTGCTCAGGAGAATCAGGTATATATATATTTATATTAGGGCTGTCAAACGATTAAAAATTTTAATCGCGATTAATCTCAGAATTTCATATAGTTAATCGCGATTAATCGCATTAAATAAAATCTGTGTAAATGTTATAGAAAACAAGGTTTTTTTAAGTGAAATGTGAAAAGTGGACGTTTCTACACGAAGTGAGTGTGTTTTGACCCTTTTGGGGCTTCCATAGTTCATGGACTAGCGTGCTTGACTACGGTATTCAGTGCCGTAACAGATTAAGTTAATAAAGTGTTTTGCTCCCGACAACTTGTGAATATACCGTGTATTTATTTCTTTATTATGCAAGTGCATCCCTACGACGCTCAGTTATATTATTTTAACAAACCGCAAATGAACAACGGTGGCAAGTCCGACATTAAAACGTTGGTTCTACCAGTCAAGTCTCAACATGAACTAGAATTTGCGTTAACGGCACTATTTTTTCTAATCGCGTTAAATTGAGATTGCGTTAATGCGTTATTATCGCGTTAACTTCGACAGCCCTAATTTATATATATGGTCTGATATGTTCTATCATGATTTACTGTACATAAAGATCACAGAACACAAAAATCGTTTAGCTTATCAACATATTACAAGGTCAAGAAATTATTTTCATGAATTTATTTCTAAACCTTTGTTGCTCTTCCTCCAGCCGGATAAGAGAGGTCTCCAGATTATCACTGCGTTCATCTCGCAATAGTCTCTGAAAAAATAAAATAAAATAAACTGGAAAAAATCTTCAGATGGAGCAATTTGTCGCTCCAGGTTTGTCAGAATTAGAATTGTCCAGACTATGCTCAAAGACAAACAAATAGATCCTCTACCATATCAAACCTAACCTCTCACTCCAAGCGCCTATCCTGGGATGTCTTACCTCTCTTATCATTATTTCTTTTTCCTCTGTCATCGCCCGCTGCTGCAAAGTCTCACAACGACTCCTGTAGTCCATCACCTACAACACAATCACACACATATTCATCCTATTAACAATACAGACTCACCGAACACTTCATTAGGAAAACCTGAGATGTTTTTAATGGATTGTGGAATGTGTTGCACAAAGAATTGAGGCTACTGTGAGAGCAGAGGGGAGTCCTACCCTAATAAAGTGGCTATTAAGAGTATAACACAAACTGGATTCTGTACAAACTGCCCCTCTGTGTAATGCATTTAGACCTTTTGCTGCAGTTTGTGGATGAGCAGAGCCTGCCGGGCTTCTCTCTCTTTTCCTTCTCTTAGTTTTCTCCTCCATTCTCTCTGCTCAACCTCCCACCCAACAGGAACTGATGTGTTTAAAGTCTGAGAAAGCTGAACACAACACACACACACACACACACACACACACACAACGAAGTGTTTAGTCCTGACCAGGTGAAAGCAGTGGTCAAACATGAAAATGAAATCAAATGGAAAAATGTCAAACCCAGACCTGCTCATTCATCACAAAACCCTGTGTGCACATTTCATTAATAAATAAGTAAATAAATGAATAAATACCCGTTCAGTAAGCGCATTTGTTCGGGATCGAAATTCGTCTGTTTCCGCCCTACTCTCAGCAAGCTCCTCCTCCAGCCTCGATAACTCTGCCCTCAACTCCACCCTTTCTGCTTCCCAGCCAATCAGCAGTTCAGAGTCCATTTTAACCCTGCTGTTATTATAATATAATAATAGTGTTATTAGAATTATACAAGAATTCCAACACAAACATAACACAGAGGCGCATTACAAAGGGAAAGTCTAAGAAGCTCTGTACAGATCTCAAAAGCACAGCATAAAAGTTAGAGATGTCACCAGCAGCTACACTATATGCTCAAAAGTAATGCAACACTTAAATGTTTGAGTTCATGTGTTTCAGCCACAGCAGTTGCTAACAGGGGTAATATGTCAATCATATAAAGGACATGATATGCTTCCAACACTGCAGCAACAGTTTTGGGAAGGCCCTTTCCTGTTCCAGCATGACTGTGCATGAAGCAATGTCTATAAAGACGAGGAAAGCTCGGTTCAAAGAAACTCCAGTAGCCTGCACAGAGTCCTGACCTCAACCCCATTTAACAGTTTTGGAATGAACTGGAACATCAATTGAGGCTTTCTTGGCCAACATCAGTGCCCAGCCATACAAATGTTCTTTTGGCTGAATGAGCACAAAATCCCACAGACTCACAAAGTCTTGTGAGACGTTTTATCAGTAGAGTGGATGTTGTTATAGCTTAAAAGATCACACAGAAGTCCCTATTGTAATACCATTTGTTTTTTTAAATGGGATGTCCAACAAGCTCATGGTCAAGTTTTCACTATTAAAGATAACTCTCACTGTGGTGCTGTGAAGTCCTATGTGAGTCTTAGACTGAATTATTTTACATTTCTCCTCAGCTCTTTTGGATTTTTTACTTTACTAGTGTAAATTTAGTTAAAAACTGAAGAGGCTGTTAAAGCAGCAACAGAAAATTAATTTTAGGGTGATTGTTTATGAGACGGATAGGGCAATTGTAGCCTAGCGGTTAAGGTACTGGACCTGTAATCCAAAGGTCACTGGTTCAAGCCCCACCACTGTCACAGTACTGTAAGTCGCATTGAATAAAAGCGTCTGCTAAATGCCGAAAATGCAAATGGATTCACTGGTGCTGTACGGATTACTAACTCTGAGGGTCAGTGGTTTAATATCGGTTTTATCTTCAGTTGGACAGGTTAAAATAAAACAAATCGGAGTTTAATTGAGGATAAGACATTATTCCGTCGCTTGAGACCGTTAGTCTGTCCAATGACATTTATTAGCAAAACGTCTGTAAAATCAGTTAAAAGTTTACGGAACACCGTTACTTATCATCTAGTACAAACACTGCTCTAGTCTACTTATATAGCTACAGCATGAATAATCCGCTTTAACTGCTCCGACTCACCTTTAAACTTAGCAGTCACCCCAGTAATATATAAATAAATAAACAAATCAGAAAATTATATATAAAACAAAAAAATACTGAATCAGGCTATTATGTTATTACTCATATAAACACTTCCTCTTTGGTTCATGTTTTAAAATGCTACGCCGTTTGTATGTAAGAAAAAACAACAATCGCCGCCCTGCTGGATGGAAGAGGAACTGCGCCACTCGTCTAAGCTACAATAAAGTTTGTACTGTTTACGTTTGCAGACGTAAATTTGTAACACCTACTATCAAAAAACCTGGAATACCAGTTACACTATAAGTTTATCATGCACATACATACATACATACATAGCCAGTTCATATTTTAACATGTGGCATAGCCTCCTGATTCCCTAGTATTGATAATGTTCGTCAACATCTGCTTGCTTCTCTGTACAAATAGAATGTCACTTGAAGCCACTTCTCTGTAATGATAATGTGTGTTGTAGTGGTGTGATAACGTCACATGGATTTACATGAACAAGTCTCAGACTTAAGTTAGCGCTAATCTTTTGCAAGCTGATTATGACTGTGTGAGGGTTGAAGGGTTGAGTTCAGGTGAACTGAGATGCAGCATCGACTTTGTACTGTATGTGTGGAATATATTTTTATGAGCACACCAGTAACATTGATTTGACCTTGTGGCTTTTCTTGACTTCTCTGAAATCCAAGAATCCATCTTAAATCAAGATTTTTTATTTAATTATTTATTATTAATGTTTCAATCAAAGAAAAAAACAGGGAACTTTTTGGCACATTCCAGTTAATGAGGATTGTTTAAAGAGTATAAAGAGTGATTAACTGAAGACATTATCTTCATTTTCTGTTCTTGGGATGCTGCTCCTCTGCTCTTGTTACCTTTTCCTCACATACCTGTCACTCTACCTGTCATTTAATTTGCTCAGAAGCCTGCTTACTTTAAGCGAGAAAAAGGAAGTGACTGCAAGGATCCGCAGGAAGCGGTGGAGAAGAGGAAGAATGAGACTGTCAACCAGGATGACCTTTCAGCGTCATAGCACACATTAACACACACACACACACTAATGTACATACACATAAATAAAGTAAAATTACATTTAGAAAGTGTGTGTTGTGTTCTTGATCACACTTTGTGCATCATCTGTGATAATTTAATGCACTGAGTATCACAAACAATAAAACTTAAAATATTTTAATGAATGGCTTTATTTTTAGAACATTATTTACATTTATTAATAAATAAGACATTTACAAAACATGGGATTCTACATTAATGAACATGTGTAAATAATTTTTAATTTACAGTTGAATGCATGAGCTGTCACTGATACTTAAAATTTAATTTAACTACTCAGTTTCCTGACCTAATGCTCATATGTATGGTTATTTGTTCTTTGTTTGGAGTGAATAAGCATTACCGCAGTAGCCACACAACGTTTTTATATGAAAGTGATTTTGTTTTATGTGAAGCTAACTGAATTTAACCAAAGTGTGTAAAACATGACGTTAAAAAATAATAATAAATTAATAAATACATATGTCTACCGGGTAGGTCCTTAAATCCCAAAAAGTCACATATTGCTTTGATTGAATCTTAGTTTTTTTGCTTCCAGGGCTTCAGTTTACGCCAGGCCACCTGTTGGATTAAAAGTAAAATAGTTTAATTTATATAATATTAAAATTACGGAATAAAAGTAAAATTAGTCATTAGTAATATTACATTTAAATCATGTTTACGTACCACAGTTATAAAGAAGATTTATTTTATGAATATCAAGCAGGCTTGGTCCATCTCGCTGACCAATTTGAATGTTCGGGTCCGGTTTAGGAATGATTGTTGGTGATCCATCCTCTGAGAAAGCAAATCTATAATCAAAGTAAAACAGAAAATAGAAGCAGTGTGAATGCACTGTGTTAGTGAAGCTAAAGTCAAGAGACAAGTTTTGTAGTAAAATTTTCTAGTCATTGGTGGCATTCGGCTATTTACAAGTGAAGGGCAATGGAGCTTGAGCTCATGAAATGATCACTTGTAGCATTTTTAACATAAGCTATAGCTACAGGACAGAGGCTGAAGAAAATTTAAAACTATTTTTAAAAATGTGATGTAGTAAAATGCTGATTTCCTTTTAACTTCCAGCTCACAACTCTCTCCAGGGCCTCTACTTGACTGTTACAAGCCCTTTTGAGTGTAAAATTCTAAAAAATGCTACTGTTAGAGATTATGATTGGCTTAGCTTTATTCCATTTGCCCTGGAATAGAGTTTCTGTACATAGACAATCAATAGGAAATAAATAAGTTTCATTGACTAGCATTGACAGCCTAACAAATATAAAGATAGAAAGATAATGCTGACCTGCCATAGTGCATTACAGAGTCGTAATCATACACTGTGTTCAGGTTGTTTGTCTCATACTTTCTAAAGTTGTGCTTTTGACCTGCAAACATGAAGAGAAGATTTTAAAAGAGTAGAATAATTGAAAAGAAGATTCAGATAAAGTCAAAGGATTATAATTACTTGTAAGGGACATACAGTGGGTGCCAAAAGTCTGAGACCACAAAGTTTGTTTTACCACCACTTTATCCTGGTCAAAGTCTCAGTGGGTCTGATTCATTAGGCGAAAGGCATGAATCAACCCGGACAGGTGACCAGTCCATCACAGGGCAGACACACAAACAAACACACACACGTACTCACTCACACTTAGGGCAATTTCTAGTAACTTCAATTAGCCTGGCTGCATGTCTTTGGACTTGTGGGAGAAAACTGGAACACATGGAGCAACCCCACATAGACACAAGCAGAAAATTCAGACACCACTTAAAAAGGACCCTGGCTTTTTGCTTTTTGGAATATTCAAGTTCCAAAACTTATGTACATTTTTAAAAGATTAAACTTTTGCTGATTTTTAATAAAAACATAGCATTCTAGCATTTTACTAGTGGTCACAGACTTTTAGCCCCACTGAAAATATTATGGTAGTCTTTCAAGATTAAAAGAAAAGCATGTAATGAAGTGAAACACACCTTCAATAATATTTTCCCATAGGATGGTGACATATTGGTCACGGTCTGAGCGGGACTGCTCATGAACAAATCCTAGTGCATGCATTAGCTCGTGAGATGCCACGCCCGACCACATGCATGCTGGAGTCTGCAGTGAAATTTGTTGAGCTCCACCCACCATGCCCAAGAAAGACCAGCACCTATAAGATGAACAATACACACAACAGTTTTATGTACAGTATACAAACAAGTATACACCCCCACATTAATGCAACCTTCACATACTGTATATGCAAATCAACCATATTGTAGACACTAATGGCCCCCCATATCATGACAGATGTTGGCTTGCCCATTAAGAGCTAAGATGAATCACTGTAAAAAAAAATAGAATTGCAGTTTTCCTAGTATGTATTTTAACCTCATCACTGGTGCCACAGTGTTATATTTATGTCGTGCCAGTGATGTCACTCGAAATTGAGGAGGATGGATAATACGAACCAGGAACTATTTTTTGATTGCACACGTATTTTGAAAGAAGCTCTGTTATTGAAACATACCCCAACTTTGGCTGAATATCAATGAAGTTGGCTTGATGGGTGCGTGGGACAAATTTCACACATGTTGTAGATGAGATATCCTGCATTCCAATCTCAATAGTGATCCGGTCCATGTTATCTGAAGTGCAATAACATTTTTTAATTATTATAATCATTATACAGAAACCTAAATGATACTCCACATAAATATCTAAAGTTAAGGTCAAACCTTACAAACATGCACAGTCATAACAATCAGAATTTTAATGACTTTTGCAACATTTCTGTGACTATGGAGAGGTCAAAGGAGAGGTTTAATTATTATATTTACTTCTAGATATGACATTTTGTGTAACTCACCATAGAGAGGAGAGATTGTATAAGGAACATAAACAAATCCATCCACTGATTTTTGCCAGAGGCAGCTTTGTGCTGGACATGTGATGGCACTTCTCAAACCAGAACCTGCGATGTCACCCTCACGAAAACCAAAACTCCTATATCGAGTCATTCCTATTAAAGAAAGTAAAGAGTGTTAAAAACAGCAAAATAGACAGAGGAAGAGGTATTCAGACCCCAAAGATGGTTAACATTAGTTCTTTAGAACATACTTATTGCAATTGTATTGTTGCCATTTACAGCACTGAAACATCTACATTTAAAAGAATTTAATTTTGCAGCATTGTAGTTTCACTTTGGCCAGTTCCCAACAAGTTTCCTAAGGTCTCTCTAATAAACTCACAGTTGTTAAACCCTGTACACATTTTCAACAGAATTTAAGTACGAAATTGGCTAGACCAGGCTGAGCAAGCACATTCACGTTATTTCTTTGGAAATCAGACTTTACTTATACTGTTTTTTATGTTAAGGCTTGTTGTCTTGATAAAACATCAGGATTCAGTTTCTTGCTGATATTAAATACTCCCAGGTACTTTCTATCCATTCATGTTTCATTAAATAACTTACAATGCTTTAGTGCTGTTTGCAGAGAGAGCTAAATTATTACCAATGAGTTATAGGGTTGTTTTATTAGAAGGTTGTTCTAATTTGTCTAACAGTATGTATGGGCTTTAGGAGCTTTGAATGAGCTGTAGGAACAGAAATAGCTGCAGTGCAATTTATTGCTAATTGAATTTGATGTTGTGTTTTCAGTTAATCTAGGCTTGTCCTTTATCTTCCTCATTACTAATCTAAGCAATCATCTGTTTGTAGAACATTTATGGTTCTATAAACTTTCCAATTGTAGCTTATGAAAGCATTGTACCAAAAGTGTTTGTTGTGGTTGTTTGTTGATCCTGTAAGTATTAATATGGTTAAATGCTAATGAATAGAAACTGCTCTAGAACCAGAAGGTCAAATTCTTACCATTGTTTGCTTTAAGGATCTTGTCCATCGAATTCATCTCATCAGGAGATAACAACTCCTCTGTTGTGACAAATTAAACAACAATTAGTACCACTATTGAAAGATTAACATGTTCACTAGATGTAAATCTGATCACAATTATTCATAAAAATACACAAGTTTTATTTTTGACCAGAAAAAAACAGAGAACACCTAAAACATCAATCTAATCAAATCGCAGATTAATCAGAAACCGAGTTTTTACCTGAAAATTCTCGTTTGATTCTCAGCTTTGCTTCATGCACTACAGAGGAATTCTGTAAAAATACAATTAAGAAGACACTGTAATTTTTACAGGTAACTAAAGTAGAGTGGCCGCCACAGGCTGCTTTATGGTGGTTATGCTGATGTGTTGAATGCAGCAGATATGATAAATATAAAGACCTGAGGGACTGGGGTTAACACAGTATGGGGTATCACAGGCATCTGTGGTAAGTACCCAACGACAGTGGTCCGATGAGAGATGAGCCACAAACCACCAAGTTGTTGGGTGACCAAGACTCTCTAATGCCAGATGACATGAAGGCTAGGACATAAGTCTGGTTCAGACCGTGTGGATCAAACTGCAGATCATTTTATTCCAGATGACGAGGTGAATGTGTCACAACACACAGTGCATCTACACCTCTGTGTACAGGGCTGCGTAGTCAGAGGCCAATGCTAACTCCTGTCCAGCGTTACATGTACCTACAATGTGCACACAAGCATCAGAACTGGACATCAGAGCAATAGAAGAAGGTTGGCTGGACTGTGTTCTCCCAGATTATGAGTCCATGTCTTGGTAGTCATATGAACATCAAAGTGCAGAACAAAACATGCAAATAATAATAAATAAATATAAGCTGAAAAAAAATTAACCTTTAACTTAATGATTACAACAGTGCCATTAAAAAAACAAGATCTTATGCAGTGACACTTGTATTAGTATTTGTTTTACCTGCAGAGGAAAAGACCAACACTGCATCACCATCCAAAAAAAGATTCCAAAACAGATCATCTTGGTGTTCATATACATGCACAGATCATTTACAAGAGGAAAACCAGGCTTCTGGAGTCCAGTACTAAAATTTGAGCTGCTATATAAACCCACGCTCAGCTCCACCCATACTAAACTCAAAGCTAAAATAAAGTCATACATTGATATTTAATATTAGGACAAATCCTTAATGTAAGGGAGCAGCTACACAATTACTACGTGCACTACATTACTAAGTGCACAATTACTACGTGCACTACAAAACTCAGGAGTTTCTTTCCTACATCAGCAGGTTCATGAAAAACAGATTCACCCTTGCAAAAAAACTGATGCCTCAGAGAAAGGTCGTCTTTAGTTTAAGCACCAAAAGCTAAGATCTATAGTTCATATTATTATAATACGACTGCATCTGTACACTGTTTGAATTTAAATACTTCAAATACTTTAAATACTGTTCATTTTAGTAGAAATTTTGAAAAAAAAATCACACAATAATTACACTATATGAAAAAAGTATTGGGACGCCCCATTCTAATTACTGAATTCATGTGTTTCAGCCACAACAATGGCTTAGAAGTGTAATTAATTATATAAAAGCTTTCTAAACCAACATAAGTGCTCAGCCATTCAAATGCTCTTTTGACCAAATGGGCACAAATTCCTACAGACATACTTCAAAGTCTTGTGAGAAGCCTTCTAAGACGAGTGGCTGTTTTTATACCTAAAAAGATCACATAATACCATTTGTTTTTAAAATGGTTTATCCAACAAGCTCATGGTCAGGTGTCCAGTGTACTTTAGCTAGAGCAATTATCAAACATTTTTTTGGCCACTTGGCCTCAATGATCAAAGGCAAGGATCAAACCCAGGCCTCCAGGACTCACACTGCTGCTTAGCACTCACTCTTTGAGCTAAAGTGCAGAAAAAATACAGGAAGAAAGTAATAAGCACTGTACGGTTCACGAAGGCTGCAGATCTGCTGGAGTAGCTGCTCAACTGGATTTTCTCACACCTGCTTATTAAGTTCTTTACAAAATCCTTAACAACCTCCCTCAGAGTTGTTACTGCGTCATGTACAAAACAACCAGGCTCAAAACTAGGTGTTCCCACAAACCATTCAACTATTAATCAATTTTACTGACCAGTTCACCCTAGTCAGGGTTGTGAGGCAGCCAAGTGCCACCTGCAACCACTGGGCAATAGAATACACCTTTGACAAGGTGTCGATCCTGTCTGCAGGTTGACACACACACATTTACTCATGCCTAGGGGCAATTAAGTTTAACCAATCTACCTTCTGCATGTTTTAGGAGATGGGAGAAAACTGGAATGCCCTGGGACTACACCCAGACATATGGAAAACACCTCACAGAGAGTAACTGGAAGCAGCGATCGATCCCAGGACCACATTATCCATAATGCAGTGTGCCAATACTTTTTCAGTAGCAGTCTGCATTCAATTAAAAACTAGTGTACACAGTCCAGCAAGCTTTTATATTGCTGAGGGCTTATAGGCTGCTATTCAAGAACAAAGCTTCTGTTACAAAATTTTGTTGCTGATCGTAAGATAAGAAGCAGGATGAGGAGCTTTATTTAACTGTAGCCTCTGAACCACTGGTGATGTAAAGCATTATGACATTATACATTATGATGAAACTCAATGCTGTTTTTACATAGAAAAGCTCTGGTTCTCTCTCCTATAAAACATACCAGTATGTACAGTATATTGGTTGCTCTTAGTTTTTTCTTAGTGTAAATATGTGGTACTGTCTTGAGAGTTTTCCTGCCCTGCACTCAGTGTTTTGGGGCACCATGTTTTTGCTGCATGACAGCCTCTGGACCCTGACCCTCAAGATAATACTGAACATTACCAAATAAATGTGAGATGTTACCCAGGGTAAGATTTGAAACTGAGATACCTCAAGAAAATAACTGGACAATGCGAGGAACATGCCAAACTTTTCACATATTGTGATGGCAGCAACCCACACTATTGCTCACTGTCTGTGAAGAGTTTTACTGTTTTCCCTCATGTCCGTGTTTGTTTCCCTGAGTTTTACAGTTTTATCTTCAAAACCATGCAGTAGGTGGATTAGTTGCTCACGTCTTTCCAGGGTATATTTGTGTTTTAAGGTTAGCTCTCACTAGATGGCCATAGTGAGGTAAACGTAATAGATGTCAAACTCACAGAAGAAAAAACACCATTAGCAACACCCTCACGGTAATGTTTTATTTTTGGTTTTATTTAAAAGAGTAATTTCACAGCGCTTGAAGTGTGACACGAATAAAATGCGTTGTATGTTTTGATTAATCCGACCACTGATGTTTATTTTAATTAAAACAGTCTAGTCATTTGACTTCCGATTTTGTCAAGAATGCTAGACATTCTGGCGTTTTCCACCTACCCGTTTTCTGTCCTGCGGTAGGACCAACCTTCTGTTCTATGATTGGAAGGATGGCTTCTGTTAACCAATCATAGCTCACAGGATGTTTACTACTGACCAACCCTGTCGCCCAAGGGCGGTGTTTGTTTAAAACAGGTGGAAAAAGTACACGATACTTAATAAAACAATCTTAACCATTTTGTGTGAAGTTGTAGATTAAACAACATTCATTTGTTTAAATAAATAATTAACTAGTGCTTAAAATGTATCGCATACAATATTTAAGCTGTTAATTGTTGATATTTTCAAATATATTTTTTATTACTGTAGATAATCAAAGGAAAACAAGCTGCTAAAACCAACTAAAGTTCACAGTGTTCCGTGCACTTTAATGTCATATATTTATCAGATCTGCTGTATTTAACATCTATTGGATCCCTCACACTCAAACACACCAGTGCTACAGAATAGACATCATGCACGTTTTTGATGGTGTGTACCAGTCTAAAAATCGGTCACAGAGCGAATCCAGTGGACTCAGCTGAACCAAAGTGAGAGCCAGTAACATTAAATGTGGTGTAATATAGTGTGGTTTGCTACCACTTAAACAAAAGAAACTGCCTGGCATTTTTGCTCCGTCAAGAATTTGCACATTACATTAAACCAACATTTTAAATGGTGCTGGTTGTGCAAAGGTGTGGGGATGCACTGCTGTGTCAGGACCTGTCATGAAACATCACTACGCCATTGTTGCGTTGCAAGGGTTGACTGCAGAGATGGGTCAGCTTTCTCCAGTGCCCTCTGTCTCTTGTCGCCTGTATCAGACTAGCCCCTAATAATGCAATCCACCTCGTGATGTTGTTAATTAATTTTTCTTGGTCTTCTTCATCTTCTAAGTTCTTCCACAAGTTCTTCCGTTTTAGTTGTGGTGCAGTGTTCTTGCAATATCTTTTCATTTGTGTTTTTTTCTCTCTCCATCAGTTCTGTGGTTTTGGTTGTGTTGGAAAATGGCCAGATCGGATCAACAGTCTTTGTTTGATGTTGCTGTTGATCCGAAGCTCATTGATGGACTCCGAGAGATTTCAGATTTGCGAAATCATCAAGAAGTGTTCCTGCCGGCTATCAGTGAAGGTAACGTTTTCATATTCACAGTGTGGTGGGAGGTGAAGGTCATATATTCACATAACATCATGTTATGTGCCACTTTGTTTTTCATTATTTTTGTTGAGATATTATATTTACACATAATTTTGATTGGTATTTTCACAGAACATCACCTTCTCTTGGTTTGGAGTGTTTTATTTTCTCCAGTTAGGAATGTTTTTGCCTAGTCTTGTTTAAATTGTTGAGTCATTAGCACTGAACTCTCTGCAGTGCTGTAGATGTGTAACCTGGATCTTTTGGGACTTATTTTTCATTAAGCTGTTAAAGAAATTTCAGTTTATTAATTACTGTTTATTTTATGATGTTTGCTTTCGCTGTGGTTTGTTGGAGTGGTGTTTTTAAAAAAACCAAAATGTGTTTGTAGGTTTACCTGATGAAGGAAGAAAAAAGGAAGGAGAAATGGAAGAGCTCATGTCCTGTAGAGAAGTGTCTGACAAGAAGCTTTGCACAACATGCCAGTGTTTTTTTGAGAATCGTGATGATCAGGTGCAGCACTTTTACCTCAAGGCTTTCAAGCTCCCATATAATAATTAGAAAAAATACGTGAACCTTTGCGTTAATATGTTTTTATGAGGCAGCTGTTTTAGTTAATAAGATGCACACAGTATCTGAAATGGATCTTTTTCAAAAGTTCTCATAAATACAATGAGTTTGCAGATGTGGGTTGTTAAGGTGTATCTGATGTAATCAAATCTATTTTTTTATTATTTTTAAGAAATTCAGGACTGCATTACACACCAGCACGAAACATCATCCCAGCTGTGAAGCATATTGTAGGGTGCATAGGACAGCTTGCAATAATTAAAAGTATAATAATAATTTAATTGTGTAACAGTAGAAGGGTTCACTTGCTTTGTTTTCAACCTACACTGGGAGTAAATTAATTAATATAGACATGACATACAATCGTTTGTGTGTTATTACTTCAGTTCAGAAGAGTTATTATTTTGAGTTGGATGAAAATCTTAGATTATACTTACATTATGTTTATTTAGATGGAGCATTATAAACTAGACTGGCATCGCTTTAATCTAAGACAGCGACTGGCTGGACAATCAGTGATCACAGTGGAGGAGTTTGAGAAGAAGACCGGAACAGGTACTCAGAATCTAGCCTTACATCAAGTCAGTAGAATTTTGGCTCTGTTAGTCTGTAACTTTTGTTAGTTCATTGTGAGTGACTGGAACACAAGTTTGACTTTTATAAAATCTGCTGGTCAAAAAACATGTATTCAGCTGTTAAATGGAATAGCTGCTGCTTTTTGTCCTTGTGATTTACAATCTTTCCTTGCATTCTAATATTTTTTGTTGTCTGTGAGCAGGTGATATGTCCAGTATTTCAGGGTCAGACTCTGAGGAGGAGGAATCACAAAGTGAGGACGAGGGTGAAGAAAATGAGGATGAAGATGATGGTGTAATTTTTCATGGGGGGTGTTTATCTAGCAGAGTTTTGTTCCAAAACTCACAGGGACAATATCTGTGTCTGTATCGATGTGCAGTACAAAACAGGCTGGTAGGTTCATAACTAGTAAACAGAGTTATGTTTATTATAAAATTATGGACATTTTCGAGTAAATAAGTTTTTGCTTTTAGAAAAAGCTAAATGAAATACAGTCACTTACCTTTAAATAAAAGCATTAGATAAAATAAGCTGTTTTTTGGTAATTAATAATGTACAACATTTCTGGTGTGTTCTTTAGACAGACAGTAAGGATAATTTGGTGGATTCCTTGCTCAAAATCTCGGCGAACACTGTCTGGGTAATTCTGATGACTGGTGGTGGACATTTTGCTGGAGCAGTTTATAAAGGGTCAGTATGTCATGGTGTCTGTTTATATTTAATTGCAGCCGAGGTCACTTGTCTGGCTCTCTCCTCAGTGGTGCAAGCAGCCGATGAGTTTCAATCAAGAACAGCTGCTAGATAATTAAGTCGATTTCTTGACAGTTGATGGTTTGATATGATCTTTGTGCGATCTCAGGAGAACTAAGTGGGATTGATTGGTTAGGAGGTCATATACTGTGCTTTAGGCTTTAGTGGTTTTGGTGGCTGGAGTAACAATGATGATCTTGGCTTGGACTTTTCTGGTTTAGATTTATAAATTACTAGTAAAAATTATCTGATCTTACAGAAAAACAGTCCTGCAGCACAAGACGTTTCACCGCTACACAGTACGTGCCAAAAGAGGAACAGCTCAGAGTGTCCGTGATGCTCAGAACAAAAGTCATGCCCCCAAATCTGCTGGTTCTGCTCTCCGGCGCTATAATGAAGCAATGCTGACAAAGGTGAGACATGCACATGACTTTTAACTGTATTTTGAGTTCACAAAGAAGACCATCTCTGTAGATATTAAAGCAAATCTCGACTGCTCCAGTGATTTGTTTTTAATTTTATGGACTTTGGTTTTGAGTTGAGCACTGCAGAGATTTGGAATCAGTCTGTTATAGAGTTTTTCTAATTAGCTGTGGGGTAAAATAATGCATTTTGCAGTAGTGTGGACCTCCAGGACTAGAGCCTGACACCACATGCTTTAGGATAAAGGACACTGATCATTATGATTAAACATTTCCATCCTTTTAAGAGTTAGCTTGTTACCGGTGTTCCTATTCACATGATGTGAAGGGTCACTACATGGTTTTCTGAATATTACAATCATATAATATGGCCTTCAAGGTCACTAGATTTTAGCCCAGTTAAACACGAGAGATTTAGAGTGTTGCACAGCAGATTCCATCACCATCTAAGCATAAATAAGAGGAGATCTTTTGGATAAATGGTGTTTTCACTGTATATCAAGACACTTGTAGTATCTTTGCTATGTAAAGCTCCAGTGTTGGTCATCCACAGCAGTGCAGAGTTTAGCATTCTGCTGCATGCAACCCATGTGATTAAGCTCATCAGCTAATTAACAACACATTGTCATGGACTGATTCTGGTCTGTTAGAGGAGCCAAAACTTAAAACTCTGTTGGGCTGCGCCAATGGAGAAACTGAGATTGACATCCTCGCCAAACCAATTAATAAACCTACTGTGTAGTCCAGTTGAATGTGTTTTGTGACACACTTGAGTCAGCCTGTTATTGTGGGATGGCAGAAGCAAATGGGGAATTTCCAATTTACATATTCATGAATATTTGCGATAGCACAAACGGCATTGTGTACAGATAGTGTGGAATAGAGTACACAGCAACATGCCAACATATTTTCTTTTTTCACCAGGAAATTCAGGAGCTGCTGAAGAACTGGGCTGAATATTTAACACAGGCTGCTGCCATTTTCCTCCGTACCCCCAAATATAACAGAGGTGTGTTTCTTGGAGGTCGTGGAGCAGTGTTGGAGAAAAAAGACTCGAGGATTCATTCGATCCCTTTTGCCACTCGCAGAGCCACTTTCAAGGAAATTCAGCGTGTTCATGACATCCTCTCAGCACTGCACGTTTATGGTACACTCAGCTAGGTTTTATTCATTTCATTTTTTGTTGAGTGTTATATTTAAAGTAGTAAACTATGTTTATATATCTGTGTTTTATTTGATTGTATTTGTTGGCAGATAAAAGCACAGATATTATAACGTTACTCAGTCCAGCCAAGAGAGTGTGGCAGAGAAAACCTGCGAGTCAGAGCAAGCAAACCACAACTGGTGAGTTTTAGCTCTCATGGCTGTGTGTGTGGTTCAGAATCACTGTGAAAGCTTTGCAAAAATCTGTACATGTGTGTGTGTAGCAATAGAGGAAAAGCAACCGGAGTATGAGGTAGATGATGACGATGACGATGATGATGAAGATAAAGAAAGCTCTGTACAGCTAGAGATGGTGGAAATGACATTTTCAACTTTGGATTTAAGGGACCATGAGATAAAACCCACCAAGAAAAGACGAAGAAGGAGAAAAGACCAAAAACCAGAGGAAAAAGAAAAAGATGAGACAGAGGGTATAATAGTTAAATATTCATATTTGCACAATTATTTTTGCTGTTATAGTCGATAGCTCTACATCAACAATAATAATAAAGTAATTGAAGGCACAGAAAATCTGCCATGTGCCCAGTGTTTCTGAGTTGCACCAGACCCATGGCAACCCTGACCAGGAAAAAGCGGTTAATGAAAATGACTAAATTAATGAATAATAAAACATCAATTGAGGTTTTCTTAACCAACAACAGCGCCCAGCCATACAAATTCACTTTTGACTAAATGGGCACAAATTCCCACAGACACACAAGTCTTGTGAGAAGCCTTTTTAGAAGAGTGTGGTTGTTCTTATAGCTGAAAAGATCAATTTTAATACTGTTTGTACCAATCTCATGATCAGGTGTCCAAATTATTTTGTCCATATAGTGTTTATGTCTGCGCCTGCTCTTTGTATTAAAATCTGTGTTTTTCTCCAAATGTGTGTGTGTGTGTGTGTGTGTGTGTGGACATGTAGACTTGAGCAGCAGGAAGAAGAAGGAAGAAAAAATAGGAAAAGAAATCATGAAGGACAAGATGAAAACAAAGAGCAAAGAACACCAAGATGATCAAGGTAAAGTTAAACACACACACAAACACTGAAAGGGTACAAAATAAAATACAATAATATAAAATAGTATTGCATGAAATAACAAAATAGTGCAATTAAAATGTATGTATGCTGTTTGCAAATATGTGAGATTTTAGAAGTGTTGTGCTATTTTATAAGTATAATCAGCCCTTTTTTCAGCTAACTGTGGCTTGTGGTGTTTTGGCTTTAAACAAGTGATCTCAGTACAATAAGAATTATGTACAAAAAATAGTTTGATGATTTTTAGGCTGATAATGATCAGTTTCCCAATGATTCTTCTATCGTCTGTCCACAAAAACACCAGCAATGCACACGAATGGTCATGTGAACACATCCTAAAGGTTAGTGTGTGTGTGTGTGTGTGTGTGTGTGTGTGTGTGTGTGTGTGTGTGTAGATGAATCATGTGTACTGTGGGAGTATGATTTAAGAGACGCCCTCTACACTGCATGTAAAACTGGTGATGTGGAGATGATCTGCTCACTTATGCACGGGAAGACAAACACACTACCTCAACATCTTAACACCCCCATCGACTCAGCTGATTACACACTGCTGCATGTAGCATCAGCATCTGCACAGAAACACGCTGTTAAACTCTTACTGGAGAAAGGAAGTGACCCAACCTGCAGGTAACACACACACACACACACATAAGTACACAAATATCAGTAACACAGGCTAGGTGCACTAGTAAACTTGTATGGAAACTTGTGAGTACATATTTCTATCAAAAGAGTCAAAATTTTCAACACCTGCTTTCTCAACAGGGGGTTATGTGTGTGATATGTGTCTTGGGGTCTTTAGTGGATAATCAGATTGCTTTTGATTTGTGTGTGTATGTGTGTGTGTTCAGGGACAGGAATGGCCAAACTCCATATGCTGTTGCACCAGACAAGGAAACCAAAAACATATTTCGAAAATTCATGGCTGAAAATCCTGAAAAATACAACTACGCTAAAGCTCAGGTATACGTGTGTGTGTGTGTGTGTGTGTGTGTGTGTGTGTGTGTGTGTGTGTGTGCATGTTTTATGTCACTGCATGGCCTTCTCATTTTACAAAATGACTTTTTTTTTAGGTCTGCTTATTTCTCTTTATTACTTAAGCATAGATTAAAATTGTTATTTTTTAATCAGTAACTGAGTCTAGTTTGTTTATTAAAGATTCCTGGACCGCTAACTGCTGAAATGGAGAGTAAGAAAGCCGAAAAGAAAAAGGCACAGAAGGCAGCAAAAAAGCAACGAGAGAAAGAACAAAAAGATGAGAGACGAAAAGAAGAGGAGGAGCAGGAGGAGAAGAGACGGTTCCTAGCGCTCAGCGACAGAGAAAAGGTATAGCAACAGTAGAATTTAAAATATATAAAAGTAACTAAAATAAACCATGATTATTGTCACTCAAATTATTCTATGCAAAAATATAAAAGGCAGTGCAAACATATACTATTCTATTTTTTAACTTCATTTGATTGTCAAGGAAAATTTAAGTGGTCATTTAGGAGTGCCTGTTTCACTGGGGTATAAATATGAGGTTAAAGAGGCTGCATTTCTTTAGTGGTTTAGCAATATTGGAAGAAGTATTGACAATATTCATTAATTTATTATTTATTATTCTGGGCTATTCTCATACAGAAAATCAAAAGAAATAATTTATTCATTCATTTTCTAATAGCATAATAAATGCAACACACAAAATGTATTTTCTGCACTACATTATTGCCCATTCTGAAGGACAGAAGAACCGCTGTACAGTTGACTGTATTTGTTAGTTTGTGAGAAACAAACAAGCATTTATAATTGTGTAACTCTCTGTTTTTATAAGCGAGCACTGGCTGCAGAAAGAAGACTGGCAGAACAGGCAGCTATAACAGGAGCAACAATTACTAATATCAGGTGAACACAAACACCCACAATGCACTGTTATGTGTTTATAAAACCACTGGCAAAAAAAACATGAAATCACGACACTTGGAAGAAAAATCGATTTTTGTTTAATAGCTGAACATTCTGGCTTTGTGAAACCTCAAACAAATGTAATACAATGATTTTGTATTTTGACAGCCTGATTTCTTTACTAAAAACAGAGCACAGTGCAAAACACGAATTATTAACTATTTAAAGGAATCGGTTGTGTGTGTGTGTGTGTGTGTGTGTGTGTGTGTGTTTCAGGCGGTGCTGGCAGTGTGGCGACTCTCTTTTGGGGAAGGTGCCGTTTGAGTATCTTAATTTGTTTTTCTGCTCAACAAAATGTCTACAGACTCACCGCAGAACCAACAATGCTGCTAAACCCTAACTGTGAAGAGATATAACTGTGGGGAGTAGTTTACATGTTTAAGAAATAACTTATTACTGCCACAGCTGAAGAACTGATTCTGTACTTAATCCATTAGTCAGTATTGGTGAAGGATGCAGGTTGTTACAGATGTGTGTAACTTTAATCGTTCATTCATTCACAGTCTGTTTTACCACCGCTTTATCCTATTTAGGGTTGCAGTGGGTCTGATTTACAGGACTCCAGTCCATCACAGGGCAGACACAGACACATTCACATCCTAGGGCAATTTTAATAGCTTCAGTTAACCTGAATACACATCTTTGTGTATTGTGGAAGAAAACTGCAGCACCTGGAGGAAACCCACACAGATACGAGTAGAACATCCAAACTCCACATAGAAAGGTCCTGGACTGCTACCACCTGGGAATTGAATTTTGCTGTGAGGTGACAGTGCTACCTGAGTCACTGTGCTGCCCAACTTTCATTCATATTTTTTCAAAATGACATGTATTACACACATAACAACCTGGAAATTAAATTAAAAGATAAAAAAATGCAAATGTACTACATGATATTGAGAAAATAATAATGAGGTGTGTTTTTACCTAGTAGCCATTTGCCGAATTAAATCTTTCTAGCAAAAGTGTAAGGAATAAATCCAAATAAAAAAAATTGTGTAAGAATTGAACTGATTTCTGGAAATAAGCTGTATTTTTTTTTACATATACTTGTAAGTGAAATATTATATAATAATATTAGAAAACTCATGCAGATGTGGGGAGAACATGCAAACTCCACACAGAAAAGACCAAGACTGCTCCACCTGGGGATCGAACCCAAGACCTTCTTGCTGTGATGTAACAGTGCTACCCCCACCCCTGATATAAAGCTGAAACAAATTCATTTTATTTTTTTAAATTATAAAACAGCTTGATTATTTATTTATTTTCATCAGCTAGTTGGTCAGAATTGGGCAATTTAAGGTATTAAGCCAGAAACCCATTATTTGCCATCAATCTATTACAGGGTGTCACAAATTACCGGATTACACACTGGACTGTATTATTATTATTTATCATTCGCACCTGCACTTTACCATCACCCCGGACTGCACACTGGACTGTTGTAATTATTTATCATTAGCACCTGCACTTCACACAACCGTCATATATATATATATGTATAGTTATAGTTGTTTTTCACCATCCTTATATAGTTATAGCTACAGCTGTATAGTTACTATTTACACATAAATAACACTATTTACTATTTAATTTTATTTACTACTATTTATTACTGTTATTACTAATATATACCTAACTAATCTTTATTATTATTACTGTTATAATTCTAATGTATACCTAACTAATCTTTATTATTATTACTATTGTTATTATAATACATACCCATTTTTATTCATATGCTTATTGTTATTGCTATTATGTATATAGTACTATGTACATAGATATAATTCCATATATGTAAATACAGTGGTGTTCAAAAAAATAGCAGTGATTTTAAAAAAGTGAATAAAGCACAAAATCATTATAATAACTTTTATTTCCATAAATGCAAATGCACTGAAAATACTACACTTTCAATTCTAAATCAGAACATTAATGACATTTAGCCAGTTTGTGTTAATCCTTTACAGAAAATTAAGAAAAATTTATATTAGGCTGTTCAAAAAAATAGCAGTGCCAGCATTTTTCTTTAAAAACTCAAAAAATGTATCAATAACATGAAAAAAATGTTTAAGGTTTCACTTTACTTCAAATTACTGAACTAATATTTAGTGGCATAACAATTGTTTCTGAGATCTGTGTTGCATGGGCTCGACCAGCTTCTGGCACCTCTAAACAGGTATCCAGTCCAGGATGATTAGACGACATTCCACAGTTCTTCTGCAATTTTGGGTTTTGCCTAAAAAAAAAACTCGTTTCAGATTTCAGCCCACAAGTTCTCTATGGGATTGAAGTCAGGGGATTGTGCTGGCCACTCTATTACCTCAATCTTGTTTGTCTGTAACCAAGACGTTTTGGGTCATTGTCATGTTGAAACATCCATTTTAAGGACATTTCTTCTTCAGCATAGGGCAACATGATCTCCTTAAGTATTCTGATACATTTAAACTGATCCATGATCCCTCGTATGCCATAAATAGGTGTAACACCATGGTATGAAAAACATCCACATATCATCATTTTGTACCACCGTGCTTTACTACCTTCACAGTGAACTTTGGCTTGAATTCAGTGTTCGAGGGTTGTCTGACATACTGTCTATGGCCACTTGACCCAAAAAGAACAATTTTGCTTTCACCAGTCCACAAAATGTTGAGCCATTTCTCTTTGGAACAGGCAATGTGTTCCTTGGCAAATGTTAACCCATTCAGGAAACTTCTTTTTCTTAACAACGGGACTTTGCAAGGAGTTCCTGCTGGTAAATTGGCTTCACTTAATCATCTTCTGTACTCACTGGTAACTTCAGATGTTCCTTGATCTTTCTGGAGGTGATCATTCGCTGAGTATTTGCCATTTTGGCTATTCTTTGATCCAATCGAACAGTAGTTCCACGCCTACTTCTGCATCTTTCAGGTTTTGGTTTTCACTTCAAGGCATTTGAGATCATTTTAGCAGAGCAGCCTATCATTTGCTGCACTTCTCTGTATGTTTTTTCCCTCTACAATCAACTTTTTAATCAAAGTACGCTGTTCATCAGAACAATGTCGGAAACAACCCATTTTACCCAGTATTTCAGAAGGAAATGTGCTATGACCAACCTGTGCAACATTTGCCACCCTCCTACCTTAAATAAGGGCCAAAATTGACACCCGTTCTTCTGCAGAATGAATGACTTCACCAAGTGAACTCCTCACTGCTATTATTTTGAACAACCCCCTTTCAATCAATGCTTTGATTACTCAGAATGAGGGGCATGCATGTGTTAATTGTTGGGTTTGTTTTGTTTTCATAACTTTACTATACTTTCAAGTGAATTTTTTGCTATGTAGAAATAGCATTTCTACTAAAAACAGTGATTTATCAGGTTAATGGTGTTGGACTGCTATTTTTTTGAACACCACTGTAGCTATAGTTATAACTTTATATTCATATTAATCATAGACATATGTTTACTGATATTCTCTGTTTTTTGCACAATGCTACTATTTGCACTTCTGGGAGATGCTAACTACATTTCTTTGCCTTGTACATGTCTGTACTGAGCAATGACAATGAAGTTGAATCCATCCATCCATCCATCTATCTATCTAAATACCTGTAGGGCCATAACTCCTCACAGGCAAAGACCAGAAGTGAGGATTAAACCCAGCTCAAATCAGCTAAAATGACTTACCTTGTATTGCAGATAATACATTTATATTTGTTTTATATATTTTAATCATTTTGGCATGTTTAGTAAAAGCTGCAAGTTCTGCTTCAACAAATGTTTCCTCAAAGTCTGCCTGGATCTCTCTTCTGAATAATCGCAGTTCTTATACCAATAACTGTTCTGAATTCTTAACGTGCCTCATTTTAAAATAAGGAGGTTGCTATGACCATAATATTTCGACATTTTTCTCAAAATCGAATTCACAGTGGTTGAACGCGCCGTCGTAGTTCTGATTCATGCTGACAACACGCTGGATTATACAAGCTCCAGTGGGGGGCAGTGTGGTGCACTAAACACTGAGGATCGGTCTTGATTTAGAGAAGCAGCGCGACAACCATCTCAAATCGTATTCGAGGTCTAAGTGCACTAGATAGGGTGCAAATTAATAGTTTATACATTCGGTGTAGTGTACAGCCTCTGTAGTGCACTTTGTTAATAGAACAGAGCCCGTTTGGATTCAGGTGTTGAATGACGGAACTGTAGTGGAAGTGTAGAGGTGTAATGGTTCAGTGTCTGTGAGTATTGTATCTGATACTGAACAGTAATTATCGAGTATTTATCAGCTCGACAGTATGAAGTATTTTTTCAGATGTGTGTAGAGAGATTTATTCGTTTTAAAGCAACCAGAATGTGACATTAGGTAAATAATCTATATGCTTTTATCCTCACTAATGCTTTTGAAACAAGTGATTGCTGAAGAACTGGTTTGTGTACAGAGATTAATCTTCAATATGATACTGGCTACGTGGTCACAGTGTTCCGTTCACTTAATGAATCTAAATGTTTTTATTAGTTAGCATGTGTGTGTCAGTGCAACAAATCTCCAGGGTTCTGATAATTCAACACCTGTCCCAGATTCTTTAGAATTGTGCAGTTGTTGCTCAGTGGTTAAGTTACTGGACTAGTAATCAGAAGGTTGCTGGTTCAAACCCCACCACTACCAGGTTGCCACTCTTGGACCCTTGAGCAAGGCCCTTAACCCTCAATTGCTTAGATTGTAAACTGTCGCTTTGGATAAAAGCGTCTGCTAAATGACGAAAATGTAAAATCAGTTCCACTGTTTTTTCCATGTTGCTGTTAAGACATCCTGTTCTTTGTGCCACTGAAATGCTTTTAGATCATTCTGGAACTGTAATTAAGAGTATTTATTTGCTCCTTCTCCTGGTTTAGGCCACATATGACTAAGTTCTGTGTTGGTTGCCTGACTCTGTGTGACTGTTAATCTTTTTAAACATTTTTCTTAAAGGTGTGATGACCTAAACATGGGCCAGAGAAAAAAAGGTGGTGGCCGGTCCCATGTTCCTTGTCCATCTAAAGCACAGACCTATAATCCAAATGCACACACTTCTGCAGCACTCCATCAACATGCACACTTCTCCACAGCACTCCCTAAAGATGCACACTCCTTTAGCACTCCCAGTCATAAAAAGCACAGCATCTGCATGGTGTCTGACTTCTTCTACCCTAACATGGGTGGCGTGGAGAGTCACATCTACCAGCTCTCACAGTGCCTCATAGAAAAGGGTCACAAAGTGGTGATAGCTACACATGCCTACGGGGACCGGCGTGGAGTGCGCTACCTCACCAACGGGCTAAAGGTCTATTACCTTCCACTTCAGGTATGTAAATAAGTCATTTAAAAATGAAATCACTGACTTAATGTATACAAATCCTTAAATAAAACTGATCAAGTCTTTATTGATGTCAGCGGAGCTGTATCTGTTGGTAAAAATGTTTACCGGGTAACCATCTCTCTGAAAAGAATTATGCTGTTTAATATTGTTATTATTATTCATAATTAACCATGGTGGCTTAATGGTTAAGGTCCTGAACTGTTGATTAGACCATTGAGGTTCAAACCTTACTCCCAAATGTCACTGTTGGGCATTATGTACCAATGTCATGGGCCTCAACACTGTATTCAAAGATCACCTGCTTTTTTGATTTGTTGTCTTAGTTATTACAGTTTTATTATGTAAAGGCAGAGGTTTTATTTTAAAATAAGCTTACTCATAAAAATACAAATCAGATTTTATCAACTTAATCAAAAACAAGGTTTTATTTACCCTTTTTACTGAGAATATAATTATTACAATAATGGAGAATTCTCAGTGCAGTTTGATGTAAAACCTTATGTATTGGAAAATGTGTGAGAGTCTTAACTCGGTCATCCACCTCCACCCCACCCAGGCTCCTGGTCAGCATTTGCTAACTGTAGATACTTTCCCTCTTTTTAGGTGATGTATAACCAGTCCACAGCCACCACCTGCTTCCACAGCCTACCACTGCTCAGGTGTGTGTTTGTTCGTGAGCGTGTCACTGTGGTGCACGCCCACAGCTCCTTCTCGTCTATGGCACACGACGCCCTGTTCCACGCCAAGACCATGGGTCTCAACACTGTATTCACGGACCACTCGCTCTTCGGATTTGCTGATGTCAGCTCCGTCTTGACAAATAAGCTGCTCACTGTGTCTCTGTGTGACACCAACCACATTGTGTGTGTATCATACACCAGCAAGGAGAACACTGTGCTCAGGGCGGCGCTTGACCCCGACATCGTCTCCGTCATTCCAAACGCTGTCGATCCCACAGACTTCACACCTGACCCCAGTCGTCGTGACAACAGCAAGATCACCATAGTTGTAGTGAGCCGACTGGTGTACAGGAAAGGTAAGGGGAAACCTGGTCTCTGTTTGTAATGAGATTTTATGGTTTTGCTGTGTGTTTAGTGTTTGATTGGCTTGTTGCTGATGTTCAGGAATCGACCTGCTGAGTGGAATCATTCCGGAGTTATGTGCCAGGCAGCAGGATCTCTGCTTTTTAATTGGTGGGGAAGGTCCCAAGAGAATAGTTTTGGAGGAGGTTAGAGAGAAGTATCAGCTTCATGACAGGTAAGTGGATCAGTTGTTTTGGTTCTGCTTTGATCACATGCTTCCTATCTGTTTTGGAGGTGGAAACTTGAAGAGAAGTAGTACTGGAAGTTTCAGTCCAGACACACTGCCATTAAGCAGCAAAATCATGCCATGACAGATTTTCTAAACACACAACAGGGCCAAAAGTACAACCACAATTCCAAAGTTGGACAGTAGAAAATATGTGAATAGAAACAGGCAGCAGTGAAAAATAAAGTTTGCACAAGGGCATTTTTATAAACATTTAACACTGTGGTCATATTTTGGCCCTGTCCAAACTTTTTGCATTTTGACAACAAATTAGGAATGAGCCTACATTTTTTAAAATAATAAAGTATATGATGAATAACCATTAATACATTAATGAAGATGAATACTTTTTGACCCCCACCTGGGATGTTCCTCTTCCAGCAAGTTGTACTGCATGTTGAGAGCTTATGTCCTATATTACTTTAATGGAAAGTTTATATTTAAGTGATGTTTAGATGATGTTTACATTAAGCAGGGCTGGTAGTAACAGTGTTTCTGACTTAAATTTTGTTAATTGACAAAGTATGATTTACATTTCTCTTTTTTGCTCTGGATAACTTTCCTTTATTTTTTTTTGTTTGTTTGTTTTTGTCTTGTATATTTTAACCCTTTCATGCATGAATTATAACAATATGAATCAAGATTTTTTTTCCAAAATGGTTTAATTTTCCTTTCAGGCTAATAAAACTATTGAATTGTTTTTTTCTTTTTTCTTTTTTAATGTAATTAATTACGAGTTATTCATGTGTCCACTCAGGTGGACAGCATGCATTTGAGTTTCACTGAGAGTGATATTTCATTAACAGCCCAATGAATAGAACAATATCTTTTTATATAAATGAATAAATTTAGAAGTAAAATATAAACTTTTAATGATGTACAACAAATGCTTCCATGTTTTAACATGTACTGGACTGACCATGAAAAAACATGAACAGTCCAATGCCTTGTAAAAACATTAAAAAAAATGAATTGGTTTGTATGTCAAATATATTTACGATATGTTAGCAAAGCAGCCAGGGCACAAAGGCACAAAACATTTCATGCAGATGTACTGGCATCTGTGTGCATTTTTTTGCTTCCTTGAGCTGAGGCCAGTAGTTTCCAGGCTGATGATCTCATGGTACAAAGAACACCTTGTAATTCTCTTCTGTATATAATCAGAGACACAAAATTAAAAATAATAATTTAATACTATTAAAAATAGTGTGGTTTACAAAAAAATCTGACTTGAGTTGTATTTTCACCATAATATGAGTTAAGAATAAAATATGTATGGTAGTTGAAATATCCCCAGAATGCATGATATCCATTGTAGTGGACATGTGGTTAATTGTAATTTACTGCTTTAAAAAATAAATATTTGAACAACGCAATTATTTTATTGCTTCTTAGATGTTGCTTTTTGTGCTCAAATTTTGTTTACCAGCAAGGATGCCTTTTAGTGGAAGAACTTCTCTGCAGCAGATGGAGTTTCTGACATTCCGTCAGCTATTTTGGTTTAACATATGATTTGTTGCACTTACAATTATTGGCCACATGGTGGCGCCCCACTGGGTTGTTTGCTAGTGTCCCTTTAACTGGCTGTGATGCATCAATAACAGTAAAACCTACGCACATAGAAAATAATGACTTTTAAATAGCTGTCCACTGTAGTGACCACCATGCATGAAAGGGTTAAAGCTTTCTCTAAACTGTGTGTGTGTAGGGTGCGTCTGTTGGGAGCTCTGGATCATAAGGATGTAAGGGACGTGTTGGTGCAGGGTCATATCTTCCTCAACACATCGTTAACAGAAGCCTTTTGCATGGCCATAGTGGAGGGAGCCAGCTGTGGCCTACAGGTGTGTGTTTGCTAGCATTCCCAGTATAACCATTACTGGATTTGCATTAGTCACACCTGTAGCCTTTACCTGTTACTTTACCTGTGCTTTATAACTGCATCCACATGATTCACCTGATTTATAACTGCATTCACATATGTGGCAAAACCGCTTTGCAGCATACTGTTACTTTGCCGCTGCGGCTCTGGGTGTTGTTGATAAATGGCCAGTTTGCATGGTGGAGTCTTAACATGCATTTGTAGATGCAGCGATTACAGTGAGTTTGGAGTATTCCCAAAACAGAAAACGTTTAATACAGTGCCGTCTAAGCCGTCAAAGAGTTTTCAATACTTGTTCTCAGCCTTCCCTTTATACACAGAGATTTTCTCAATCTTATAATAATATTATGGAATATGTACTAGTAATTACTTCATTCTTTGCAATAGTGTGTTAAATGTTATGAAACTAATAGACCATTTGTTCGTGCAGTTTATTGCATTGATATTTATCTGTTGCATTACAGTAGATTAGTGCCGTCTCTTGGGTGTTTTCCTGCCTTGCGCCCAGCGTTTCTGGGTGGCACCAGACAACTCGGACAACTAGTTATTATATCATAATGTGCTATACCTTTATTTTTTGAAAAGTGGAAAATATTGTCATATAAATCACATACAAGTAAGTACTGGTCTGGTGCAATAGACAATGAAGATGCTGTGGTCTCTTTAATGTTTTAATGTGTAGGTGGTGAGCACTCGTGTTGGCGGTATACCCGAGGTTCTACCTGATGACTTGGTTACTCTTTGTGAGCCAACGGTCAGCTCGCTCTGTGCAGGCCTGGAAAAGGTCATTTCCCGGCAACGTGCAGGGAAAGTGCCATCTCCAGCGGCCATCCACCGCCAGGTCCGAGATCTCTACACCTGGAGAAACGTTGCTGAACGAACAGAAAAGGTGTGTGTAGGATTAAGTCATATTTAATGAAGTGTGAGAAAGTCCTCATGAAAACAAAGAATGTTGTTTGAGTAGACAGACTGTCATGAGTAAGAATGTCTGTTTAAAGAGTTTTTCACTATTGCAGCTCTGCACCTTGTTGACAATTTGTTGTGTGTTTGTAGGTGTATCACTATGCATGCAGACAGCCTGTCTTGTTATTGCCTGCTCGGCTGCAGAGGCTGTGCTCTCATTGTGGTCCTGTTGCTGGTCACACCTTCTCCTTCATGGCTGTAATCAACTTTCTCTTCCTGCTCTTTCTGCAATGGCTCCGTCCCGACAACCTCATCGACATTGCCGTGGACAGTTCAGGCCCAGATGGCCGTTATGGGCAGAGAGCTTTAGGAAGAAGGAAAGTAAAGAAATAAATAAAGAATTACTTGCAGATGCAGACACAAGACACTGTTAAAATAGAGCCATGATTTTAATCTTTCTCTGGAATTTTTTACCTCTTTTTTTGTCATTTATTCATTCATTTATTGTTTGTTTCACCACCACTTGATCCTGTCCCGGACAGGTCACCAGTCCATGACAGGGCAAACACATACAGACACACTTAGCAATTTTGTATCTCTAATTAACCTGACTTCATGTCGCTGGACTGTGGAGGAAACCCACACAAACACAGGGAGAACATGCAAACTCCGCACAGAAAGAACCCGTACCAGTCCATTTGGAAATCAACCCAGTACCTTCTTGCTGTGAGGCGACGGTGCTACCCACTGTGCTGCCCCTTCGGTTTTTAAATAATCGGTTTTAAATAATGTTTTTTACAACCTGCATTGATATATATAAAATTATTAAAAGAGTCTCTGTGTATAACAAGTCAGACTAACAACCAATATTAAAAGCTTGTGACCCTCTAGATGGACAGTGGTAGCCTAGTGGGTAGAGCTTTGGGCTATCAATCGGAAGATTGTCGGTTCAAATCCAGGCGCTTCTATGCAGCCACTGTTGGGCGCTTGAGCAAGGCCCTTAATCCTGTCTGCTCCAGGGGTGCCATACAATGGCTGACCCTGCACTCTGACCCCATCTTGTTTGTACTGTACATGCGTATATGTGTATATGAAGAATAAAGGCATTCTTCTAAAACTGCCATGCTTCTGTAATGAACATGAGCTAAATGGACCATCATGATTCTTACCAATGCAATGTTTGTGGCTAAGTTGGTAGCACTGTCGACTCGCAGCAAGAAGGTCCTGGTTTCGATCCCTAGGTGGGGCGGTCTGGGTCCTTTCCGTGTGGAGTTTGCATGTTCTCCCCGTGTGTGCGTGGGTTTCCTCCGAGTGCTCCGGTTTCCTCCCACAGTCCAAAGACGTGCAAGTGAGGTGAATTGGAGATGCAAAATTGTCCATGACTGTGTTCAATATAACCTTGTGAACTGATGAACCTTGTGTAATGAGTGACTGCCGTTTCCTGTCATGAATGTAGCCAGAGTGTGAAAAATCCTGATAAACAAACAAACAAACCAATGCAATGTTTGAAAAGTTATTTGGAATGTTTTGTAGCCATAAAATAAATAACTTGTTTATATTTACAAAAACAATAAAGTTGATTATCTCAAGTGTTTTTTTTTATAACTCACTGGTTTGTGTTTTTATTAGCATTTTACTGTTTTTTGGAATTTGGTTTGTTGATGTTAGCTGTAATATTATTAAATTTAGTTTGCTAGAGGAAAAGATTAGGGCAGGAAGGAATCTGACTTTAGGAACTTTCATAATACTGATAACACAGACATTCTCCTTTCAAGGCTGAACCCAGGAGCCTCATTAACACACTGTTCTCACCTTGTCTGACGGCCTTCACACAAACAAAGACTTGCTGTACAGCTGGAGGATCCGGTCTCATTCCTGCATAGTGTAGGCAGAACCTTAAATGCTTATGTAAATAATGTAAAGACATGTAAATGACCAAGTTTATCATAAACATCCTGAAAATGTCTCTGTTGTATTTAAGTGAACTTATTTTATTTTGCTTGGTAAAAAGAGACATTTTCATCCCACTGAACAATTATTTTTCAGTTGTGTTTAGTTTGTATTTGTGAACTGTTTGTGCAGGAACAAAATAACACAAAGTCATACTTGTATCAACACATTTTTATTTGCACATTAATTGTAGACAAATCACTTTTATATTGTGTAAGTTAATAAAAAGACTGAGTAGGTTTAAATGTACTTCATGTTTAGAGTAGATGTAGTAGGAAATAATGCTTTTGTAGCATTGTGATTTAGTTTTGACCTTTTTCTATTGTCACATTCTTTACAATCACCCAACCTATGTGTTTTTCTGATTTACAATTGGGGAGATTGGTTAGGTTATGCAAGCACCTTCACCTTTTTTAGTAAATGTTCTTGTATTTTGCTTCATGTTTGGAATTGTTTTTGTCTGCAAAATCTGCAAAGAATAAATCTTACACAATTTAAAACATGCATCTCTGTGCTTCTTTTATTAGCAGAAGAGTTTCTTGTTTGGTGTTGAAACTATAGATTCTCATTAGTCACTGCATAACAGTTTTACCTGCTGATTCCAGGTTATCCTGAAACTCTTCTGCTGGCCTCTTCTTTAAATTCATTATCATTATTTTAGAACTTTAAGAACTTACATTGTGTAAAATCCACCAGGTGCAATTTAGTTGAAAACATTTTATTTCTTTTATTTTATGTAGCCTATAATAATTAGATCTATTTTTTTTTTTCTTAATGTATGAATATAAATACACCGTTTTGTACATATTTACACACAACATAAAAATTCAGATTTTTTACATGCCCTTCCTGACACAACCATTCTTATTTTTATTAAGTTTGGGACCAGCACTGAGAGTGCACTGAAAAGTGCACCCTTTAATAGCTAGGCTGTTTGGCCACCTCTCTAACCTAGCCAGCCCACTGGCTGATAGCACAGCTGAGATTCAAACCCCAGATCTCGGTGATCGTGGGATAGCTTGTTTTACTGCTGTGCCACTTGACCGCAATGTAATTAAAGAAAGTAAATATGCATTGGAACTTTATTAAATAAAAAACAAACATAGTTGAGAACAGGTTTGTACTCCCTCACTAGAGTGTGTTATAAAGCATGTGAAAAGTTATGTCCAAAAAGTTACAGAACAGAAACTATTGCAAATCCATAAAAATGGCAAAATCAGCTTGTTGGAGTAAAACTTAGCATCTCTGTCTAAACTTCAAAAGCTAAAAGATTTGCTTTAGGGTCTCTAAATGTGGAGTCTTGGTTGTGTGTAAAAATCTGGCTTCTATGTGTGAACTTTACTTCAGGATTGCAAGAGTGAGGTTGTTGTTTCTATTTTTTTAAAAGTAGCTGCTATGTATAAACATAAAAGAACACCAGTAAAGCACAACACTGGAAATACTTTAAAAAGGATTATTTTCAAAAAAGAAACTTGTCTGTTTCAGGAATCCCATGTCCTTTTGTTATGTAGAGAATCTGCACTTTTTAGAAGGGGAGGTTAATGTGTGGATATCTGCATGATAACTGGTGGGAGGTTCAGTTTCTCAGAGGGAGTGTTGGATTTTCTGAAGGCCATATAATGCAGCCCCACTGCAATCCCACTGCACTGCACACCTGAACCTTTGTTTCTGCAGCACACAAGATTGTCTGAAGTTGGAAGGATGACTGCTGTCCATGATGAGGTGTGTGTTTGGAGGGAACCCTGGCTGCAGAGCTGCAGTGTATATGGAGGGCGAGTGTGTAACACACTTATGGCAGGTGGGTTTTTTCTTAAAGTCTCTTCCAGAAGTTTTACTTCCTTTTCTTTATAAATATAGTGTCTTTGTTTCAGGGTAAAATTAAAAAACTAATTTGTCAGGTTGGTCAGTTGGGTACATTTTTCTAGTCATGTACAGTTACAAGTGAACAGTTAACATACAATAGGGTCAACATTTTTCTTTTTCTATGTTGCTATTCTAATAAAAGAAAAAGTGCATATAGCAACTTACATTGTTAATTTGATGTAAGGTGTTGTGTTGGCATGGTCTTCTACTAGCTTATGAGTAATTATTATGGCTTTAAAATTCCTTGTTTGAGATTTAAAGTTTTGCTTTAAGGTGATATAATGAAGTAGGAGCAAATTTCTTGTTTGGTAGCCTCTAAACCCCTGGTCAGCATACAAGCAGTTCTATTTGAAATAATTGTTAGTTTTACAGGTCTTGCCTTAATTTCTTATTTCTCTTCTGTAATTTCTATTGATATCAGAAAGTAAAAACTGTTAGTTGAAATGGCCTTACGATAAAGTGTTTGATGAAAAAAAAATTTACTCTGTTCACTTAAAAAATAAAATAATGAATTAATGAATGATGTTCCAGGTACTTGGGTAGACAGAACTCCTCTCCATGATGCTGCTTTGGAGGGTCGACTGCTACCACTAAAGAGACTCCTCCTTCAGGTAAGGACATTTATATGTAAACTTTTAATTAGGATTTGATTATCAAATCACTAAATACCAAGTAAAGAAATCACAAATTTTTGTACAGTAACACATGCCAGTGAGCTACAGGAAAAAAGTTCCAGATAAAACAGTTGCACCTTCTTTTTCTAACCAAAAACCAAAACAAATATATAATATATTTCCTATTTGTATGCAAACTGTAAATAAACTTTATATTAAAATAAAATTTATATTGATATTGTGTTCAAAACAGCTCCTAATTTATACACGTTGTTTGGGGTCTTAAAGACAGAACATATTAAAGACAACAGTTTTTACATTTTTAGTTACTGTCTAGTGTTGGGGGTACAACTCGCCTCTTTCTTTGATTATTTGGTTAACTAACTTGGTTAGTTTTAATGTAATTTAATTTTACCCACACAACACTGGTGTCTGGGACCCTGAAGAACAAGGCGGTGAAGTCAGTGTCAACAGGTGTTAAAACAGCAAGTCTCCTGCAAACACACGTCTGTCATTCAGCTATCTAGACAAGGTTTTTTTTTTTCTTGCTTCAGAGCAATTTAACAATGAGGTAATTACTTCTTTTAGCCCCTACAGAGGACCACAAAGCCCTGCTTATTGATAAGAGCATATTAATTGTAGTTGGTGCTTTAATACTGAAAGTCTGGCAATTGTATCACTTTATCATATGAGGTAAACAATTTTATGCAAAATGAATTAAAAGTCAGGTACCCACTCGATCTGGGTAACTACTGTAAATTAAAGAGAGCAGGTGAGCTGTGCTGATCATATCAGATGAAGGTTGTAGTCATTAAACAGTCATTAAACATTAACAAACTTAATAGTTTGTTTTACATTATAGATTTTATTAAAATATTAGAATTTGGTGTGGCTGAAACACCTGAACTCAATAATTAGAAGGTGGGTCCACATCCTATTGGCCTTAAAGATTAAATTGTAAATAATTTGACTAAATCCTGTATATGTTTTATATATATATCATGTCATCATGTCCATAATGTATGTGTGCATGTATGTATGGGTTGCAAATGTAAAGAGTTGCTCTACACTTGTGTTTAAACAGGGACTGCATGTTGATGTGGCCACACTGGATGGCATCACTCCATTACATGAGGCTTGTCTCGGAGGGCATTTTGCCTGTGCTAAACTCCTGCTGGAACATGGAGCTAACGTATGTGTCCGGAACTTTAAACTCTTAAATTCTTACGTATTTTTTTGGTCACTATTGTGTGTGTGTGTGTGTGTATCTCTAATTATTCTCATGTTTGCCTCCTCAGGCGAATGCAGTAGCTCTTTATGGAGCAACGCCTCTGTATAATGCCTGCTGCAGTGGAAACCCGGCCCTTCTTCAACTTTTACTGAAGTATAGTTCTGTTCACCATCCAGCTCACCTGCACAACTCACCTATCCACGAAGCAGCAAAGAAAGGTGTGTTTAAGCATTCAGTGCCTCTATAAAATCTTTATATCTACTTTTAAATAGTCACTTTTGTCTTTGATTTCAGCCTGAAATCAAAACTTACAAAAACATTTTTCAGGCTTATTTACACATTCTGCTTTACAACATTTAAAAAAAAATTAAAACACTAGAATAACCGGGTTGGAAAAGTGATCAGTCCCTTGATTTAGTACTTTGCAGAGCTGCCTTTTGCTTTCTTTTGGATCTGTCTCTCCCAGCTTTATACACTTAGATAGGAAAATGCCCTTTCATATTTGCAAAATTGTTTAAATACAGTCAAAATTCACATTTTTAAATTTAGTCAAATTGTTTGTCTGTGGTTTCCAGCAAAGTAGGGCAACCTGATACCCTAAAATATAAATTGTAAAGAAGGAGGAGCATCAGAAATGTCCTCCTTAGTCATAATAGATAATAAAAAATAACATTTCTTGCAAACAATTTGGAAAAATGTAGCACTGTACACATTATATGAATAGCTTCCAATATCACTATCTCTATAAATGCACAATGCATGTGGAAAACATGCTTTTGATACAAAATATGTTAGGTAATAAATATGTAAGGTAATATCTATGCTAATTAATATGTTTGATTATGTTTCAGGTTACACGGCATGTGTGGAGCTGCTGATTTCTCATGATGCAGATGCTAATATGGAGACAGTGAAATCAGGGACACCACTGTACTGCGCATGTGAAGCCAGAAGAACAGAGTGTGTACAGAGACTTCTTATATTAGGTTAGTATACACACTATCACTTGCACACACAGAAAAAGCTTTAAAATAAAAGGTAACAATTACTGCACACACACAGAAACATCGCAGACAAGTCTGTCTATACTATAGAAAAATATTGATTGTCAATCTTAAATCTCTGTGGAGATTATCTCTATAACATAACAAGGCCTTCCATTAATTTATTTAAAGGGTTAAATTTTTATCTTGATTGCACAGGTGCTGATGTACATTGTGGCCATGGCCTCGACACACCGCTGCATGCTGCAGTTCGAGCTGGTGGAGAAAAGGAGGTGGCTTTGTTGCTGGAGCATGGGGCTGATGGGACATGCAGGAACTCAGAAGGGAAGACACCCCTGGACCTGGCTACAGATAAGAACATCCAACATTTACTACAGACAGCGGGTAACTGAATACACACTTGCTAAAAATATGCATTGGTCCCCAGCAATGCTATAATCACTCTAACACATTGTCTGCATCCTCTGCTTTAGGTCCAGACTCCCTGTCACAGCTCAGCAGGTTGTGTATTCGTCGTACCTTGGGCCAAAAAAGACTGAGCAGTGCCAGAGTGCTTTACATACCACACATCCTACATGATTATATTCTGTATCAGTAACACACATACAGAATTGCACAGCTATGTAGATAGAGACAAACTGTTATAAATACACTATTTTTAAATACTGATATACAAAAATGTATAAAGCTCTGAAGTAGCAGCAAACTGAATTTGCCAGTAACAAGATGTAATTCTGGAAACCGGACAGCAGATGGAGACCTAATGACACAAGGAAAAATGTGTGTGTGTGTGTGTGTGTGTGTGTAGATGTAGGAAGGTGTGTGTAGATGTAGGTGTGTGTGTGTGTGTGTGTCTGTCTATGTGTGTGTGTAGATGTAGGTGTGTGTGTCTGTCTGTGTGTATAAGTAGGTAGGTGTGTGTGTAGATGAAGGTGTGTCTGTCTGTCTATGTGTGTGTAGATATAGGAAAGTGTGTGTAGCTGTAGGTGTGTGTGTCTGTCTGTCTATGTGTGTGTAGATATAGGAAAGTGTGTGTAGCTGTAGGTGTGTGTGTGTCTGTCTATGTGTGTAGCTGTAGGTAGGTGTGTGTGTAGATGTAGGTATGTCTGTCAGTCTATGTGTGTGTGTAGATGTAGGTAGGTGTGTGTAGATGTAGGTGTGTGTGTCTGTCTATGTGTGTGTGTAGTTGTGGGTATGTGTGTCTGTCTATGTGTGTGTGTATATGTACTGTAGGTAGGTGTGTGTGTGTCTAAGGATGTAGGGGTTGTGTGTTTGTAGGTGTGTGTGTCTGTATGTGTGTTTGTAGACGTAGGTAGGTGTGTGAGTTTTGTATATGTGTGTGTAGATGTCAGTGTCAGCGTGTGTCTGTCTATTTGTGTGTGAGTATGTAGATGTAGATCTGTGTGTGTAGATGTGGGTGTGTGTGTCTGTCTATGTGTGTGTAGATGTAGATCTGTGTCTGTCTATATGTGTGTAGATGTAGATCTGTGTCTGTCTGTGTGTGTAGATGTAGGTGTGTGTGTGTAGATGTAGGTGTGTCTGTCTGTCTATGTGTGTTTGTAGATGTAGGTAGGTGTGTGTAGATGTGAGTTTTTGTATACGTGTGTGTGTAGATGTAGGTGTGTGCGTGTGTCTGTATTTTTGTGTGTGAGTGTGTAGATGTACAGGGGTTGGACAAAATAACTGAAACACCTGGTTTTAGACCACAATAATTTATTAGTATGGTGTAGGGCCTCCTTTTGCGGCCAATACAGCGTCAATTCGTCTTGGAAATGACATATACAAGTCCTGCACAGTGGTCAGAGGGATTTTAAGCCATTCTTCTTGCAGGATAGTGGCCAGGTCACTACGTGATGCTGGTGGAGGAAAACGTTTCCTGACTCGCTTCTCCAAAACACCCCAAAGTGGCTCAATAATATTTAGATCTGGTGACTGTGCAGGCCATGGGAGATGTTCAACTTCACTTTCATGTTCATCAAACCAATCTTTCACCAGTCTTGCTGTGTGTATTGGTGCATTGTCATCCTGATACACGGCACCGCCATTGGATGCACATGGTCCTCCAGAATGGTTCGGTAGTCCTTGGCAGTGACGCGCCCATCTAGCACAAGTATTGGGCCAAGGGAATGCCATGATATGGCAGCCCAAACCATCACTGATCCACCCCCATGCTTCACTCTGGGCATGCAACAGTCTGGGTAGTACGCTTCTTTGGGGCTTCTCCACACCGTAACTCTCCCAGATGTGGGGAAAACAGTAAAGGTGGACTCATCAGAGAACAATACATGTTTCACATTGTCCACAGCCCAAGATTTGCGCTCCTTGCACCATTGAAACCGATGTTTGGCATTGGCACGAGTGACCAAAGGTTTGGCTATAGCAGCCCGGCCGTGTATATTGACCCTGTGGAGCTCCCGACGGACAGTTCTGGTGGAAACAGGAGAGTTGAGGTGCACATTTAATTCTGCCGTGATTTGGGCAGCCGTGGTTTTATGTTTTTTGGATACAATCCGGGTTAGCACCCGAACATCCCTTTCAGACAGCTTCCTCTTGCGTCCACAGTTAATCCTGTTGGAAGTGGTTTGTCCTTCTTGGTGGTATGCTGACATTACCCTGGATACCGTGGCTCTTGATACATCACAAAGACTTGCTGTCTTGGTCACAGATGCGCCAGCAAGACGTGCACCAACAATTTGTCCTCTTTTGAACTCTGGTATGTCACCCATAATGTTGTGTGCATTGCAATATTTTGAGCAAAACTGTGCTCTTACCCTGCTAATTGAACCTTCACACTCTGCTCTTACTGGTGCAACGTGCAATTAATGAAGATTGGCCACCAGACTGGTCCAATTTAGCCATGAAACCTCCCACACTAAAATGACAGGTGTTTCAGTTATTTTGTCCAACCCCTGTAGATCTGTGTGTGTCTGTCTATGTGTGTGTGTAGATGTAGGTAGGTGTGTGTGTCTGTCTGTCTATGTGTTTGTGTAGATGTATGTAGGTGTAGATGTAGATGCGTGAGTTTTTGTATGTGTGTGTGTAGATGTAGGTGTGTCTGTCTGTCTGTGTGTGTGATGTAGGTAGGTGTGTGTGTAGATGTAGGTCTGTGTGTTTGTCTATGTGTGTGTGTAGAGATACGAAGGTGTGTGTGTCTAAAGATGTAGGGGTGTGTGTGTCTAAAGATGTAGGGGTGTGTGTGTTTGTAGGTGTGTGTCTGTCTATGTGAGTGTGTAGATGTTAGTAAGTGTGTGTTTAGATATAGGTGTGTGAGTTTTTGTCTATGTATGTGTGTGGTGTGTGTCTATGTGTGTGTGAGTGTGTAGATGTAGGAAGGTGTGTGTGTGTGTGTGTGTGTGTGTGTGTGAGAAGATAAAGATGTGTGTTTTTCTCTTCTGTCTGTATGTGTTTTTATATAATTAACCAAAAACAACAACAATAAAATACTGGAAATTTACAGGTTGTAAAATCTTTTTTTTTTTTTTAACTGCAGGGTTGCGCAAAAAACTTCAATATCCTACTTCATCCTTTAATGTTTTTTTTCTGTTTTTTTTTTCTTCTTTTGGTCTGAAGAAATAAACGGAAAAAAACAACTGCCCACTGAATTGTAACAAAGCTAAAAACAGCAGTAGCAGCCATGTTAATCCTAAAAGCAGTGTAAAAATATGAAAATGAGCACCTGGGTTTGAATCTCTGTGCTATTTACCAGTCAGGCTCCCACACAGACATGATTGGCCTAATAGGTTCCACACTGCTGCTGCTATTTCAGCCTCTGCTGGCTGGTCGAGGTGTCTGCACGAGGGATGAGTGATTAATGTATGATTCTCTGTACACCATACTGCTCTTTTAAGATCCTGTGTCTGGCAGGTAAAAAGAAGCTGTAGGTGACTGCACACATTTCGAAGAGGGCGTGTTATAGTCTGCAGCTTCTTGTTGCAATTTTCCCTGGAGAAAAAAGTTACAGTTGGGGATTTGGATGTGACTAGATTGGAAGGGTGAAAATAAATACAGAAATAAAATCTCTACAAAACTTATCTGACTGACCGGCTTTCTACATACCACCCACAACCCGAATCGAAAACGACGACATCTGCTGTTTTTCTATAAGGCAACAGAGATAAGAGATAAGGTGACCCAATGTTTATTAAATTATTTACAGATTAATTGTGCACCTTTATGCCACTACATTGATTCCTGGGAGCTGAGTCCGAAACTACTCTGTCATTGCATGATACAGACTGTTTACAAGAATTAAAGAAAATGGTCTTTACTGATATTTGAAACACCTAATACAAAAATGCCCAGTTCTGACCAGCCAGAAGATAACCCTACTTGACCATTTGTGGAGCTGACTAAAACCTCACTTTGTATATTACCATATCGGTTGGGTCAGTTTAATACTGCCTTGAGACTAGTTTAGACATGTCCTTACTATAATACCCAGTTCGATGCCCATGATGTTCAGACTTCACCTCCCTGTGTTGTAGGGCACAGGTTGAAACTCCAGCTTTAAACGCAGCTCTTAAACAGCTTGATAGCTTTCCTGATAGATGCATTGTTTTCTCAATTCACAAAAGATCTTGGTCAGCCTACTGGAGTGGTCAGTGGAGTGGTCACCTTTTGCCACGCCTTTGTTGTAGCCAACCAACACAAATGATAAAAGTATTTATGACCCAGACTAGCGTTAGTCTTGTTTTTAATGATGCTGGGTGTCACGGAGATCCCCAGAAACGCGTGACATGCGGGGGCGCGTCCGCAGAACGGGGACTCCAGGCCACGCCCCCTGTGCGTGGGCAGATGGGGCGGGTGGGGGTTGCCTCAGATCTCCGTGTGCCCAATAGTAACCGGTACAGCCGTGGCACTGGCGCACACGTACACACCCGCAAACACTCAGTTATCCCGCAGACTTCATTCCACAGCGCCGCTTGGTTCCCTGTCAGTGTATCTGGAGTCGCAGCAGTGAGCGGCAGCAGCAGGTAGGTTCCGCTTTATATCTGCTTAAATTCACCTAAGCTGTGAGAAATGATGGGAGACCCACTGAAGCTCCCGCATTAGGTAAAAAGCGACGCTGTGCGCCAAATGATTTGCTCTTTATTTAAGAAAAACGACTATTAACGTCTATTTTTCAATTAACCGGTTTTTGTAGTGGAAATGTGCTGTTAAATCTTTGAAATGAGGCGTTTGTCGCGGTTACCGGTTTTGTCTGCGCACTGAGCAGCGCTTAAATAAGAAAAAAAAATGCAATTTCCTTTTACTGGAAGTAGAAGAGCTTCCTGAAGCTCCCAAACGCATGTAAGCTGAGCCGGATAGAAAAAAAACAGCCTTTCCTGACAACAGCAGCAGCAGCACTGAGGAGCTCCATCCCTCAAGCAGATGTTTTAACAGGTGCAATGCAGCACAAGGTTCACATGTAATAATAATAATAATACATTTTATTTATATAGCGCTTTTCAAGATACTCAAAGACGCTTTACATAAGACAAATAATCAAAACAAATACGTACATACACCATACAAATCATAGTACAAAATCAAAATAGTACATCAACATCAAGAATAATTAAGATAAAAACAAAGAGAGCAGCATAAGACAGTTCATTAAAAATTAGCTAAATTATGAGAGAGAACAACAAATATAGAACAATTTCTTAAAATTAGACAGAAACAGGACAGATTTACATGCAATCAGGAAACTGAAAACTTTACAAGTTTTAGGATCTAGGACTTCACATTTCTGTCGTGATCTAAGTATAAAAACTATTAAAAAGAATAGCAAAAATAAAAGCATTTATTTCGTGTTGTTACAAGTTAAATGCCATATTGAATAGATGAGTTTTGAGAAGTGACTTGAATTTGGACAGGTCAGGACAATCTCGTAGGTGTTTGGGGAGAGCATTCCATAAAGATGGAGCAGCTATGGAAAAGGCCCTGTCACCCCAGGTCCGGTGCTTGGTCCTAGAGGGTATGGACAGTAGGTTAGCCTCAGAAGAGCGAAGGCTACGGGAGGGAATGTGCTGATGGAGCAGGTCGGTGAGGTAGGATGGGGCCTGATTATGGAGAGCTTTGTGAGTGAATAGAAGAATTTTGAATTGAATGCGTTGAGCAACGGGAAGCCAATGAAGTTTTTGTAGAACAGGTGTAATATGATCACGGGAGCGAGTATGAGTAAGGAGGCGAGCAGCTGAATTCTGGATATACTGAAGTTTTTTTAGGATTTTGTTAGATGTACCATAAAGGATGCTATTGCAATAATCAATTCTGGATGTAATAAAAGCATGAATCAAGGTTTCGGCGGCAGAAAAGGAGAGTGATGGACGTAGACGTGCTATGTTTTTTAGATGAAAGAAAGCAGTTTTGGTGATGTGATTTACATGGCGGTCAAAAGAGAGGTTGCTATCAAAAATTACACCAAGATTTCGGATGTTAGAAGACGGAGACAAAGTGTCATTATCAATGGTAATTTGAAAATTTTTTGTGGTTTTTGCCAGGGTTGTAGGACCTACGATGATCATATCTGATTTTTCACAGTTTAATTTGAGGAAATTAGCTTTCATCCACAATTTCATTTCAGTGATGCAATTTGTCAGAGTGGAGTGAAGTTCAGTATTAATGGATTTGGAGGAGATGTAAAGCTGAATATCATCAGCATAGCAGTGGAAATGTAAACCATGCCGACGTATGATGTCACCAAGGGGGAGCATATAAAGAATAAACAAAAGGGGACCTAACACTGAGCCTTGGGGAACGCCTTGGGACAGTGGAGCAATGGCAGAACTACAATTGTTGATATTAACAAACTGTAGGTGGAATTCACACTGATGTATCACCAAAGATCTGCCAGCTTTAGTATGGAACTTTTAGAACAAGAAAGTCTAATTAGTCTAATTAAACCCAGTTATCAATTAAATAAGGTGACTGCACACATTTCAAAGGGGGTGCGTGATAGTCTGTGGATATTTGGTTAAGGTGGAGGTCTTTCCTAAAGAAAAAGTTACAATTTGGGATTTGAATGTGACTAGATTGGGAGGAAAAGGAGAAAATAAATACATAATAAAAAATCTCTTAAAATCTTACAACCCTTACAGCACTGAAGAGCTCCATCCCTCAAGCAGATGTTTTAACAGATACTAGATTTGATAATAGATACTAGAATGTTTTAACAGATACAAGGTTCACATGTAGGTGGAATCCATATTGATGTAGCACCAAAGATTTGTCAGCTTTAGTATGGAACTTTTAGGAACAAGAAAGTCTAATTTGTCTAATTAAATCTAGTTATCAATTAAAATGGTTAATTAATTGATTAAGTAACTCAAGGACCAATGACTTTTTCCCCATAGGACCAGCCAGTGTTATATAGCATCTTTTGTTTATTAGGTTGTTATTTAAAAACTATGTTTTGTGTTTGTTCAGGTTGTGTCATATACAGTCCCATCCACAGACAAGTTTGTATCCAAGTATCCAAGTTCCAGTTGATTGAAACTGTTTCATTATTTTGCTAACTGTAGATCTGGGCATTTTGAGCTGAGTAGCTATTTATATAGCCATTCCTTGTATTATAGAGGTCAACACACTTTCCCCCTATTTGAAGTGTATGTGGGTGACATGGTGGCTCGGTGGGTAGCACCGTTGCCTTACATGAAGAAGGTCCTGAGTTTGATTCCTAGGTGGAGCAGTCCGAGTCCTGTCTGTGTGGAGTTTTCATGTTCTCGTGAAAACTCCACCCTGTGTGCTGTGTGGACTGTGTGCTCTGGATTTGTCCCACAGTACAAAGGCATGGAGTCAGGTTAATTGAATATACTTAAAAGTATACATAAAACTATGTATGTGTGTGTGTAAATGTGTGTATGTCTGTTTGCCCTTTCCAGGGTGACCCACTGTGGGGTTTTTTCTGGGGTTTTTTGTATCTGTTGGTCCTGGATTTTGTAAAGTTGGTTTGAGACAATGTCTATTGTAAAAAGCGCTATATAAATAAAGTTGACTTGACTTGACTTGACTTGTCACCCTGAATAGGATAAAGCAATAGTAAAACAGACAGTGAATGAAATACTGTATGTTCTTTCTCATACCAAGAATTTCTCAAAGTGAATTTGGCCTCTGTGTCACCTTATATCTATACCCCAGTGACACAGGTCATGTCCATATCTATACCCCAGTGACACAGGTCATGTCCATATCTATACCCCAGTGACACAGGTCATGTCCATATCTATACCCCAATTACACAGATCATGTCCATATCTATACCCCAGTGACACAGGTCATGTCCATATCTATACCCCAGTGACACAGATCATGTCCATATCTATACCCCAGTGACACAGATCATGTCCATATCTATACCCCAATTACACAGATCATGTCCATATCTATACCCCAGTGACAGAGGTCATGTCCATATCTATACCCCAGTTACACAGATCATGTCCATATCTATACCCCAGTTACTAGTTCCTAGACACTGTAATCAACTTAAAAAAAGTAATATGTAATTGGAAATCTGTTTTTTTTTATAACACATTTACTCATGTTTACCTGAGATGTGTGGAATTGTATATAAAAGGAGGCAAATTCTTTTGTTATGACGCTGTATTAACACTCGCAACATCATAAACATTTGCTACATCTCACATCTTCCTTTCTGTTCAGAAGAATTAATTGCAGCATATCCTTCAACATTAATATTTGTGCTGTTAGTTCTTAATGAAGTGTAAGGTTTGAGTGTAGAAAGCGTCATACGCTGTTAGGTGTGGCCAAGAAAGTGCTGTACATTGTTAGGTATTGTTGTACAGCACTGTATAACAGTGTAAAGACTTAAAGGCTGTATGAATCTCACATGGCATTTTATCAGTGGACTAAAATACACTCCCACTGCTCTGTGGGTTTACTTACTGACCTAAATGCTCATTCATTTGTCATGCAGTTAAATGATTTGAAGATCCAAACCGGAGAGTTAATCATGCAGCTAACAGGTCAACAAGGGGGTGATATAACCAATGTCAGACCAGCTCTCAGCAGGTCAGATTGTAGATTTCCATGTTTCCATTCAGTTAAATGTTTTAGTGCAGGTCAAAGTTAATGATATATTTCCGAAACTCCTGACTATAATCTTGTTGGACATGCCATTTCAAAAACAAATGGAATTAAAATAGAGTGACCACAGTGTGATTTTTTCAGCTATAACAGCTTCTCACAGAAGGCTTCTCACAAGACTTTGAAGTATGTCTGTGGAAAAACAGTCAAAAGAGCATTTGTCTTGCTGGACACTGAGGTTGATCAAGAAAGCCTCAAATGATGTTCCAGTTTATTCCAAAGCTGTTCAGTAGAGCTGAGGTCAGACTGTGTTTTATGCACAAGAGAACAGTTATGCTAGAACAGAAAAGGGTCTTCCCTAAACTTTCCCAGTGCTTTTGTCCATATATACTTAATAATATCATACAGCATATCAAACATTTGGTTATATATGACATGCATGTCCCGTTCAAGTGTAGGTAAAAAATCTTTTTCACATTACTGTATAGCACTGTATGACTTGTGTTCTCTGGAGAAATCAGATTTTTGTTCAAAACACTTCTCGTGTGATTTCTGTCTTATAGTAAGAAGACAAAAGGTTTCTCTGCCTGACTCGTATCTACTCTCACTTCAGTCTTTTTTATTTAAAACATCTGCAGTTGTTTATCCTGATGTAATGAACACAGTATTTGGCCAGAGGCTTTTATAAATTTGCTCTTCAGACTAATGTTTGGCAATTTGGGCACTGAGTGCGTCACAATACACCTTATTTATCTTCATCCTGTTCACTCTGTCTGCTGGTTTTATTCACTGTAACCCTGCTGTAATGATTTAAGAAAAACATCAAATCTATGTGAATCATTGTATTTATATGAAGAGAGTGTATTTTTATCATTCTTCAGGAGTGACGATTGTTAATCCCTGTTTGTATGATGCATGAGATTTTAATTAAGATTTTACATGTACACGTATATGGATTTGTATTCTCAATCCTTAGTCATGATATGTCATTCTCTACAGTATATGACCAAATGTGTTTAGACACAACTCCTAATTATCAAATCCAGCTGTTTCAGCCACAGTGCTTGCTAATTGGAGTCTAAAAATGGACAGAAAATGTTTTTTGACAATTCAAGGAACAGTTATTATGTTGAGAATAATAAAGACATGTGTGTGAAAGATATTTGGTGGCTTGCATAAAGCCCTGACCTCAACACTACTGACCACTTTAGAAGGAAATCTGAACATCAGTTGTGGAGCAGTTTTTGTCTGTTTTTGTTCCTGATCTCACAAATGCCCTGACCATTAAGGGGGCACAAATTCATACAGACACATTTTCAATATTCAAACAGTAGACAGTAGTGGGGGCCAACACTATACTTGATAGTTGATTTTGAAAATGGTCACTTTATTCATGGTCACGGTGGATTTGGCAATACATAAAAACAATAGGCGTAAGACGGGAATGCAAAGCACAGACTCACACACTCACTCACACCTAAGGGCAGTTATGAATGGCTATTCCACTCTGTATGTTTTGGCAAGTTGATGGCAACTGCACTACATGAAAGAAAATGCACTGGAGGAACATGCCAGACTCCTTACAGACATTAACCAGAAATTAGGATTTGATCCAGGAAGGTAAATTACCCATTCTACCAGCTTTGCCCCCATTTACAATCTACACATTTTTATTTGAACATTTAAAGTCTTACAAAGATCCTTAGAAGGTCCTTCCTGGTGTTTTGTCCTCATTCTGCAGCTCTTTGTTGGTCTAGCTCCAGCTGAGATCACTGAGACCAGATTTGACTCTGTTTATCACATGCCAGACTGTTTTAATGTGTAATTCCTCGAGGTTGTGATCATAACTGCTGAGAGTGAAATTATTATGCTAATCACTATAAAACCCTACGTTAACGTTAAGAGCCTGAGGTGTTCGGGTACAAAACAGATGGCAGAAATGAACAGTGTGGCTGTTAGCCTATCTCTGATAAAGCTCATTAACACTGCAGTAGGACGAGTGATAAGCTAACAGAGCATTAACATTTAAGAAATAACTTGTTGTTAATATTTTTTAGTATAAGTTGTTTTTTAGCTGAATGTCACTGGCTGCTGTTTCGAATGAAAGGAATTTGGTGTAACATTAAACACCATACAAATCTAAACTGTACCACAAAGTGCAAAAAACAACAGACAGGACTACAACATCTGCTACGTAATGCAACTGTGAAGACAAGTGTGCTACAGTAAATACAAATATGGCCAAATGTATGCTGCCACCTGACCATGAGCCTGTTTACATATTAATACTTTATAAATGGAACTAATGAATATGACATTTGGCAGCAGAGTGACACAGCTGGTAGACAGACTGTGTGCTGCACAGCAACATGATTACTTGGGACCTGGGTACAGTCTTTTTTACCACGTTTTTGGTCAACGTGTTTTAGCTGTTTGGTATGTGTGTTTTGTATCCGCATGGATTTCTTTTGGGTGCTCTGGTTTCCTTCCACCTCTTAAACTCATCTATAAACCCACTTCAAAAATAAATTAGGACATTGGAAAGAAAAATTTGGCAAACTATTGACATTTTCCTGTAATTGTAAATATATAAGCCAAATAAGGAAACCTTAAACACAGACAGCGTGGTGACTGTTCCACCTTAAAAGAATTAGGTCTGGAGTTTTGGTGTGGAGTAAAACAAGACTTATTTATAAAGTCACTACAGGTCATCATTCCAGCCTTTATTCCCGAGTCTGTTTTAACTTGACATTTTATATTGATTCTGGTGTTTGTGCATGTCGGGGGCTCACAGGTCTGTCATTAAAGATTTAAGTGTGCACAGCTGTGATGATAGTTTAATTGTACATATTAGTAAGGTTTGTTTTGACCACATCCTGTGTATATTGAATCTATCTTCATGCTACCTGTGCTAAAAACCTCCCCATGTAAAAGCTGTTTTGTTTGAATTAGTCCTCCTGATTGTTGAATGCTGTGATAAAAAGCGCTGTGGTGCTAAAATTGTCCTGCTAATCTGCATTTCACTGGTCACTTTGGTGTGACAGTGACAGTGTTTGATCATTGTGTTATAGAGAGAGATGCTTATTAGGCATATTAGACACTTACAATTCTCAAATCTACAAAGCCTAGCTAAAGTAATGAGTGCATACAGAGCCTAACAGGATTTAAGTGCTTCAGTGTGCCAGCTTTCTTTCTGCACTTATAGTCTTATGTTTCAACATATTTGTCACTTAGAGACCTCCCTAATTAAGTGATAGTGATCAGGAACTAGTTCCAGTGTAGTAATGTCATTGTGTTTACATTCACATATAAAACATGATTGTTTTTTTTAACATTTTTAAAAATAATCGGATTGGCCCATTTTGCCACTAACCTTTTCAGTGCTGCCAGTAAGAAAACCAGTTTAAATGATGTAGTCAGAAGCAAAGCACAGGCATGGCAAAAAAATGGGAGAAATCTGTCATGGCGACTAGTGAGCTGTGAAAGAGTGAAAGCGGGTTTGGATTATAGATAGCAATCTCATGTTTCCTAAGCCTGAGATTGCTGGTTGTAGCTTCATAGCTCTTGAATAAGATTGAATGCATTCAAAATGCATTTGAATGAAGCAATAAAAATTCATGAACCCACGTCCACTTTTTTAAAACTCCTAATATCTCCAAGCAGTGATGTTGTAGAGTTTCGTGTTTTTTACTTTTTTAGGTTGAAAATGCACCTTGTGTTATTCCACTGTTTTTGTGTTGCTCCCTGGTCCTGGAGGAATGTTGTTTTGTTTCAGTATGCCTCTTAAACTACATTTGCTAGAAAACTCCATATAAACCGTATATAAATAAACTGTCTGTACTGTCAGTAAATATTATGGATTTTTTTTTTAAGTCTACAGCTGAGTGGCACAACCAGCATTAGCACGGCTTATGTGCAGGGATCGCCCAGCATTGCAGTGAACAAAGTGCAAAATGCTTATCATTAGCTGCCTTTAAGAAAAATAGGTTGTGTGTGTGTGTGTGTGTGTATGTTTGCCCAGGGAACTGTGTACACCTACAGGTGTGTGTGTACACAAGGCGGGAGCCAGTAAAACAATATACTTTGTGTGACCATGGAGACTCATTACAACAGCCCAGCTGTAGTTTCATACATGACATCAACATTAGATTTAGAAATTATTTGGACTTCTTGGCTTTTTGTACATTTTTTTTATTAATTACCAATCAAAAACGAAAAACTTTTTACTAGTAATAGATAGTAATAGGTATTAGAACAAACCAGTGTGTATGTAGCTGTGTAGAACAGTAGACATTTTGCTTCACATCCTTCCAGTAAACCCAGAAGCCTAATGTGACTGGAACGTCATTGGACACACACACACTTACACAAACAAACAACAATGCTAACCCACATTAAGCATGTTTTGCATGTGTTCTGGACAACATGATTAACAGACATTAGGACGTCCTCATTATGTTGAGTGACTCTCAAGACAGACAATGTGCAACAAATTAACTTACCAAATGAGCAACACAAACTAGACAAAAACACAAACACAAACAGTCAAACATCTATATGAGCAGCACTGCCAGCTCTGAGATCAGACAGCTTGATAACACAGACCTTAGAAATGGATTTACAATTATTCCTAGCGCAGAACAGGAAATTGATCTCTGTGACAAATCTATCTGACAATGTTCCTGTCAGTAAGGAAACACTGCTCCATCAGTCAGTCTGCCTCTGCACACAAGCTAGCGTGTGGTCACTCAGCCGTAACTCAGCTCAAACCGGATCTAAAGGATTCTATAGTACATAGGCTGTAGGGAAATGTTTGCTGGTGTTTTTATATAAGCTGTTTACACTATATGGATAAAAGTATTGAAGGTTCTAATCAAATCAGTGCTATTGGCCGGTTGGGCCAAAACAGCCTAGCAATTAGGAAGCACATTTGTCAATGTGGTCTCAGTGCCGGTCCCAAGCCCAGATAGAAATAGAGGGGTTGCTTCAGGATGGGGATTCGGCATAAACCACTGAACAGCTTCGGATTTAACTGGAACATCAATTGAGGCTTTATTGACCAACAACAGTGCCCAGTCATATAAATGCATTTTTGATTGAAGGGGCACAAATTCCCACAGACATACTCAAATATATTCTTAGAAGCCTTAGAAGTGTGGCTGTTGTTATAACTAAGATCACATAGAGGTCACTGAAACTTTTGAAATTGGATGTCCAACAAGCTCATGGTCAGGTGTCCAAATACTTTTGGCCATATAGTGTGTATGAAGTCAAGGTTTTTAAATTTAATCAAGTGTTAAAATGGTTTGTCCATATAGTTTATGTACTATTGTCATCATGTACTAATTACGTTTTTCCTTTCTTCTAAACAGGATGTCAACAGGCTTCTACAGGTGAAATAACAGACTGCACCAAAGACAAAGTTTCACCCCACTCAAGGTTCTGTCAGGCTCTAAAATGAACCACTTAACCTAAAGGTCACGTCATGCCATGAAGTGACATTTCACACGCAGGACTCTCATGGCATGAATGAAAAATTAGCCCTTATTGACTATGTGCTTCAGTTAACCTGGTAAATCAGGGCCCGGTGTTTTAAAGCCGTGACATCTGAAGAATCATGGCCAAGAAGACAGAAGTTATCAACCTGTCCTTCCTTCTAGAGCACGAGAGGGAGATGATCCTTAGCGTTCTGCAAAAAGATGAAAAGCTCTGCAAACGAGAGGAAAAGCGCATACGGTAGCAATATTTTTACTTTCATCAACGTAACTACGACCAGTATTACCATGCACATTGCCCAACATTTCAATAAATGATTTTTTTATTCATGATGCCAGGTACTGTCAATCAACCTGTATGTCTCTGTTTCAAGTAGAATTCTTATATTAGACTACAATTCTTGTAATTACGTTTATGAATATTAATAATTGTAGATTTTGGGTTCTTGGGTGGCACAACGTTATATCTCGCTATCAGCCAGTCAGAAATTGGTGGGGGGTGGGAAGGCTTGTGATGGCTGAATAGTCTAGACATTGGGAGGTGCACTTGTCAGCGCTCTCTCAGTGCCAGTCCCAAGCCCGTATACAATAAGGAGGGTTGTGTCAGGAAGGCCTAAAAACTGCGCCATATCAGTTTTTGGCGTCATCTCAGTACGATCTAAAAAAAATACATCATTGTAGATTTTACCTTTTGACAACCTTACTTAACCTACAAAAACAGAAAAACTGTTATCTGTTGCACCTTAAACTTAATGATTTGATATTAAAGAAAAGAAAAAAACGTGTGCATGGGTGGATAAGTGTGTGAGTTTTTCAGCTCTGCACTGAATCATGGTATATTACCTTTGTGATTAATGTAGCTAGAGTTTGGGGGTAGCTAATCAGCATTTCACCTGTTCTTTCCAAATAATTAGATACATTTTTATATAAAACTAGAAAAACTCTCAAGAAGTAAAATGCTACAAACGGCATGTTTTTCACTTTCTACAGGAAGCTGAAGAATGAGCTGCTGGAGATGAAGCGGCGTGGCCGGCGTAGTAATCCAGAACAGCGGGAGTGTGGTGTGTGTCTGAGAGCTCTGGGGCTGATCCTCCAGAGGGGCAGTGTGTGTAACGAATGTCACCGGCGTGTCTGCAGCTACTGCACAGCCGCTTCAGCGGACCGAAGCCGCACCCAGTGCTCTGTGTGTGCCAAGACTGCGTGAGTCACAAGTCACGTTATGTGTTCACTTCTTTCTTACTGTTTGTTATTAATGAGTCTTTAGAGATCTTTATTGTGTTCCGGTTTCTCTGACAGTGAATTAGCTACTTATTTTTCTTGTGCCCGCTATCACTGATAACTGGCAACAGAAAATTTTACATCTTTCTTACCAAATAAAAACAGCTAACTGTGATTTCATAGACTCAAGATCAGAACTAAAAACACTGTATTCTAGTTACACTGCTTAGGAAGAATAATTAGCAGATAATTCAAACTCAGTAATGGAACTTAAAACATTGCCAGGTGCCCAGGTGGCACAGTGGTAAAACATGCTAGCCCACCAGTGCTGACACTTCAAACTTGTGAGTTCAAATCTTAGCTCTACCAATAACCGGCTTTATAACTGCTGCAATTACAGCCTCTGCTGGCTGATTGATGGCACCTGAACAGAGACGGGGTATAATAGAGATTTGTACATGACTATCCATGAGTTAGTTACAGCCCTTTATGGTCAGGAGTGGAGGTCTGCAACAATAGAGGTATAATGTGATCAGGTATTAGGATGACTACATTGGGAGAAAAAATGGGTGAAATGCATAAAAATAAATGTAGAAAAATAAATAAAAACATTGCTGCCCAGTAGAGCTGCTCAGGAGAATAATATGCCAGATCGGGGCTATTGGTTATGTAATGTAATAAGTCAGACCTATTTCCGTTTGTCCTGCACTATTACTGCTAACAGCCTGTTGTAGTTAGCATACATTACACAGGGTGTTTGGGCGGCACAGCAGTAAAAATACTCAAGCTCACTACAGCTGAGATTCGGGGTTTGAGAGATTCAGTATTCTCAGTTTTGTCTCAAATGTCAGCAGTTAAAATGGCTTTAAATGTTCTTTTTAGAGACAGCATTAATCAAACAATAACCTCTATGTTGGTTTATCAATAACATCCCTAAGTTGGACTCTTTTACCTTTTGTGTTTAGATGTCAGCAATTTAAATGCCTTTATGTGGTTGTAATGTAACAGATACATACAGTTATTCATTACACACAACTCCTGCTTTAAATCATGTTTTAGAAACATTCTAGAGCTTAGATAAATCAGTTAGTTAAATCTGCATGTTGTAACATTAGGACATCGTGGTCTCGTTGCCAGGTCTTGTAAAAGCCCAGAAGTAAATCAGGCCTCTAATCCACAGTCTTGTCTGCAGAAAAAATCTAATTAATAATCTAAACAGTAAACAAATCAGTCGAATCAGTAAGCTTTATCTGTCTCTTTAGTCAGTTAAAGGTGGTCACAGGTGAGTGGTTTCTGGAGGAGCGAGCCAAGCGTTTCGACCAAAATACAATCATCAGCACTGAAGTGGTCAAACAGTCTATAGTCAACAGCGTGTCAGGTAAGCTACATGACTGTGTCTGTTTACTCAATCCGCATGTTCAATATAATGAAATGTGTTTAATCGAAAGTCTTGTTAAATTTACAAAGATTGTGTTTTATTATGCTATCTCACTACTGTTGAGATTCAGGTTTGAATCTCAGTGGTGCTATTGGCCAGCCAGGACTCTACACTGACATAATGTTTGTGGGTTATGTCTGGGGTATGAACGAAGCCTTGCGATAGATTGGCGCTCTGTCCAGGGTTACACTCAGTGTTACTTGGTGAAACTGGACCTGCCATGACCCAAACAAAAATGAATGTTGCAAAGCTATAATGATCTTTGTGTGTTTTTGTTTGGAGATGGACAATCATCTCAGAGAAAGCTTACTCCATCAGGACTGGACCGGCCAAGCACACCCCAATCTGAGCGATCAGCTTCACCTCAGTCTGAGAGAAGTGCTGGCCGGAACATCGGCAAGAAAAAAGGGTGAGGGGTGTGATTTGTGTGTGCATGGCCTAAATGAAGGTTTTGCAACTCCCTATGGTAATAAACCTTTGTACTGGGTCAGGTTTGTTGAAAAGACCTTACATTTGTGAACACACCCTTATTACTCATGCATTTTTGTACATAAGAAAATTATTTCCAAATACATTTGTTGTTTTTTTTAAGCTGTTTTTGTTTCTTAGGACCAAACCAGTGGCTGTGGAGTCATCAGGTTTACCAACCACACCAAATAACATGCGCTTACACCCAGGTCGATCACCACTACAGGCTGAGGGAAGAAAAAGGGTAATTGTTTTACTCCACCACACAACCAGCATTTTATAATTACACAAAGTTGCTACACAGTCAATTGTACTTTTAATGTATTTTAATCTGTAAATATTTGCATATTTGTTATTGTTAGCTGATAGAAGCTCCTGCATCTGATAATCAGGCTTACACAATGATTAGATTAAATTTTACACCATTCTACAGGTCATGCAACATCACATCAGCTGGGTTCTGAAATCTGATTGATCATTTGTAACATTTTTTTATTGTAAATTGGCAAAACACAAAATGTAATATTCACAAACTGCTACATGCAAACTATATGGCCAAAAGTAAGTGGACACCTCACCATAAGCTTGTTGAACACCCTTTTCCAAAACCATAGGCGTAAATATAAATTTGCCCTGAATCCCTCCTCCCTTATAACTGTGTCTGCAGTTTCATACCAAGATGTACACTATATGGCTAAAAGTATGTGGACATGCCATTTCAAAACCTTGGGCATTAATGTGAAGTTACCACTTCAACAGCCTCCACTTTTTTGGGAAGATTTTTCTTGTGTGGCTTTGGAAGTTTGCGTCCATTTAGTTAAAAAAGTTGTTGTGAGATCAGGCACTGATGTTGGATTGGCTGGCAATTGATGTTACAATTCATGCCAAATGTGTTCAGTGGGGTTGAGGTCAAGACTCCACCATGGTTCCTCCTAAAAAAAAACTCACTTTGCCCCGAATGTAACTAAAACTTAGAAATTATGAGTGGGTGTTTTCAAATAAAATTAAAATGTATCTAATTACTACTGATTACTAATGATACATGTCATTTATTACACATTTATTGAAACTATAGAATAGTTCAATGAAAACCAGACAGACAAAGCCTAGAGTTTGTAGAATAATTAAATTAATAATTAATAATTCAGTATTTTTTTTTTTTTACCACTACTACGATTTGTTTTCTAGTTGGTTTAGATTTGTGATAAATTCAAGTGTAGATTTGAGTGGTTTGTAATGTAGATTACATCACCTTACAGTTTTACTAGCTGTAATACATTATATGGATAAAAGTATTATGGACAAATTCCAAATACTTTTGGCCATATAGTGCACATGTACTTAAGTAAAAATTAATAAAATAAATTTATGAGTATACAAAGGTTTTTCAGATAAAACGTATTATATTTTATAATTATTTACTTGATTTTTTGATGTAGGACATATTTTGTCCCAAGAATTAGTATCTCTAACTAATACTGCTTGGTTTTTATTTGTTAAGAGTACTTTAGTAGGTCCATTGGTGGAAATATTATCTTATATTAAGAGTATATTACTAATAATATTAAAAAGAATGTTTTATTGATATATTTTTGTGTGTAGCCTGATGGAGCAGAGAGTGTTTGCAGTATGCACAGCACTGACAGTATCCCTGAGACACTCAGCAACAGGAAGAACAGAAAAGACTCAGCTGCACCTTCTATTGCTTTGTCCAGAGCCTCTCTCTCATCAGGTATTACCTACCATCACACACTCGCTCTCTCTCTCTCTCTCTGTCTCTCTCTCTCTCTCTCTCTCTCTCTCTCTCTCTCTCTCTCTCTCTCTCTCTCTCTCTCTCTCTCTCTCTCTCACACACACACACACACACACACACACACACACATGAACATGACCTTGGTCTTTAGTAATGTGACAGATTGAGACTACAGATAAGTGTCAGACAGGATAAAACTGATCAATCTGTATCCCTCACTCTGTCTCTCTCTGCTTTTCCCAGACCGCAGTCGCTCTGAGGTTGACCTCACAAACTTGGGTGAGGAGTTCAGTAACGATTCTCTCCCTGGGCGCTGCCACTCTGTTCCAGGACTGAATAATGTGGTAAGTTTATGTTCGACACATCACTGCACTCTCAGTATCACCCCTTAAGGAATTCTGACAGCTTCCTTTAAATGATTCCAAACTACACAGAAAAGATACAAAACTAAGACTGAAATTATACTTGCTTTTAATAGTTGGTGCATCTTGTTTGTTAGTGTTAAACAACTGCATAGTGCAATACATGCTATTGCAGTGGAGGCAGTATACACTATATAGCCTATATAGCACTATGTAGTATGTGGACACCTGACCATAAATTTGTTGGACAACCCATTTCAAAAAGAAATCACAGCCACTTTTCCGAGAAGGCCTCTCACAGGACTTTGAAATATGTCAGGGAATTTTTGCTTTTTTAGAGAAGCATCAGTATGGCTGGGCACTGAAGCATGTAGCTCATTTAGAGAAGCATTGATTTGGCTGGGCACTGATGCTGCAGGTCATTCCAAAGCTGTTCAGTGGGACTGAGGTCAGGGCTCTGTACAGGCCACTGGAGTTCCTTTAAACCAAAAATGTTTTAGTGTCTTTATAGACCTTGTTTAGTGCACACGGACATGGACACAGACATGCTAGAACAGAAAAGGGCCTTCCCTACACTGTTGCTACAAAGTTTGTCATTTTTAAGTCATTTTTTATTTAATTGATTTATTACACCTGTTAGCAATTGTTGTGGCTGAAACACATGACTTTAGTATCTAGAAGGTGTAGCACAGTGGGACTGGAATGCCAGCAGCAAATTTAAACCATAAATGTCTGAAATCACATTTTGCACATTTTGGATTTTGATGTTTTTATCACATATAGCACAGCTACATGGGAGTCGGACTTGGCTTTCCAGTCACGTGTCCTTCACTTTTTGTAATTGTTTACAAGCACACGTGTAATTTTTAGGATCTTTGTGTTTGTGTTCTAGGACTCGGATGAGGACATTGACACCCTGATGTCTGCTCACTACAAAACCACCCACAGTATCAGCAGTGCTCAATCAGTGGTAATAATGCTGAACACAAACGCACAATGACCAATCAGTCAGTCACATGGCAGCTAAGTACTGCATAAAATCACACCGACATGAGTCAGAAGCTTTCAGTTATGTTTATATCAAACCTCAAAAAGGGGAAAATTGGATATGAGTATCTTTGACCATGATATGGTTGTTTGTGCTAGTTGGAAACTGCTAAACTGTGATAGTCAAATACTGGCCCGGCTGGTTCTACCTGACAGAGAGGCTACTGAAAAATAAAATAACCACTCTTCACAGCCATAGTGCAATGGGGTGTCAAGCTTTGAGACAGAAAAACAAAAAGGGAGGCTCAAAAATACCCTGAAGGAGAGGGAGAAGATATGATCAGAGTTTGGAGCAGAAAGGGAGCATAATAGATTCACAGAAATCAAGCAAGCCATGCTGTTTATGTCTGGCAGACGGGGCATGGAGGCACAGATGATTGTCAGTTAAGAGGAACCCATTAGTCATTCACCTGTTGACACGTAGTTGAGCATTCATTTACTCAATGTGGAAATGTTTCTATTTATCAGTTTCTTTCTAACTAAGTCGCCAGCTCCTCTGTTAGTAACCTGCTTTCCAAACCATGACCTCTTTACTTTACCAGGAAACTCAGCTGGTGTTGTGGTACCTTTTGGCTGTTTTGGTGGGTTTTTTTGTTTTGTTTGTTGCCATTATTTTGGCCACCTTTTTTTCCTTTACCTTTTTTAGTTTGCATCTGCTGTAAATACATGGTGTAATCAAGTCAACATGGGCCAACACCTCAATGAATTTTTCCAATTTTTCCAACACACAAGACTAGTGTGTTGTTTCTAATAGAGTGGTCACTAAGTGCACACATACCAGTATAAGCTTACAATCTTTGTCTGGTTGATGTACATGTAAAATGTTTGTAATTCTGTAGATATGTTTTATGTATATGTGCATGTTTATAAATGTCATTTCATGCGGTTCAGAGCTATTTTTAGTGCAGGGTAATTACTTTCCCCCCCTAATAGATAAACACACGCATGCCAGCGTTCGATTACATTTTCTTAAACAGACACAGATGCACACTTCCTCAGATGATGCATCTTTTTCATTTTCCTTTCACATCTAGCCACTTCAGCCACATCTGAGTGCAGAGCACAAAATAAGTTCAATTAAAAATTGATAAAGCACACGTGGCTCTTCCAAGAGCTTTTGAAGTATCTTACAGCATGCTTAGTGCATAAATGTTATGTAAAAAGCAACCAGTGAACTATATCAAGTGTGTTGGATAAGATGGATAAATGAAAGCTTGCTTTGTACATTAAACATAGGCCAGTTATGATTGAGACATTGTATTACAGTGATTCATAACACTGTCATACAAATATTGGAGAGAAAATAATTCATTCTTTTTTTTTTTATTAGCGCTTTTCATATCTATTTCTATATTATATATTATCCTAATGTTTTCCACACAAGGATATTAGATTTATGAATCAGTCATAAAAACACCATTTTTAAATAGTCTTAAATTAATTATATTTGTATCTATACATTTATAGCCTTGTATTCAATACTAGACCTCTCATCAAACCCAGTTCCAAATAAGATGGGACAGTAGAAACAGAAAGTAGAGATTTGTAAACAGCAATTTAATAAAAACTGCACAAAGAAGATATATTTAATCTTTTACTTCAGTAAATATACACTAAAAGAACTCAGTTGTTACCAATGCACAGTTTAAAGTCAGCGTCTTTGATGAAATGGGAGTGTGTTCCTGCCAATGGCACTTTTATGCTGAAGGGTAAATATATATTTTGGAGCAACACATGCTGTCATCTAGACAATGTCTTTATTAGGGACATCACTGATTGGTTAAGCAAGAAAATGCCAAGTAAGATTCTGTCTGCAGTTCAGAAGTGTTTATTATTAAAAATATGTGTAATAGTTACATTATGAAGCACAGTATTAAAAAATCTCTTTCACAACCACAACAATTTTTGCCATTAGTTGACTACAGGACACTGAAACATTAAATCTGTCTTTGTACAGTTGGCAATTGAACAGGATTTAAAGAGGATTTTTTAATTTATGCTTACAAAATTATTTTAATTTGATAAAAGTTGGGTTGTGTTTTGCTGTAAAATTAAAACTAATTTATGAAACATATTTTATAGGAACCTCAGTAAAATAGCTAATGTAAAACAAGAAAACAGTTGAAAAAAAGTTCACAGCTAAATGGCACATTCTCATATACTAGGAGGGTAGATCAGGCAATTCTTTTCCCTGTCACCTGTCATTCTTTTTATCGTTTTTCATGCTTTTCTGCTTTCAGTCTGTCACTCTTCGATTTCTTTTACTTTGATCTGTTCCTCCTTCTAGTCTTCTACTCCAGGCTCAGAGCGAAAGTGGGGCTACCTTAATGTACCCGACTTGGATGCCGAGACTGTGAGTGCTCTCTCTATGTGTCTACGTTGGCGTGCTGTATATTCCTGTCAACTGCCTCTGTCTCTCACACTCACATTCAGTTTGGGAAACTGTTTTAAAGCTGTTGTGTCCCCTCTCTTGCAGAGCAGTCTGAACAGCATGATGAGCGTGTACAGTGAGATGGGTGACTACGGTAATGCCCGTGTCTCTGGAGAGATCCTGCTCAACATTTCCTATAGCTATAAAACTGGAGCACTCAACGTTTTTGTGCGCGAGTGCCGCTGCCTAGCAACCGCAGACGACCGCAGACAGCGTACTGACCCGTAAGATCCCGACATGCATGCACAAGCATACAAATATGCACAACAAATAAATATAAAAACACAAACACAACATAGAGATTCAATATTTTCACTCTCAGTGCTCGCTTATTACAGCTCACTTTTTTCAATCTGGAAACTTTTGTTGTATATATGACAGAGTTTTTCTCACATCCCAGAAGTTGACATTGTGGTTGAAACTTTGGTTGCCCCAAAATAAATAGAGTTGGTTAACAAGATTTGACTCGACAGCAAAACGAAGCGTTCTAAACAGTTTGTATATGTGTGCGTTTGGGTTACAATTTTGTTGGTTTGGTAAGTTTTACAGGTGTCAGTATCTTTCTGAGCAATTGAGCTTTTGTAAGATCTTAATCCATTATTACCTGAGTAATTATGTTTGTTTTATGTGTGTTTTGCAGTTATGTAAAAACGTACCTTTTACCAGACAAGTCGCGCCAGAGTAAAAGGAAAACCAGCATCAAAATCAACACCACTGACCCAGTGTTTAATGAGAACCTAAGGGTGAGACACGTTTGTGCTTGAGTGCTCATGGATGTGTGTTTCTGTAACAGTGTGGAACTCTTGGACTCTCATTTCCTCTCTATGTGCAGTATGTGGTGAGTCATTCCCAGCTGGAGACGCGCACTCTGCAGGTTTCTGTGTGGCACCATGACCGTTTCGGACATAATATCTTCTTAGGAGAGACAGAGCTGACCTTTGACACCTGGGAGTTTGATACCCAGATAGAGGAATGGTTCTCCTTACAACCCAGGGTGAGACACACATGCGTATATGGACAAAGGTATTGTGGTGTAATAAATTAATTACATAATGGAAATTATATGGCTCTAAGCAACAGTTTAGGGAAGGCCTTTTCTGTTCCAGTATGATTGTATGCATAACCATAAACCTATTTAACACTTTGGGAATTATGAACCACAACTTCTTGTTTAACATTAGTGCCTGACCTAACAAATGCTTTTTGACTGAATTGGCTTGATCTCTCACAGACACTCTCCAGAGTCTTGTGGAAAGCCTTTCCAGAAGGGTAAAGGCTGTTAGGAGTGCCGGTGGAAGGACTGGTCAATGTTAATGCCCATGGTTTTGGAATATCAGCAAACTTTCAGTTGTGTGTAGTTTAATACATCAGTACTCATGTTTGTATTTGTGAGGTCATGGTGCTCTAGTAATGTTCGCTACTAATGGTTTCATGTAGGCTGAGAGCGCTGCTGACTCCATGATACAGTATAAAGGCGAGCTGACTGTAGTGCTGAAGTACATTCCTGCAGAGAGAAACCTCTCACTGCCACTGGACCAAATACAAGGTACAAACAGAGCAAACCAGAAAATATTAATGCATTAATTTTTTTATATTTTAATAATACTCATGAGCTTTTCTCTTTTAGTGAAAAGACGGTTTCTAAAAGGGAAGAAGAGTATCACACTGCCAAAAGGAGGGATGGTAGAGCTGCTGGTAAAAGAAGCCAAGAACTTGACAGCCGTCAAATCAGGGTCCTCTGATCCATTTGTCAAAGGGTAAGACCAGACAAGATTCTTTCCTATGTACCACACACAGAAAAACATAACAGCCTTTTTAACATACACAAAAATGTCCATTTACAAGATTATGTACAGCAAGATTACAGCAACATGTGTTTTAGGTACCTGCTGCCTGATGACAAGAAAAGCACAAAACACAAGACATCGGTGGTGAAGCGTTCAGTGAACCCACGCTGGAATCACACATTTACCTACTGTGGTCTGCAGCACAGCGACCTGGACAGTGTGTGTCTAGAGCTCACTGTCTGGGACAAGGAGCCGCTTTCCAGCAACGTCTTCCTCGGGGGAGTGCGTCTTGGATCTGGGACTGGTCAGTCCACAAATGTGCATTAATAGACACTGACATTAGTTAAAGATCACCTGTTACTTTTTGAATGTTTCCTTTTTATTTTTTTATATTTTTGTTTGTTTCTCATTTATAAGCTGTTAAACATTGAGCTCATTTCGGTTAGAGAAAGGTATAGAGCTGCATGCAGGAAGTGACTTGGTGATGAGTGTACTTTCTACCCTCCAGGTCTCAGCTATGGGAAGGAGGTGGACTGGAATGATTCCTATGGTGAGGAGCAGCGACTATGGCAACGCATGATTGAAAACCCTGAGGTTCCACAGGAGTGCACGCTCATGCTGAGATCCAGCATGGCCAAGAAAAAGACGTAGAGAGGGTCAGGGGTGGAACTATACTTGTCTTGCAATACTCATTAACCCATACTGCTCGTTGTCATTTTAACGTAAAGTGCACTTCCTGTACACCACTGATATCTACATTATGTGTCTAGACTGACTGACATTATGTACTTGTCCTCACACTGCCTTAGGGTTATAATTACTCACTTTACTGTCTTACTGCCTCTCTAAAATGCATCAAACATGCACAAACATGCTAAGAAATGGCGATGCCTGCAGGCAGCACAAAATAAACTTGCACAAAACATCCATGTCAAAAAGCGCACACAAACTGACCATGTCTTCATATAGACAGTTCTACTTTTATTGTGCTACCAGACCATATGGATGAAAACTAAAAACTTCCCACAGTCATCCTCATGTTTGTGGCTTCTCTCCTTAAAATAATTTACATGTGTGTACATGGTTCATAAAATGTGTTCATAAAATTATTTCATTATTATTTTATTATTCTCTGGTCTGTGCCTCGGTAGTGAAGGGTTAGGACTGTTGTGTTTCCCTGCACCTTGGATTTTTTAGTTCTTCTAATTAATGATATATCAAGATTTAGTGTAAGAGGTTTATTTTTATGTGATGTTGTAACAACAATGAGACTGAAATCAAGCACACCTCAATGACCTCTTCTGAAAAATGAAAACCCACTCCAGCCCTGCATGCCTAAAGCAGTGTTTATAGTTGATGTGGTGATCACATTGTCATCATTATCCAGAGACAGCCAGGCAGATTTTCTTTTGTCTTGTGTGATTAGTTTATCCGGAGCTCAAAACTTAAAAAAGAATGGATGTAGGGATGTATGCAGACACTTTGACATCATGTACGCATATATAGTGGGATGAAAAATAGTGCCTATGGGATTTGGGTACAACATACAAGACAATACAGGGAATCCATACACAAGAAGATTCGTGTGCACAACTTATTTGTTGCTAAATGCAGCACAACCTGATGATTACACAAGGCAGTGCAGAAATGACACTGTGTACACAACTACGCAGAACAGGATGAACTGGAAGCCGTAATTGCAAAACATTGTTTAGAACTGCAGTTACAGTACATAGTAAACTTTATGTTTTAGGATATTAACGTGTAGCATGATCTAAATCAGTGATTCTCAACTGATGGGTAGTGATGTGCGAGTCACGGGTATGTGAGAAAAAAGTGTGTTGATGAATTTGCACTTTAGTTACCAATAAAAAATCAGCCATTAGTGCAAATGACAATACACCGATGAGCCAGAACATTATAACCACCCACCTAATATGATGGACTCTGGTTTGTTGGGAGCTGATGTCATCTTCTCTGTGGCTAAATCATGCATGTGTACCCAGCTCTCCACATGATCTAAGAGGATTTGTTAAACCAATCGAAATTGTTCCATTGCTCCGGTGTCCAGTTTTGATGCCTGCATGACCAGTTTATATGCTTTCAATGTTGCACAGGGGGGTTAGCATGGGTACTTTGATAAGCCTGCAACTACACAGCCCCATAACACAGAAAGGTTTGATGCACTGTTGTGACCCATGTGACCTATTCACGTCATCAGTAGTATTAAAATTCCTGAGTCACAGTAGCTCCTCTATTGGTCCAAACCAGATGCCATAGATGTTCCTATGTGTGAAAGAATCTTGGCTGTCTAACAACCTGTTGGCAATTTAATGCTTGCCCCTCCCTGCACCACTGTCGACCGGCTCTCTGAGACACCCCTCTGCATTTAACATGTGAACTACGAGGAGCTACCAGCCCAACATTTGTCACATGGACATTTTTGGAGGGTGGTTTGAATGTTTTGGCTCATCAGTGTATGTATCACAGGCTGTACAGTGATCATCTGTGGTTAATTCTGAAATAATTTGGCACTTATGACTGTTTAGTTGGGTTGTGACTTCAGGACCCTGCTAAAAAATGTGATTCCTTAAAAACAAACACTGAAGAACTACTGATTTTGATTATCAACCTTCTACCTGAAAATCTGTTTTTACATGATTAGTTTCAGATCAGCCAAACCAGCTCCATATAATTTCAGAATAAAAGGAAAACTGATATAAAATATATACATAGATGAACATTCAAAACATGCATACATTATATTTTAATGTGCTGTTGTAGTAAATAGACTAAAAGTCCAAAAACATGTGCAATAAAGTGCTAATACTACTAGTGATTAGAATTATTTTTAAGATGCTGGTAGTAACAGTAGCTGAATGCTGAAGCAGGCAATTTAGCCCTAGTACAGAGATTTAAACAAATAAAATGTCATTTTCTGTCATTGTATTTGTTTGCCTGACATTTCTGTTTGTGACAGTCTTATAACACAGCATACACTTTTAAGTGTAGGTGTCGCATACTCATGTGCGTTGTTAATAAGGCTGAATAGTATGACCTGTGTAAAATGTCAGTGTGTTTGGCTGTGTGCCTGTAAAGCAGAGTTTTACAGCATGTACGAAATGTGTTGATGTTTGTTGTATTTTCTTAGCAAATAATCTTATGCATCTTTAAATACCCTTAGAAAGGAAACAATAAACTGTATTAACCCTAGTTTTCCCGTCTGCCATCTTATTACAGAACATTTCAGGCGAAAAATGTAAAGATTTCAAAAAACACCTTACATGAGACAATAATACACAATTGAGGTAAACACATTGATTACTTTCTAAGCTACACCCACCATTCTGTACCATGTGGGTATGCAGTTACCCTTGTACCTATTTAACAATCAAAACAAACCTCCATGACCCCCACTGACCAGATGACGTTTGGCTGCTCCCATATTTTCTTTAAGGGTCGCCCAGCTGATTATTCTGGTCCACATAATTGATATGGCACAGTTTTACACTGAATGCCCTTCCTGACTCAACCAACCTATCCAGACTTGGGACAGACTAGACATTGGTACCCACACCCCAGTCTAATAAATGGCACTAATAAAACTGAACGTTGGATGCCAGGCGCTTCAGCTATAGAAAGAAAAAGGTGGACGATGATAATCAATAGTAATCCTATACCGGATTAATAATGGGTCGTTAACAATCCTGAAATTAAAGGTGTTCACTTAAAGACGAAAATTGTGTTGGTAACTACGCTCTGAATTGCAGAGCATTATTGTAAACATGTAGTGCACTACAGATGATGCTGGAGCCTATATTACATACCCTAGTTAGCGAACTCCCGTAGGGACTGCAGTGCTATTTGGGATTCAGTCCTCCCAGAGTTGCCATGTTCTCGGTTTCCGCGCCTAATTGGGCCTGTTAAAAATTTATCTCTGGAGGGGTTTTCTGGGCTACTTTAAAATTTACCGAGGCCGTCAAAAAGCTTTCATTTAAAACAGTATAAAATGAAAGTGAATTGTTTAGTAAATGTGCACAACTGATGTGGGTGTTAATTAGCTGACGAACCGAAGACACACAAGAATTATTCAGTAGGCTACAGTTGAGGTAAACAAAATGTAAACAAAATGCTTTACCAAGAGTATAAATTATGATATAAAATTAAAACAAAGATCAGCATTAAAGATTTAAGAGCAACATACTGGTAGTTCTTTTGCCATTTATAGCTTTTTTCAAACGTCGGTGACACCTGAGATTTTGGGTTAGTTTCAGCTTCTAAAGCGAGGGTTTCAGACAGACTTTGGACTGGATGTTTTGCTGAATCTGGCAACCCTGATTCCTCCTCCTCCTCCCAAGTGCATGTGACGCATCTGCCTGACAGTAAACCCTACACTTGTAATTGAAGAGGAAGTGTGTGGGGCCGGCTGACGTTCAGGTATGGATTTTAGATTGTTTAAACAGTAAACACTGATTTTTAGTAATATCACACATACGATTTATTAATGTTGTCTAGATAACATTCGTGTTTATACTATAACTTTTTTAAGCAGTCAGACCACATTAGAAGATCTGCAGCCGGACTGCAGTAAATTTAACGAGGCTGAAGTTACTTATTCGCGGCTTCCGATTCGTTTGGTTACTTATTCGCAGCTTTTTATTTAGCGGCTGAAGTTGGTTCCTTATTCATAAAGGGAGCGTTCGCCATGGACATTTGCTGCACACTTTATATTTTACCGACATAAATCAACTAAATGAAGACATGAACATAATTGTTTTTGGCTGATTCTCATCGTGATATTGTCAATGTAAAAATGTGATTCAAATATAATAAAAATATTTACTTTGTAAAATATTTTTTCAATTCATTCTTTCAGGCTGCATTTCCACTGTAAGGAAAACCTATTTTTATTCAGAAGCATACTGGTGCCATAATTCATGTCGGGCCAGACAAATAACAAATCCATCATACAGAACTGGTCCCTCTTTGTAAGAAAAAGTTGATTTTAGACTGGCCCAAGTTCATTTTATACCTAAAATCTAACTGCCAACATGGCACACTCAGCAATGGTGCACATGAAAATTGATTCAAAGGGGCAATTTCAGAAGCATACTGGTGGCATAATTCAAGTCGGGCCAGACAAATAACAAATCCATCATACAGAACTGCTCCCTCTTTGTAAGAAAAAGTTGATTTTACAAAGTAAATATTTTAATTATATTTGAATCACATTTTTTCATTGACAATATCACGATGAGAATCGGCCAAAAAAATTATGTTCACGTCTTCATTTAGTTCAGGGGTCTCAAACTCAATTTATCTGGAGGCCGCTGGAGGTAGAGTCTAGGAGCGGCTGGGCCGCATCAAGTATTCCACAAAAAAAAGGGTTTCAGGTATTCCAAACAAAAGTACAACTTATCCAAACTTCTCAATCTTTATTAATAACAGTTCAGAACATGAACAATTCTTCAGAACATGAACAATTCTTCAGAACATAGGCTTCTTTTACCTACTCTTTGCTGCAAGAAACCTAAAGATCCAGCTCCCTTTAAAGATCCATTATTCCCAGAATTGTCTTACATCTTGAAGGTTTTCTTTGGGTCATTTAGTGAAAGTCACAACACCTGTAACCGTGACTTGTTTTGAGTTATGAGATCTGCAGTATGATGTTGTTTGGTATTTGTTGGTGATGAAAAGAAGGCTGCTCTATAGAATCCACAATTAACTTTAGTGGTTATACAGTTTGAAAATGTTTTATGGGATGGTCTGTACTAAAATAACACATTACATTCCTAAATGCTTTAAATGTTGTATCAACATGTTTTTTCTATTATATTTCAATTAAAAACAACTATTGTGAGATATATCCACTTGTCCTGTTTGCATTACACAGGAGAGACCCCCCCTGCTGTTAAGATTTTTTTTTTACTAACACAAGTAACGAAGTAACGTTTACTCTGAGTACGTTTTAAATTAGTTACTTTTTTACTTGAGTAGGTTTTTAGACTAGTAATTTTACTCGTATTTCAGTAAAAAATTATTTAAAGTAGTAGTACTTTTACCTGAGTACAATATTTTAGTACTCTTTCCACCTCTGCCCAATACCTGAGTGTTTGGGATATTATTCAGAAAGCCCTTTCTATATATTCTGAGAGGAATTTGGAAATTTTATCATTGTTCATAGCTTTTTTGAGCACTTTTTTGAGCTATGATAGCCTGCTTTCACCCTGTTCTTCAATGGTCAGGACCACCACAGAGCAGGTATTATTTACTGTAGGTGGTGGATCATTCTCAGCACTGCAGTGACATGGTGGTGAAGTGTTAGTGTGTGTTGTGCTGGTATGAGTGGATCAGACACAGCAGTGTCCACTCACTGTCCACTCTATTAGACACTCCTACCTAGTTGGTTCACCTTGTAGATGTAAAGTCAGAGACGATCGCTCATCTGTTGGTCATCTTCTAGACCTTCATCAGTGGTCAAAGGATGCTGCCCATGAGGCGCTGTTGGCTGGATATTTTTGGTTGGTGGACTATTCTCAGTCCAGAAGTGACAGTGAGGTGTTTAAAAACTCCAGCAGTGCTGCTGTGCCTTATCCACTCATACCAACACAACACACACTAACACACCACCACCATGTCAGTGTCACTGCAGTGCTGAGAATCATCCACCACCCGATAATACCTGCTCTGTGGTGGTCCTGTGGGGGTCCTAACCATTGAAGAACAGCATGGAAGGGGGCTAACAAAGCAAGCAGAGAAACAGATTTTTGAGCTATCATTATTAAATTTATCTCTCAGGTGTTTATACATTTCACATTCATAAATAAAGTGATCTAGATTTTATTCTTTTTGTTTACATCCTACACATCCTTCTGCTCTACCAAATCTCTCTGCCACTGAGCTAACTCTGGTGTCCATGTTACTTCACCTCTCTTAATTCTTAATATCAAGTGCATTCTCTGTTTTATATATTTTAAATTCTTGCTCTTTTTGATTAAATTGTTCTTGGTAAATTTGTTTTCTTTTGCGATCGCACCTTTCTGTCCTCTGTACCTTGCACTGGCTGACAGGATATATTTTCCTTCCACTTGGTGTCGCTCTGAATCACGTTTCAGCCCAGTGACGTTGCTAATACGTTAATAAGTGAAAAAATAATGAGCTGCGCAACGACTCTGCAAAATAGGTGCGTGTGAGAAAACCGCGCGGGCCGCACTAACAATGAACTTTGACGTTAAGTCGGGGGCCACAAAATATCGGCCTGCGGGCCGCGAGTTTGAGACCCCTGATTTAGTTGATTTATTTCGGTAAAATATAAAGTGTGCAGCAAATATCCATGGCGAACGCTCCCTTTATGAATAAGGAACCAACTTCAGCCGCTAAATAAGAAGCTGCGAATAAGTAATAATAATAATAATAATACATTTAATTTGTAATGCACTTTACATTTGTGTACAAATCTCAAAGTGCCACAAGATAAAAGACATCACTACAAATAATTAATAAATAAATAAATAAATAAAATAGCTGCAATCACTACATAAATTAAAAATTATTCATAGGTTCTGCTAAAAAGAAAGGTTTTGAGTCAAAAGTAACTAACTTCAGCCTCGTAGTAAATTTACTGTCTTATGTCAAATATTAAGCACCTCGTTCAAATCTCTGTTAGGTTCAATTTTCAGTTACATTTTCTTTTTAAGGACAAAATTTGCACATTATAATGCACAATTACTGTTTATTGGCTGTTTATATAATGTCATTTATATAATGTATTTATTTATTTATTTTGTAAATAATTGGAAAAGCAATTTAATGCAAATTATGTTTAGCAAAAAAATTTTGTTATAATTTTCTCTCTTGAGAAATTATTTAATTAGACATGACCAGTAGTGTATTTTTTTTAAAGATGCAAATGTTGTCCATTTTTGTAACCCATAACCGACTGTCATTAGTAGTGTCATTTACGTAGTTGAAACAAAACCAGCCACTTCATCTGTGTGTGTGTGTGTGTGTGTGTGTGTGTGTGTGTGTGTGTCTGTGTGTGTGTGTGTGTGTGTGTGTGTGAATGAGTATTTAGTTACTGTCTGAACAATTTTGAAATATGAATAAGATGAAAATAAAGTACCTGGTGCCAATCAGCTACACATTTTTTTAAAAATGTTTATCACTGTTAACAAACACTAAAAAGCTGAGGAAAGCTAGAAAAAAACAATATTTTAACCCAATGATGAGCACTATTTTTGTTTTTGTCATTTAGTACACAAATGCAATTTAAAAAAAAATAAAAATAGACAGCAATGATTTGCAAATCCTTTTTGACTTATTAATTAAAACAGTACAAAGACAATATAGTTATTGTTTAACCAACTTTTAAGAACACATTTCAAGAAGTTTGGACAGGGGCATTTTAGCATGTTCAAATCAGCTAATTATTGCTATGGCACTAACGCACTCTCATACCTTTAATGGTGCTGATTTATGATCTATCTTTGTTCATAGAAATATGAATCAAAATGTGTTATTTACATAATGTGATAATGTATAAAATCTGCAGTTATATCTAAAATCCATTTTATGTGTGAAATTTTTTTATCCTGTGCATTCTTCTCAAAAAATATAGGGCCCTTAAATACATTACTATTAGATCATTCAAAGGTTATTAGGCAAAATGCTGTCTTTTGTTTTTTTCCCAAAAGGACATAGTTAGCATTCTTCAACCAGCAGTTAAGATGATGCACATATTCGTATATGGCACTCTGAAACAGGGTCAGCCCAACCACTACAGGATGCTGGATGCCATGAATGGGAAGGCTGAGTTCCTCGGCCGTGCTCTGACCATTGACAAATACCCGCTGGTGATAGCAGGCGAGTATAACATTCCATTTCTTCTCAACCTGCCAGGAGAGGGCCAGCGTGTCCAGGGAGAAATCTACAGGGTGAATGACAAGATGCTTAAGTTCCTTGACTGGTTTGAAGACTGCCCAAAAATGTACCAGCGAACAGAGGTCCTGCTTGAAGTGGAGGATTGGGTTGGGGATGAAGAGAGAAAACCTAAGGACAGCAGCACCACTAAGGCCTTTATATACAGTACAACCACTTACAAGCCTGAATGGCTCCAAAATGCAACTTTCAGTAGCTATGATTCAAATGGTGATCACGGTCTGCAGTATGTGACTAGAGAGAGCAGAAACATTGATTGACATGTAATCAGGAGCAGTGCGTCCTTACATCTGTGACAAAAGTTTAAAAAAAAATGAGAATGAAAAAGAATTTTACTAATAAATTTCTAAACATTTTATGTTAGGCGCCCTAAAATTAATATATATTTTTTTTTACAAATAATTCTCACAACCTGCTATTTGTATCAGTTTAACTGGAAACTTTCATATTTAAATTGTATACTGTAGACTGAAGAATAAATAAACATAAATGTACTTAGTTAAACAAATAAAAAAATGAATTTTGGCAGTAATTGATTTTCACCTCAATTGTTTCATGCTTTGTAAACCCCTGTTGTTGGTTCCCATCTGGAGTAAAAACTGTGGGAAGCTTAGTATGGTGTCTGATTCGTTGTTTCGACCCCTGTAGGTTTAGGCTAGATAGATAGTTGGATGGATGGATGGTTAGACAGACAGTTAGTTAGTTAGTTAGATAGATAGATAGATAGACAGACAGATAGATAAATAGATAAGACAGACAGTTAGACAGACGTAGTTAGACAGACAGACAGTTAGATAGATAGATAGTTAGACAGACAGTTAGATAGATCGTTAAATAGACAGACAGATAATTAGATAGTTAAATAGATAGATGGATGGATGGACGGACGGAAGGACGGATGGATGGAATATTTATCCCGAGGGAAATTATTGAAAGTTATTTAGTTAGTTTTGATGAGCATGTTTATTTAGAGCTTGATATAAAACTGTTCACTACTCCACATTCTGAACACTAAACTCATTTTGCGCACTGAGTTGTTTATCTTACTACATTAATGCCATGTTTGTTAATATTCGACCTCCTTGTTGATGAGAAACTCTGTGATGTTTTACATTTGCGTAAGACGTTATTTTGTCGGTTGTTGGTTAACCATCGGCTTATTATGAGCGGTTACTAAAACGGGTAAAACTTGTTTCTTTGAGTGTTAGTTTAATGCTGAGTAGGGTTGCCAACTTTCAGAACTGGAAATAAGGAACACCCTGGGCTGGCGGGTTGGCAGAAGAAATAGGGTGGTGGGTGGGATGGCGGGTGTTTACCTGAGCGGGAGCGGGGTGTAGGCGGTTAGGGTTGCACCTATAAAAAATATGACAGGTCTTACACCCTCATAGGAACATTATCAAAATGTTTTATTTAGGCTGTTTAACATTTAGTATTTTCATTCTTTATAATAATGAATCAGAACCATATTTTAGGCAAAACAACATGCATAAAGAACATGTAACATCTTTTCTCAATAGTGCAAACAGCATTTTTACATCTTCCCCCATAGTGCCGGCCCTGCTTGTGTTACTTTAGTTTCGCCCTAAGCCGGATTCGAACCTAGGGCGGAAAAATATGCACGATGCGCTCTGCCCACTGCGCTACTCAAACAGTGGAGTAAAAAAAGTGAACAATACTTAAAATAATAACCAAACCTTTTCTAATTCCCATGGTAGCAGCAGTTTCCTTCTGTTTCATACACATCGTACGGAACAAAGCACGTCTTATATCAGTTCAATACGGAACACCACGTTTAGTTTCCAATGAGGAACGATTCTATATTTTACGGGACGGTTGGCAACCCTAGTGCTGAGTGTCATTAAATCTGAACAAGTTGAACAAGAACCGATTCGGTTCGTGAATCGATTGCCGGCGAAATTAAATAACCTGACAGTCGCTACAAATAACCGCGATCAAACATGGGGAAGCCTTTGTAATTCAGTCGGAATTATTAAACTTTTATTTATTTATAAACTTTATTTATTTTATTACTTAAATTACTACAGTATAATGTAATTTCATTTACATCCGGCTTATGTAATGTTGAATTTACCTGCAGTGCATTAGCGATGGGACCTGAGCTTTATTTTGAACTACTGTTAGTTATCCTGAGCACCCTCTGCTGGCAGGTGTAGTGGGTATCGCAGACCGATTCGCTCTGGCCCAATACCTCTGGGATCGAGAGTTTAAGTCCCAGTGGTGCTATTGGCTAGTTTGGCGTCTACACACAGACATGATTGGCTATGTCTGGGAAGGCGGGAATGACCGAGACCCTGCAATGGATTAGAGTCCAGTCCAGGATGTATAAATGCATTGCACAGTGATTCCAGGTGAACGGACAGTAAAAATAAAATTAAATAAAGTAAGTATTTTGTTCTGTTCAAAGTAAAATAAAGAATAATGTTAACAAAACAGTTCTGTCGGATTAAACTTATTTTAGAGAATATTAAGGGGTTTTATTTTTGCAAACAAGTTGGAACGGTCTCAGTTTTATGGCTTTAGTTTTTGCAAATACTGGTAATTTTATATAATATATAATAAACAATATAACAATACTGAGAGGAGCCCAACAACAGGCAGCATGGATTTCACATGTTGGAAACATTCTTTTAAGATTTTCATGTACATGAACCTTTTTGAAATGATTGCATTTTGTCACATGGTGCATTATCATTCTGATCATTTACATTATAAGAATACAAATTAAGGCCATAAATGAATGCACATGGTCAGCACTGAACTGTTGATACAAGGCGAGTTGGGTTAATGAGCTCCTTCTGTTGACATCAAATTCTGTCTGTGCCATTTTGCATGAGTGTTTTAGCAGATATATCAGATCACGTAATGTTTTTTTGACTTTTTACCAGTCCAGTTTTGGTAAAAGTTGTCCCAATGTAGCTTCTGATTTCTGTTCTTCGCAGTCAAAAATAAATTTCGATATGGTCTTCTGCTGTTGTCAGCTATTGTATTCTGAGACGCTTTTTCCCAGTTTCTTGAGGAAAAACCTGTGGCCCTTGGCTAATCAGTTAAAGCTGGTCAGGTGGATAATTGATCAGTGACATGTTCAGGGTGTATTATATTTTCAGGATAGAGTTTGGATTAAGATGAAGCTGCTACTGAAGATAAATGAGTGGTGCTTAAAATAGATGACATTTCAGAAAGTTTAGCTTGGTTATTTCTTAATCCATGAATAAATCAGTAAAGCAATTTACATTGAACCACCAGAATTAACATAAATATAGACTCAGGATACACAATATATAGCAAAAAATTACATACAGATACAAAATTACATACAGATAAAAAAATTACATACAGATACAAATGAAACTCACTCATGCATTGGTGTTTGTGTGTGTGTAGCAGCTCAGTCCTGCATCTCCCTGCAGATCAACTAGGTTTAAATCCAGGCTGAAACAGCAAGTTGTCTAACTGTAAATGGTGAATCTAGCAGCTATGTCCTGCCTCTTTCTGCAAAAGGGCCTCTTCAGTACGCAGAGGGAAGGTGTCAATGATGCTGAAGATCTCTGCTGCTGTGACTGGATATGTGTAACGCTGCTTGTCCACTCCGTGCTTGTCTACCAGAACCAGATTAAATGAGTTCTGAGGCAATTGCAGCAGCATTCTGTCCAACACATAGATACACATGAATTTTAACACAGACGATAAAAAATTACGTTATAAACAGTGGCACAAATGTACTGCCAATGCATTTAAAAAAACAATTAAGATTATATACACTTAGATTAAAATAGGTCACATGTGCACTTCGGGTGCACCCACCACTAGCAAGAGATTTAGGTTTGAGTTTCCATGGTGCCACCGGTTCAGATAACAGACACAACTGGCAGTGTCCAATAGAGGGAAGACCAAATGTAGAGGGTATCCAAATGCTGGGAGATTAAAGTGTACCTGAGTTGGAGGACCAGTCCTGGAGAGAGCATTCGATATCTGATGCGACCGATTTGAGCTGGATACGTTCCTACTAGTTCAATCACAGTCACATGTCTTAAGTCCAGTCCGCACTGTGCAGGCTAAAACACACACACACACACACACAGATTCATTAGAAATCAATCGATTTATTCAAAAAGAAGTGATAAGGAAACATTAATTACCTGCAAATTAGTCATTAGGAATCGATAGTAGTGATTGGCAGCTGTGGGAGTGGAGATTACAAGAAGGCGACGTTTCTCGTAGAACTGGTCCAACAGTTCAGCAGCAGAACGAACTCCAACATTAATGTTCATAGCTGAAAAATTTTCAACAGTATCCAGAGCTGTACCAAGAACAATGAAGTACCCACAGTGCAGTACCCACAACAGTACCCAGAATGCCTAGGGCAGTATCTGTCTATTTTTCAGAGTTTTGCTGATGACATGGCTAGATTTTTTTTGGAGTTCATAAAATGTTCATCACATCCTCACAGCTGTCATTACATTTATATTACATTTATATATCTGTGCTTCATCACAGTGAGTCAAGCAAGTCTTGTAGAAAGACTTCCAAGAAGTGTGAATGACAGTAAAGCTACAAAGTAATTTCAATATAAATGCCCATGGTTTTGGAGTAAAATGTCCAACAAACTCATGGTCAGGTGTCCCAATACTTTTGTCCATTAGGTGTACATGATTAGGTGAGTGTAAGTAGAGACAAGGTTTTACTCTCATCTAGTTTGTAATGTGTTCATGGATTTTGAGTCTACGTACGTGCACAGCTCGTTTCAAGGCCAGACCACTCCATGTTGAACTGACAAACTCGGGCAGCGCTGCCTCTTAGCTCATAGCCCCCCAGGCAGCGAAATTCACATGTTGCCCCGTAGTTATCACCTGCACTGTCACACTTCATCCAGCCATTTTCAGGAACTGAAAGTGGTGTGCAGCGCCGGACTGCAAAAACACAAACACATAAAAACTGTATTTAAAAAGTATAACATGCATATAAATAAAAATAACACAATGTGGGTCCTATTACATACTGCTATAGTGTGCTTTGGTTGAGTCTATACAAGTCTCTAAAACTACTGAAAAAATAAAACATGATCCTTTTAAATAATTTTCCATGAATTGGTGATTTTATCCTGGTCAGGCAAAGCAGCAATACCCTGGACAGGGTGCCAATCCATCACATCAAAACCTCCTGCCATCAGACTTAACCAATCACGTCTGTCAGCCAGCAGCACAGCTGAGATTCAAATCTGGTGGACTAGCAAAACAGACAGCTGTGCTACCCGAGTGCAGTGCAATTATTATGAGGTGGAACATTATCATGTCAGGTCAATGTCATCAGTACCTTTATTTATGTGTACAGTTGCTTATTTCCTTTCATTATGTAAGTATTTATTTTATATATGTACAAATATCAATGCAATTCATACATGTGACTTTCTGTTCAGTGTAGAGGTTACCAGTATGTCTATGAGTACATTTATAATAAACCTTTAATCATGTGCATATATTACTTACCTCTTACTTTAATGTTGAATTTACAGGTAGCCTTGTTCCCAGCCCGATCGAAAACAGTGTATGATTGTTTATGATTTCCCTCTGTAAAATAAGTACCTGGTGGTTTTCCTTTTAGAACCACACTAAACCAAAACAAACAGAAAATATATGACGGTATATAAAGCACAATCATCAAAAACAAAGACAACTATAAAACACTATAAAATATGTCTCCTGAACACAGTAGAGACTTGTAAAGTGCACTGATTGAGGCCCCATGGTGGATTGGTGTCCTGTCTAGAGTGTTATTGCATTAAATCCAGTGATTCTAGGGAAACCAGATGCACCACAAACGGTGTGGCAATCTCTACACACACTGAGGAAAACAACAGAAAAGCAGTACACAATGTATGGTGACTGTAGTACACAATTGTCAACATGGGAGCAAAACCCAAATCCCAGACATTTTGGGCAAATTAAGAATTCCAGTCAGGTTTTTATCATTTCCAGAAAAAGGACATGTCCAAGAACAAAAGAGGTTTGGTACCCAAGACATTAGTTTTGCACAGATTGTCCTCCCCTTAATGAGTTCTATACATGCATACTTACAGCCTAATTGTAGTTTCATACATGCACTAGCCTATTAGTGATATCCACATTGTAAACACATTGGGAAAAGAATGGTATGCTAGTTAGCCAGTGTGTTTGAATTTTCAGTATTACTAGCCAGCGATTTACAATCCTGACAGTTTGCAGGTATCTGCATGTTTTTATATTGAAGGCTCAGAGATAGGTACTGACTCTGTGAGTATGCCTTCTGCTGTGTCTTCACCCTCTGGTGTCTCCCAGGTGACTTTTGCAGTCAGTTGTCCGGGCTCAGCCATCTTTTCCTTCACATTTGGACATTTAATGACTGGAGGATCCACGTCTGTAAAGACAAGCAGTGTCCTATGAATCTGTTCTTCATGCTGATTGCTTGAGTTTTAATATATGTCTTCATGTCAATTATTTCTCATACCCACGCACACACTCTGGCCACCGCTCCATGACTTGCTGCTTTGGCAGGTGACACTGCGGTCTCCGCGGAGTGTGTATCCGGGCGAGCAGAAAAACTGGCAACGGGAGTTGAAGTAGGAGCCATCGGAACACTTGTATCCACCGTTAATGGGCATTTCCAGCTTTGGGCAGCGAACCTCTGCAAAACAGTTGGATCATCTCGGTTCAGTAAATATCCTCATGTTCAAATGGTCAGCATTAACATATTAATGAAACTTTTGGTAAATGTACATTGTGCTACTCTCTTGTTTTAGATGTACACTTTTTTTTCTGCACAACATTCTATAAGCCAATGACTTAAGACTGACACGTTTCAACAGCTTTTCATTTATGGCACATCTGTTTATGGTGGTTCTTGGAACACATTTGAGAAGCTAAATAAATGTTCTCACAGCATAAAATGACATTTTGGGTTTCTTCTTGATTTTAACAAGAGACTTCTATTCCAGGTACTTTTTAATGGGTGCAGTCAATCAGAAAAGTGATAAGCTCTTGTCAATTATAATCACTAACATGAAATTAGGAGTTACTATGGCCCTGGAACTTCAATGAACCACTGTAAGAGCCATTATTCCGTAATGAAGAAAACTGGAACTTTCCCAGGAATGGTCGGCCTACCAAAATGTCACCAAAAACGCACCAATCCTGGAGGTCACAAAAGAACCCTGAAGAACTACAGGACTCATTTGTCTCAGTTTTGGTCAATGTACTCGATTCCACAGTGAGACACTTGGCTAGACTGACATCCATGTGATGCACTGTGTGTTTACTTGTAATTCTTTTATCTTATACTGAAATGAATTGGATTGGAAGATTTGAAACATTTAAATGTAACACAAATGAGCAAAAAAGGAAAATCAGGATAGGGGCTGATACTTTTTCAAACCACTAAATATATAAAAGGAAAAACCACAGGTGTCTTAGTAAAATGCCGTTTAGTCATGCAAACGTTGAGAAGAACTGGGACAGAATCTCCAACAACGAACATCTCCAGGATAACAGCCTTTACAAAATAGAATCTCTTTACACAAGTTTAATTAATTAAACACAAAAATAGACATGTAATATAAATAAGATTCCTTGTTTACAACTGTTCGTGTTTTAAACCAGTTCAAGCCGACATTTATGACCCACGGCACTTGGGGAGCACTTGGTGCCATCTTGTGGTGGACGTTCTGCATGAACTTAGCCGTTGTGCCACACATAAAATATACTGTATGTTTGTACGTGTGTATACATATGAGTGTGTAGTATGTAAAGCTGACCTCTGCAGGTATATTTTCCTGACCACTGCTTGGTGACCATGCAGACGATCTCATTGCTGCCCTCCAGCTCGTAGCCTCTCTCACAGTGGATCTTACAGCGGCTTCCCAGCACGTTCTTATAACGCTCACCGCGTGGTGTCTGGCACCTTACATGACCGTGCTTCACTTTAGCTGGAGCACACCACGGCACACCTACACAAGAGAAATCATTTAGGTACATAGTCATGTACCAATTTACACCATAACCCATGGAGCCATGTGTTTTGTTACACACAAGCAAATGAACGCTGGACCATAATAAAAACAGGACTTACCTCAGCTTTCTGTTAGCCTGAAGAGTAGTCATAGATTAAAAACAAAAGTGAAGTAGCCAGAAAAGAAAAGTGAGGATTTGGAAACAGAGCAAAGAGACATTATGAGTGTGTTCACCTGTATGTCGTACATCCTCATCATCTGTGTAGGGCCAGTACCCAGACCCTGGAAAACAGGATAGCAACAGAAAGCCAGAAATAGTCTGAATTGCCACAGAATCGTAGAGATCACTAAAGTCTGCATGCAAACTGAATCTCTGATTTCTGCATTACGGCAATTCCTTTAAAGCTCAAACCAGGAACCGTTGCTCCTTGAAGATGGTTTTTTATCTTGCTGCAACACTAAAGAACAAGACTAAAACTACTAAAACATGCACTGTTTAGTATCTAGCAATAGCCAACCTCTGCTACAATATATGACCTAAAGTATTTGGACATTTAACCAACATCCCTTTTTAAAAAATAGTATTAAAATCGAGTGATCTCTATGTGATCTTTTAAACTACAACAACTGTCACTCTCCTGAGAAGGCTTCTCTCAAGACTTTGAAGTATGTCTGTGGGAATTTGTGCCCATTCAGTCAAAAGAGCATTTATATCGCTGGGAACTGATGTTGGTTAAGAAATCCTGAATTAATGTTCCTGTTCATTCCAAAGATATTCAGTGAGGCTGAGGTCAGGGCTCTTTGGAGGCCACCTAAGTAAACCAAGCTTTTCTTCATCCTTGCAGGGGCACATTTATGCTTTTAACATGAAATGACCTTGCCTAAACTGTTGCTGCAAAGTTGGAAGCAAATCATTTCCTTTACATAGTGTACTACAGTTTAAGTTAACATACAGTTTAAGTTTCTCAAATTTTTCCCATGGGGGTCAAAAAAGGAATCTTATACATCTGTAAGCAGCATGTAGGGGTTATATGTGGAAGTAATCCTCCTGTATAAATCAAATCTGTCTTCTCTAACCAAACCCAGCAAAGGACTAAAACATTTCAAGGGACTTCTCATTTCACTTCATTTTCATCAACTTTATCAACCGCTTTATTCTAGAAAGACTGGGCATGAGAAAGAAATAGGCTAAATAAGGTGCCAGTCTATCACAGTGCTTTAGGCTTCGGTCGCCCCCATCCCCACCCCAAACACACACTCTACCCACCCACACACACACTTAGACATAGCCAATCATGTATGTGTATCGTCATATCCATCAGCTCTAGCTTATTATTATTTTTAGGTATGCACTTACTTTATAGATAAGTTCAGACTGGCCAAGAATGACTAGAAATAGAAGCCTAGCACATTCATATTTTTAAGAGAAACGCATGCTGATAATAAAGAAAACATTCGAGGTACTCGATTACGTTTAACATGTAATTTTCTCTTCCATTTACAAAGTTCAGTATAAACAAAACTGCTGTCCAATAGAAACAGATTTCTGTGGCCCATACTGACCAAAGACTAAAGCAAACCATATTTTTACCATACTACATTACCCATGACCTGCTCCTGGCTCTTTACCATGAACAGAGTCCACTACAAGTCAAGCAATGATGCTCGTTTACACACATATGCCAAGGGCATTAGAGTCCTGGCAGTCTTTCTATTTATATTTCTGGATACATAAAGCTACTTCGATTTTTATTCTGTAGGTGGTAATAGAAAGTTAAACAATGTCAACTTTGCAGCATTGCCTCCTAATTTTTCATCAATTATACCTTTGATTATAGTTTCCATTTAATAAGTGCAAATTGGACTGGACCCATTAAAACAAACCTAGAACACTGGTCTCTTGCCAATGTGGGAAAGAAAACCCAAACTGTAACCTTACACAGAAAGAAAATTTGCATGACGGTCAGATGTGCAAGAACTACCAAAAATAGGTTTGCAATGAATTACTGTCCACTGTCCATTTTATGTATAAAGGATTGTACATGGTCAATTTCATAAATGCCCTTATTTGCTTTTCAGTAGTGCCAAATACTTAAAAAATCATGTATTTTCATGTATGTTATGCTGATTGTATGATTTGTAATCAAAAACATTGTATTAAATTTCAGAAAAATGCAACATGTTGGTCTCAGACTTTTGGCCAGCACTGTATGTTAAAAAGCTTTGGAAAATCCTGATGTTGTTATGAGCAACCATTGGCTAAAGCATGTATGAGTGTGTGTGCACGCTTGCATGTGCTGTGGTCCTTTTGGCAGATGAGTTGTTCTGTTGAGCTCAGCAAAAATTCACATATACACACACACACACACAATTTTTCCACTCACAGGAGACTTTACTGGAACAGTAATGTGTTTCCACTACCATCTATTTGAATTGCTATCGCACTATAGAGCATTATACATTAATTCAACAGCCTATGTTGGTTAAAACCACTTACACTCACTTCACTGTTGCTACTTTTCCAACAAAATCATAAAAAAAACCTTAAGTAACTTTGTCTTAAAAAGTTATAAATGCAATAATCATGGTTGTTATTGATGTTCTGTATAGTGTATCAGTGTGTATGACTGGAGCTGTGAAAAAACTGGACACAGTAAATAGTAAATCATAAGCAGACATGTTATTATGTTATCACAAGCCCCACAACATACACACACACATACATATCATGTCTAGGCTTCGTCATCCTGAATTCATTTCATCAACGTAAATTTCAGTCCAAGCCTTGGAGCATGTGCTCATGTTGCAACCTGTGTGATATCCATCACGTGTACTAATGTTTTGGCCAAGACAACACATACATTTCTAAGACAGTATTAAGTTCACATAAACTTGCAAAGAACACGCACATCAGTTCTTTAAGTTCTTCAGTTCTATTTAAAGGTTATTATGGGTCATTGGACATGCATTTGGTCAAAAACATACATTCAGCAATTTAATCTATTAGTATTTTTGGTGGTGCACCATGGCCTCATAATTTCCTTGTTAACAGTTTTTCCTTGTTAACATGATTGACTATAACTGGTGACTATAACTCTTTGCATTCATAGACATAAGGCTAGTTTGAATACATTCGTTTAAAATTGCAAAGAAAAATGGTCTTTGCCAAGGTCAGAAAGAAACATTATCTGTCTCTTTATGCCAAGGAGAAATGGTCAGATGTAATCCAGAAAGCACCAGAATCAGGTCTGCCTTAAATAGGAAGGTACTAAAACATTGGTGACACTGTCCACAGTCAAGCAAGCTTGACATCTCTATGGGTTTGGACAATTTGTTATTATTCATTCTTGTTTTATGCACATTATACTTAAAAATGTATCATACTATACATTTCAGTACCAGACTCTCAGAGAACTTTTTGTAGTGTGGGGTGTCAGCACTCAGCACTCAGGACTTTTATTAGGAATTAAAACTATTCCCTAGTGCACATCCAAAAAACCATGACAGATCATTTGTCCCCCCTGAAGCCTTTTTTCCTTTCATCTAACTTTATCTAAGATCAATTTTAGATGAATATCAATAACTTTAATAAACTTACACCACTGCACTTCTCTTAGAGCTGATCTCCTTCATGAATAGTCACACTGTACCCGTTCCTGTTATTAGTTGGCAGTGACCCCCCCCCCCCTCCAGCCCCCATTTCTGCCTCAACTGTCCACGTAAACACACACAAACCAGAAACTGCAAACTAAAAGCTTCTTACATTCCCATACAAACCAAACGAATCCAGTTCAGTGTTTAAATCTGCTCACTGCGCTTGAAACTGTGAATGATACAAATCCGACCGCCAAAATCTCACAACCGGACATGATGGAGCTTGACGTTTCTTACCGTCATACGCGACACAGAGAGTGAACTGCAGGAGTAGAAGCACACACACAAACTGCTTGGTGTCCATGTTTTAGTGTTCTGAAGCTGCCCGAGACCATAGACAGGATCCTAAAGACCCGCTGCATTCCTCCTCCTCCTCCTCCTCCTCTTTCCTCAAAAAAGCACCGCCTGAGCTGAGCCTCCTCCCCGAAACACGAGAGCTTTTCATCCCGCTCCCCTGAACCTACACCGCATGATAATGAGGTGTGTGAGCACCCCTGTAATTATTAGGGTTTAAGTATTTCCTAGAGTTAAAATAAATAGGTTTAAACTTTGTGGCAATATCTGGGGAAAAAAGTCTAAAACTCCTTATATACAAAATATAAAACTATACAAAATATTTAAGTGCTGTCTAAACTTTGGCATAAGTATCCAATAAATGGCTCATATTACCAGTTTATTAATTGGAAGGCTGTGGGTTTGAATCCCGGCACGGCAGAGCCTAAAAAATGCAAATGGACCAGTGTTGTAACTGGAATGTGATTCTTATTTTGCAAGCATGTATTATGTATGTGTGACCTTGTGTGCCAATTTATTAGGTACAGCTGCTCTATAGGTTCATTTGTTGCGGGTTTACAACCACTGCCTATATGCCATGTTCCCATGTACAATTAGCCAGCACCTCTCTACCAGTCCGTCAGTAGAAAGGAATCATCACAGGGTCATTGCTGACTGAATGTGGTTTGGGTACTATACCGGTACTGGTACAGAAGGTACACAGACTCGACAGTGGCATGGTAATGTGTGTGGTGCTGGTTGCTGAGATAAAGATTCTATGGTGGACCTTTTACAGTAAAGATTTCTGCACAAAAATTGGCTACAGTCAGTAAGTGTACCTATAAAAATGGCATAAATATGGTAGGTTAAGATCATAACATGACCAATAAGTATAAGGTATGAGTGTATGAATTGGTTATCGAGTGAGTATCAAGAATATAATTCACGTTTTCATGCATTCTTGCCTAATTATATTAGGGGTTGGCTGTGTGTATCTTAACTGACTACAGATTCCTGAACGAACAATCTAATGTTTGAGCATACTTGCCATTCTGGAACATTAGGATTCTCATAATTTCAGAAGTGTTTCCAGAATAAAAGATCTATGAATAGTATTCCTTAGCAAGATTTACCATAATTTGGCCTAAAATTTAGGGTTTTATGATTGTGCTTAAGTTTACAAAATTCATGGCCGCTCAGGTGGCGCAGCGGTAAAAAAAACACACGCTGGAACCAGAGCTGGGATCTCGAATACATCGTATCGAATCTCAGCTCTGCCTGCCGTCTAGGCTGAGCGGCCACATGAACAACGATTGGCCTGTTGTTCAGATATGGGCAAGACTAAGCCGGATGGGGTCTCTCTCTCATGACTGGTGCAATTACGACCTCTGCTGGCTGATTGATGGCGCCTGCACAGAGATGAGAAAAGAGTGCTCTCAAGGTGTATCTCTCCGTACACAACACTGAGCTGCACTGCACTCATCAAAGTGTAGGTGATAAGATGCATATGGCATGCTGCCCACGTGTCGGAGGGGGCGTGGGTTAGCTTCGTATATAAAGTTTACAAAATCCACAATAAATACAAATGTAAAAACACTCACAGGCACTAGGGCGCAGGTAGGGATTGAAGGGATTGTTTACTCTCTAGCCAGTAGAGGGCGCAGGTAATATAAGGATTCATTATTGTTTTAGCATGACTAAAACATGTTAGACCTTAAAGTAGGATAAATAAAATGCTGTGGTATACCCTTTGGGAGCCCTGCCATGACGTGTGAAACCCATATTTTATTGTTGAAACTGGGTCCTGCAGATTCTCATTCGATTCTGTGGTTATGTTTGTGTGGCATTTAGTTTACCATCCTGTAGTATCAATCCATGTTGGAGAGCTTCTGTCTTGTATCCACTGTTCCACTGCTGATGCAAGCAACTGATGCTCAACATATAAAGCCCATTGCTAAAAAAAAAAGTTATTTTGCAAAAATAAAATAAAAAAAGTTTTACTTCAAACTGTCTTTTGGCCCATCTAAGATGAACCCAGAGAACTAGGCAGTGTTACTGCATATTATTGATATATGGCTCTCTCTTTGCGTAATATTTTCAGGTTGCATATATCATTTCCATCATTTTACTGGCTGTTTACAATTGTGATTTATTCCCTTTAACGTGAGGTAACTTCACCTCTTGATAGTTATTATTTATAATTGTTAATTTTTTAATTGTTTGTTTTTCATAAGTTAAAGTTTCACATGTGAAAACATCTTACAGTGTTTTTGTTCAATTAGTATTATGTTAGTATAACTTAAAAGACTGTGAGACATGAATGATTGGTGCATGAAAGTTTCGCTTATGTGTTCGGGGGTTGAGAGGGTCTCACCAATCCATAGATTTGCATTACTTTTCTGACCTTGAAAAAGTTAAAAGTGTTAGAATGAAAATAATGGGCAGGGAGTGGCAGAGACAATGCATTGAAGGGGTAAAGCAGTGGAGCAGGTTTTGTCCTTTTTGTGGCATTCTGATAATTCCAGAAGCTTCTCTGCACTGATTCACCTACACCGTGTAGTTTTTTCTGGTTTAGAATGGAACTCCTATAACTTGACAGACGGACATTTTGTACATTAATCTCTGTTCATCCTCAGAGGTATCTAGAAGTGTGTGTTTGTGTGTGTGTGTGTGTGGGGGGGGGTATTATTGGGCTGGTGTGGCAGATACAGTTTTAAAATTCTGTATGTGTCGAAGCAACATAACATCAGTGTTTCTTCATTTAACAAAATGACACATAAATAACAGACAGAGAGAAATAAAATGAACGCAAATGTTGTATTGTATTGTATTTCAATGTACTTGACCATTTCTCTCTATGGACATCACTCAGATTCTTGTCCAGTCACTTATTATCTCAAGGCGGGACTATAGCAATTTCCTCCAGGTGCTCCCATGTCTAATATTAAACCCCTGCAGCTGATTCAAAATGCAGCTGCCCGTCTGGTTTTCAACCAACCCAAACGCTGCCACATCACCCCACTGCTGTGTTCTCTTTACTGGCTAGCACCCAAGTGGTAAAACAAAATTTCTCTGTCCATTCGAACATCTGAGTAGCTTTCCATCTTCAAAAAACAATTAAAGACCCACCTCTTTACTAAACACAGTTGAGAACTAAAATGCACTTATCTTCCACTATATCTGTTAAAAAACTTCTACCTATTTCTTTGTTCTATGAGGGTTTCAGCAGATTGGTATCCTTGGACTGCTGTCTACTTAAACTAGAGTAGGGAAATGTTTACTGTGGAAGGACTTCTGTAAGGCGCTCTGGATAAGAGCGTCTGCTAAATGCCGTAAATGTAAACTTTGTGGAAAGACTTCACAGAAAAGTGAAGGCTGCAATAACCACAAAGGAATGTGTAGAATTTTAGTAGACTTGCATGCTAAAGTTTATGCATCCTTTTTTAAATCAAATATTTCAATACACCAGCACTTTGCGGATGTGTTTGGACACGGCAGCTGTAGAAGATCATAATGTCATAATTTCAGTTTTTAACTGTTGCAAACTTATTGTCATTTTGGAGTTTAAAAATTTAAAAACTATTTCACACTACCCACATTGTGCACGTTTTCTGTGCAAGCAGCTAACTACCCAGGGGTATTGTTGTGTGTCTAATTACGCTCATATTCATCTTTTAATATTTTATTTTTGAACGCATGTGTGTGTAATACAAGCCAAACTGGGACTACTTTGAATAAATGTTCTGTTTGTGTTGGCTCTGTTGATGAAAAGGGCACCACCACCATCACTACTTTCAGGGGTTACCTCAGTTCATCAGTACAAGCTGGAATGGCCGGTTTCAGCTTCACTTGATTGGGCAAAAAATATATATGTCCCGCCCTTTAACCCAGCCAAGAGTTTTGATAGGTCACAGCGGAAAGTCGCGCCACGACTGACCCAATTAATATTCATTAAATTCCTCTCAGCTTCGCCTTTGTAATTCATCAGCCAGTATGTCTCTGATAATAAGGTCTCCTTATTTTGCAATTACAAAACGTTTTGTTTCAAATATCTGGGGCCTAAACAGAAAACGAAAAAAGACACTTAAGCTTTGATGGGGCTTCTGCGCAACAGAAACTGAGATCTGTACGCATGCGTAAAAGCCTTGTCTGCAATATGAACGGGCACAAAACCTAAATCAGACTAAAATAATTTTGAAGATGCAAATATGATATTCTGTGAAATAATAAATAATAAAACAACTTAAATACACTCTAAATATTAATATTTCATTAAAATAAAATACAACTGTCTGAGCATAAATGCAGATACAGTTAATAATCTGTTTTTTCATTGTTCATTCCATCCTTATCAGGGTCCTGGTGGGTCCAGCAAAACCTGGAATCATACCCCATCAACAGGCTGCCAGTTCACTGCAGGGCATGACACATCCATCCATTCACTTAGTCACAAATATTGGCTATATAGAGTAGCAAATCTACCTACTGTACGTTTTTGAGATGTAAAAGGAACCAGAATTCCTAAATGAAACCCACATGGAAATGGAACATGTCAAACTGCTCATAAACAATGTCTGGAGAGGAGGTTTTTAACCCATTTTCCCAGGACCCTGGTGCCGTGTGACACCCAACCTCCCTGTTGTGCTAAACCTCTTAAAACATGCAAAAGGTAAACTATTTTGAATTGTCCCTAGGTATATAAGTAAGTGTATGTGTACCTGTGTGATGCCCACTGCAAGGCTGGCCAGAATGAAACAGAAGAAGAATGCCTTTATTTGTCATATATACATATATGGATGTACAGTACAATGAAGTTCTTTCTTTGTGTATCTCAGCTTGTTTGGAAGCTGGGGTCAGAGCACAGTGTCAGTCATCATACGGCGCCCCTGGAGCAGAGAGGGTTAAGGGCCTTGCTCAAGGGCCCAACAGTGGCTGCATGCCAGAGCTGGGATTCAAAGCTCTAACCACTAGGCTACTACTGTCCCATAAAAATAAACAAATTAATAATAAGTTCTTACTAACATGAGTTTTCACTTGGCAATATTTATGTATGAATAAAGCAAATTGTCAGATTTATACTATACAGCCAAAAGTATTTGGACTCCTAATTCTGAGCTTGTTAAACATCCCATTTAAAAAAAAGTGGTTTTCAAATAGAGTGACCTCTATAAATATGACCTTATTTACAACCTTATCTTCATTTATAAATGCTAAAAGGTCTTCCAGAATAGTTCAGTAGTTCAGATTTCGGTAAGGACAGAATTTGCAGCTGAACTGGACTGACAGGTTTGTTAGGTCCCGCCTTCTTACCCGAAACCACCCGCTGAATAAATGCCGGTAGGAGGCGACGAATAGCCAAACTTACAGAGCAGGGGCAGAAGTACCACAAACAACTGTTTTATTGATTCACTAAACAGCGTTTAAGAACTCGGTTTGAAGATGATGCGCGTTCCTGAGCTGCAGAACCAGAAGAACTCTTTATTCACGGCTATGAACCGCTTCATCGGCGCCGTCAACAACATGGACGAGACGGTGATGGTACCGAGTCTGCTGCGCGATGTTCCGCATGTTAGCGAAGGAGAAAGCGGGGATTACATGCGTGCAGCTGAGGCTGACATGTACGCCTACTACACCCAGCTCAAATCCATCCGCAATGAGATCGAATGGGGCGCAGTGCTGCGTACAGACGATCCGCAAAAAGCCGCAGAGAAGGCGGAGAAAACGCTGGAGTCCGGGAGCGAACAGGCCGATCTGGAACGGCTGCTGCGCTTCCACCTGAAGGGTCTGCACGGGGTGTTGTCCAAACTGACCAGCCATGCCAACCAGCTCACCGACCGCTACAAGCAAGAGATTGGCATTGCTGGCTGGGGTCAGTAAGATTACCTCAACACCCAGCAGCTGTTATCAGGGACTCAAACAAAGGACTGGTCGGGAATGGAAGTATTTTGGGGCTGATTTCTTAAACGAGCATGAAGGTGACTTTTATGCCTCTTTTTGCACAGAACTTACCTCGGTTTTAAAGCTCAGATGATGATACACACTCATTGTGATTTAACAATCTGCTATGTATTTGTGCGTATGATACTGTGTGTTTGAGAGCTGGTTTATTAGTGTTTGTAGGGCGGGGAGTGGACAGAGGACTGCAGTCAGACCATATGATGCAACCACTCTTCAGAATGACCCCTTTCAAACTGACTGTACCTATTTATTTGTCTTGCCTGTGTAATTTAACAGAGTAGTTTAACTGAGAGGGTTTGGGTACATCCCCATTCTAATGATCTGAAACTGCCCGTGAATTAATGAACTGGAAAGCTCTGAGATGTGCCAACAATGGTAAAGTCATGAAGAGCTCCATGTGATTTGTGTTAACCTCACAGTGCTATTTGTCTAAAACATTTGCTATTTTTATATTGGATAATATTTAATAGTGAAATAAACTTGTTTTCAAATATCTGTTTATTCATTTCTCTGATTGCTTTTGTTTTATAACTATGATCTTTCATTATCATATGCCTGTTTTCCACTGAGCTGTACTGTATTGTGTGTTATGGGATTTGAAAACATACCACATGATCCCACATTTTGTTTTCATTGCCAAGTAACCGGTTCTGTACCCAGGTTACTTTTTGGTTACCCTGTTTGACCTGAAAACAAGCTTAATGAAGCAGGCCATATGTGTGGGCAGACAGAAGAAAGTGCAGACAGATGATTGGCTAATGAAAATGGCCCCAAATTAAACACCACAACAACAGCAGACAAACCGAAAATCGTCCTGTAGCTAATGATATCAATTACATTTACTGTGGCGTTTTTGTTCTCAGCCTTTTTCTCAGCCAGTGACTGGGAAAAAAAAAAAATGAATCCCAGGTTTACAGGTCCCATGAGCGACACCCACGCTACTAACTGCTGCACCACCATGTCATGCCATGAACATAATTTTTAAGTCATTAACATTTATGCCATTTACCAGATGCTTTTACTCAGTGTCAGTTATGACCAAATACCATGCAGGTAATTAAGGGTTTTGAGCCCTGCTCAGGGGCTCGACAGTGGCAACCTGCTGATAGTTGGGACTGAACCGACAACCTCCTGTTTAATATTTGTAAGATCTGTTGCACAGTGTTTGGACAATCTTCTTGAAATGTTTCATGATTCTAATCACACACTACCATCTTCAAATATTCAGGTCTAGAGACCAAGTAGTACATGCTATAAATTCTTTGGTTTTTAAATAATTTGTTCAAATGTAACATGTGTTTGTTGTCTGATATACCCATAGCTCATGTTCAGTTTCTTGAAATTTCTTTTTTTTTTTTCATGTTAATTAACTCATATATGTAAACTGGCTACTTTCAATTGCCTTGTGGTTTGAGTGAGCAAGTAAATGGGTGTGTGCGGGGATAAATCTAGTGTTTCTAGAAAAGCCTCAAAACCCGAGAAAAACCTGATCAGGATGAAGCAGTTATGGCACATTTAATAGTTTGTTTTGTCCAATGTTTAACTAATTAAATAGAAACTCTGGCATAACATTTTTGTTTCAGTGTTTGTTTTTGCTTGTTGTAGTGTGACCTTTAATCAGCAGACCAGTATTAATCTTAGCCCAATCTCAGAGGCACCACCATGCACCAATACTGAGCAACAGTAGTTGTGTGATCAAGACTGGTTTGTCAAAAATGTTGTGGATGGCCAGTCAGCCCTGTCTAATCCAAAGCTAAATTAAGATTAAAAAGATGTAATCTCTGCCTAATTGATACCGCCAACTATTCAAATTAAAGTAAATAAAATAATAAATAAGGGATTAAATAATTTTCATTACATCTGATAAATGACTTCTAGTTATTTAAAGGGACTTGAACACAGAACCAACACAACAGACACAGATACATATGCATCAGTATTTATGAACAATTTAAATTGTATTATTTCAAAATAGTACAAAAATATAACTAATATATACAATTTCATAAATAATATTTAAAAAGGCAGATCAGCACAAACACAAGTGAATGATAACAGAAAGTCACTGTAAAACATATTTAACCAATGAAGTTGTCAATAAATGAACTTCATAGTGCTCAGTTTGCACCTCTTTTAAATGCTGAACAGCAACATGGTGCAATGCTTAATTGCTGGAATATATTATATATTGAACTGGAATATATTACAGATTGAAATGACATGCTTTCAGCCTTGACTTAATACAACATAACACTGCAAGAGAAAAAAAAGCTGCACATTGATAAAAGGCAGTACATAAACAAAGAAAAACTCATATGGACTCAGGGTCCTCTGCCTTTCAGGCTCATGTCAGGACTGTAGAAGAGGACGTTGTTATCATCATCGTCTGAATCCGACTCAAGCGCAACTGTGTATCTTACACTGGCTGGGTGATACTCGCCAATCTGGGTGCTGTCACACAGGCGAGATTGAAGAGCCAACTGGGAAAATACACAAGGTAATAAAGTCAAACTTTAATGACATTTGAGATGCTATTCCAAGCTCTTTATCAAAACTGTGATTATTTTCTACATTTGAAAAGTTCACATACACATTTCATGCAGATATGATTTTTTTAAATAAAATAACATTTTGTTTTATATTGTTTCAAGTTATGATTAAAAATAAAACAATACAACCCCCAAAATACCAGAAAATTTTCACTGTGAAGTCTTACTACTGCATCAAATATAACCTTCCCTCAAACCAGATGCTACATCTCAAACTTCATACTACTGTTCTTACTTGTTTCACAAAATGATTGTGCTAGTAGATATTTAGTGTATTGTCTAGTGGAGGGTGGTTTGGTTGTCATATCTGCACTAAATTTCCTCATGTACAGACTGATCTTATCCACTGAATAGCAGAGTTAAACCTCCACCTACAGACATTCACAAACCTTGACTAAGCAGCTACAGCAGAGGTGGGTGGAGTGAAGATTTCGTAAGCTTCTGGTTCTGAACGTGACTTTTCTGAGCTGCATTTGGGTTGACAGTGTGTATGTATGCATGCATGTATGAGTGATCTTTTACTTTGATTCCTGTATTGCTGAGCTGACTCCAGGTATCTCTGCTGAAGACAAATGCGTTTGCCAGGCCATGCAGAGGGGCGCTGAGCACGTGCAGTAGGGTTAGGGAAAAAACAGGCTCCTCTGGATACGCAGCATTATGAAGCCTACAGGCAGAACAAACTTATCATTACCACAATCATCTCAGACAGAAATCAGAGCATGGGTACTACTAATGCTTACCGATTTATCAGAGGGAAGATGGAAACCAGCAGATAGACTGAGGGATACCACTTCAGAGGTCGGATTTCCTCAACTAGAGCCATCTTTAGTAATAAGAAAGAGAAACATTAACTTACATTCATTAAATATATAAATTAATGATTTTGCTTGTTCAGATATTAGTCTATTTGAATCAAGTTCTAATGTGTTGCCCTTTAGTGTTAAGCAGGTAAGAATGAATACCACTTGGGTACATGCCCACTATTGAAAGGTGAACTTGTTTCACTTCCAGTTAAACATTATTGTGTTTAGATTACAAAAGAAAAGCAGTTCAGCCTGATTTGACCAAAAAGCAGAAGGCAAATCAAATATGTATTAAAAGCTGTATTAAAACATAATACTTAATGATCAAAAGTTATTCAACACCCACCGCCCACTTGGTTATTTAATTTATCAATTAACCAAATATATCCAGGCTGGATTTCAGCAAGCTCTGTATAATATAAATCTTAAACCTTACTATCAAAGTCAAGCAGTTTTGACAGAAACACTATGGCATGAAAATGTTATATCAGTCTGCAAAGTGTTACAAAGTCTTTTCTAGGTCTTTACCAAAAGCCATTATTTTCAAATAGAAAAAAATTAGGTACAGTGGGAAATCTACTGAATAGTGGCCATTCTGCTCTAATTTCTCAACAAAAAAAAAACCCTGGCATCTTAAGACATCATGCCATTATTTTTCTCAATTTCTCAATTTGTCAAAATACTGTATTGATTAGCCTTAAATTAGTACATCTCTGTGCTTATTTAAAGTCTGTTATTTCTACAAGTGTAACTAAGTCACTTTAAATACGCACCTACAAATGCATAAATGCAACCACTCTAAGCACAAAGACCAACTTCCATTTTTAAATCAAGTCATAGGATTTCACGATAAACACACTGAAACTTACCTTTCTTCTTTCTCTCTCTGGGTTAAAGGTGCCAAACCAGGACTGCATCTATTGGTAGAATATAAAATCTGGGTTAGGTTTACTTGTTATTGCATCCTAGAGAAATACTGTTACAGTAAAAGTTTACAGTAATATACAGATTTTATAGGTAAAAAACGGGCCTTTAGACACACTGACTTTGTTGTCACACCAGTTATAGATTTAGAGATAGTTAACATGCTAGCACACCACTGCAGGGTGTTTAAACTTCCCTAGCACACACACACACACACACACACACAGAAGTTATACAAGTTGAGTAATTATTCACAGAAATCCTGACAAAATGTTTAAACTATTTTCTGTTTGCTCACTGGGCCATGTCTAATTAATAACTAAGCAAGTAAGAAGCACTATAATAAATGTACAATTAAAATATTTAGTTTAATTTTTTCATTTCATTTTCATGTTTTACCACCTCTTTATACTGATCAGCAGGGGCGTAGCACCAAATTCTGGGCCTATGCACAAGCAGTGCCCATGGGCCCCCCTCACCCCAGTCCAGACTCCTTCTAGACTCCTCAAGGGCCCTCCCCCGACTTGGGGCCCTGGTAACTCAGTCCCACTTTTCACCCCACTACGACGCCCCTGCTGATCAGGGTCATGCTGGGTCCGGTTTCTGGGTGTGTGTTAATGCAGATATAATCTAGATTATCTGTCCTGCCCTTAGGCATCAACTGACAGATCATAAACAGAGGATAAATGACCTAACCAGTAACAATTAGAGACGTACCCTTTTATTGGCTACAAATATGATGCGTGCATAACAGCATATCATGAGGAAGATGAGGGTGAAGAGTGGAATGTACCATCTGCAAAGAAAACAAATGACAAATTAATTCATGTTGCCACACAATGTCATTATAAACAAATTCTTAATGCAGCTTCATTTTATATATGATGGAATTTATGTGGCTGAAACACCTGAACTCAGTAATTAGGAGGGGTGTCCACGTACTTCAGGCCATACAATGTATGTGGATTGAGCTATAACTACTACTACTACTACTACTTGGCTGATAAACTCAGTCTGCACTAGTGTACTGGGATCAGATACACTTGTCCCAAATCGCATTCTACTCTACAAAGTAGTATAGAACAAGTACACAAATTATAGTGTGGTTAACAAATTAAATATTATTCAAATATTTTTGAGATATAAAGATAAAGATATAAAGATAGTCTGTATGGAACCACCATTCACCTAAAAGACCACTCAAGAGATCATACCTGACATTCCTACATGTCACCTGCATGATGCAACATATAGTTTCAGCAAGCTGTCCCTAAAGTGTGGTCTTGGCTCCCGACAAACAGGTGACACAAAAATGCACACTGTATACTTTTCTAGGAATTTTACACACCTTTAAATGAAATAAAAAACAATAATAAAATACAGGGCAAGAACAGGAAGCTTTTTCCTCCACCACATTTCACAGCAGGCACTGTGCATTTTGGCAGGCAGAATTAAGCCTGGAATCTGCCAAAACCAAATTTATCTGTCACAGTGCCAGTTGGTGAAGCACGAGCCATTACTCCAGAAGAGCATTTTGGTTGGATAAGTGTCTAATGTGTACAAGACAGCACTGCTTCACTATAACAGCTGATATCAGCAGCTCTGCTTGAGCAGACATTTAAAGAATTTGATACACTGACATTTAAAGAAAGTGGCACGCTGTAACAGTATGATGTCGAAACTTAGTGTTTAGTACGATCCATTCACTGCCAAAGTTTAACTATGGCTATGTTCAATTATATGTTCACGGATTTAGCCACATCCACTGCTAAATGAAAGAGATGTCCACATACTTTTGACTACGCAGCATGTATAAACTGCTACAAAGCTGCTACTTACATGCCAAACCTCCAGGCCATGTGCTTATCTGTGATCCAGCTAAATTAGGGAGAAATTGAAAGATGAGAAACTAAATGATAAATAGCACAGTTGCAATTTTGCTGCACATATTATGAGTAACTTACCACCAGGCTCCAGCTGGACCATAGTATCCACCAAAGAGGGGAAGGCTGGACATGAGGAGAGGGACGCCCCATGCAACAACATGGTACGGTCTAAAAGAAAATGATCAGAATAGCAGCACAATACATTATTAAGGTAACATATAAAAACATTTAAAAAACGTCACTGACATTAAGTGTCTCTGTATGATACTGGGCAACAACAGCCCTGCCTTACATAGACTGAGATTTCTTTGGACTTCCTGAGTCAATTTTACAATATTATGAACAGTAGATGGTAAAAAACCTAAATTATTTGCAATCTTGGGTTAAAAAAACTCTTTTTAACCTGACTGACAATACACACACAAAATTAATTTGTAATTTTTCATTTAACTTCATTAACATTAATTTAAAAATGCAAAATAATCACTCTTCACTAGTGATCTTTGAATTTTGGCCTCAATGTACATACCACAGTACACAATTAATACACAAGTAATATCCCAGCATTCACTTTTTCCGCTTGCCATCTTGATGTATCATGCAGTATTTTCTACTAATTTACCCACTGTACATCATAAAGTACAATTCTGTGCAGGTGATTCTTACATCTCATAATGATCAGTTCTGATCTCTTGGACCAGATTCAGGTACAGATTTAGAGTGATAAGACACACCCAGGCCAGTGCACTCCAGTCTGCAACACACAACACAACCAGCACACACTTATTATAACTACAGCAATGCATTCACAGCTGATCAAACAGAACAACACATATTCAACCAATTTAGATTTTGTGATTTAATAAACCAGCACATCTGTCAACTTCAAACAATGTCTTCAGACTTTGTAATTAGTTAGAAGAAAGTATCTATTTATAATCATAAAGATAGGTTTAAAACCTAAATTAATAGGGATAAAATAGACGCTATATTAAAAGCAATATCTGTTCTCAGAGACAAAACGATTCAACAGTATTATCACTGCAAACACATTTAACATTACTGTCAGTACAAATGGTTTGACAAACCAAGAGTGGAAAATTCCCCAGACTGGTGTGACATGCAAAACTTTACAACATGCTCTCAGACCAGTGAGAAGAAAGACAAAAGGAAAAATCAACAGTCGATCTTAAAGAGTAGCAGAATAAACTGAAAACAACAATAACAACCACAGTAAACAATACATAACAAACTACAACTGCTATCATGTCTGTTCCTTGAGAATAAAGGTGCTGGCATGGCCCAACGATGCCCTTACTAAATTCACATTAAGAACGGATGATGAATTTTAAAATTGCTAGTACATTAGACCTTGGAGAGTCAAACCAATTGGTACGAGAATCAGGCCAAAATGAACCACATCTTGAAACATTAACCATCTTGAAAAGAGTTAATTATTTCTTAGAAGACGTAGCTACCACCAACAACAAAATACTAAAATTACTTTGTGGCATTTCAATAATTTTCTTTCTTCCCAATTTATTTTTGAAACATTAGTTCATGCTTTTAAATATAAACCCTTATTCGTATTTATGAGTAAATCTGAAAGTCATTTTGAGTAAATATACACACCCGCACATAAATTACAAAACCAAAACAATGATATACTTGTTTTCTTTCACTTGATCCGTCACACTCAACAATGTAGACAGACAGGTTAACAAGGCAGTATCATCAGTATCATTCCTGCTCACGTACACAATTACCAAACATACCAAAATATGTTAACCACCAGGCCTGAAAGTCACACAAAGAAGCTTCTGGATGAGACTCTCCCTGTAAAAACAAAACATAGCACTGTTTCTGTTTGCAATAATGTTTGCTAAAAAAGAAAATTATTATCCTTATTTTGTGTGCACTGTTATGTACCATGACCAATTATGAGCAATATTTCCGAAACCTTAAATCCACCCTGATCAACATTTTGTTGCAGACTAAGTGAAAAGCCTTTTTAAAAGAGTTGGAAACTGTTATAAACATGAATTGAGAGGCTGATGATTTTAAAAAAGGTTGCCAGGTGTCGACATGCACTATATGGCCAACAGTATTTGGACACCTGACCATGAGCTTTTTAAACATCCCACTTTAAAAACAAATGGTAGTAAAATAGAGTGATCTTTTAAGCTATAACAACAGCCTCTCTTCTGAGAAGGCTTCTCACAAGACTGTAAAGTATGTCTATGGGAATTTGTGCCCAATCAGTCAAAAGAGCATTTGTATGGCTGGTTTGTCAAAAAAACGTAAATGATGTTCCAGTTCATTTCAAAGCTTAAAGTTCAGTGGGTCTGAGGTCAGGGCTGTCCCTAAACTGATGCTGCAAAATTGGAGGCATATCATTTCCTTTGCATAACTAATTTATTACACCTGTTAGCAATTCTTGTGGCTGAAAATCACACATTCAGTAATTAGAAGGGATGTCCCAATATTTTTGTCAATATAGTGTACTCTGTGTTGTCCTCAGTGTTAATGGGAAATTCTTTAAATATTGGTTTATCACTTTTTAATGACATGAGCAGTACTTTAGTCCCAGCACTCATGGAACCAATCAATGTGCCCTAATGACAGGGCAAGAGACCCAGATCATCCCTCAATGCCCACCACCTCCATCACATCTACATCACACTTCTACACTCTGGTTAATGTAACATTCCTCTGTACTTTCTTTTCCTCTATAAAACATACAGTTCAGTTCATCTTAATGACTCACCATGACATACGCAACACTGTCAAAGAAGGCTGCTACTGTCAGACTGACTATCATTTTCTGGAAGAGAACAAAACAATTAGAGATTAAAAAGGTTTGAGATGATCGGAATATTTCTTTCACATTGTTTATTTAAAGAGGAGCCATGATTAGCACGTACACTCCTAAACAGAATAAATGGGCCAAACCCTTTTAATGAATGTCTTTTTGTGAATGAGATGGCAACTGAAGTGAATTTCCCTTTTTCCTGCTTTTCTAACAGTTCACTGCACTGTTCATAAATGATGAGCAAATGGTGGCAGAGGTCATACTTCCTGCTCACTATCTGACCATTGATTTGTTGCAGGAGAGTACACGCACCATGATGCCAAATTTACGTCCACTACAAATAACCTTTCATGATAACTAACCATTTGGCAAGATGACTTAAAAAGAAGAGTTCTCTGTAACGTCTTGAAAAGTCCCTGTCTTGAAAAATCCATTAAGTTGATAGGGTAAAACACAATATATCTTCTATTAGTGCCATTTTGATTAAATACTTATAAAATACACTGTTGTCTGTTTTTATTTATATTTTATTTACTGTATCACCTTTTTTGGAATAAATTGTGGGTCCATATAATGCTCGGTCGCTTGCCCACTCAACCACCTGCACAGCACCCGCAAACTTGCTGTGTTACCGTGCTGTTAGGCTCGTTTAACTATCATTTAATTTCAGGTCAATCTTATAATAATGACACTGTAAGATCAGCTTAACTTTGACTGTACTGTATAAATATTAGACATACAATACCTGAGCTAAGGAGTTGTGGCGGCGCAGCAGCCATATCACAAACAACATAAAAAGACTGTGGACAGAGCAGATTTCATTATTTTAAATAGGCAAGAAAAATCTGACACGCAACTCAAGACAAATATTTAACAGGTAGATGACAATATCTTCCTACCATGCAACCAGAGAGAAAGTCCCAGTGGCTTTTTTAACTGCAAGAATCACATCCTGTGAAGAAAAATAGTGAACAAAACACCACATTTACATCACAGTTAAATTAACATCTTTAAGTCAGCTTTTTAAATTAAGACCACATGTCATACGTATACTGCGCAGGCATACACATGCTGAGCACCTACCTACATGAACACACACATTTAGAAAAGAAAAATACAATTTGTGCATTTTGGGAGCACTTTTAGTTTAGTTATGCACCGAAATATCAGTAGGTGACACTTGGGATCCTACATAGGTTTTCATACAAATTAAATAACATGAAATAAGACAACGTATTGTATAAGGTGGCATGTTTCAACACTTTCACAAGGTGGTAATTAGAGAGTGAACTGATGTAATTACACACAGTCACTGCTTGTTTGCACAGCACACACACTACTTCCGGAGAAGTTTGGACATTTTGTAAAATACAATAAAGACAAAAACCTTCTTGTTAATTTGAGTTTTTAAAGTTTTTTAGTGTTTAAAATAGGATGTCCAATAAGCACATGGTCAGGTGTCCAAATACTTTTAGCCATATAATGTACATCTTTCATAGTCCACTTAATGACATGACAAATGACAACTATAAAGTGGAGTAAAAGACAGGGAAGGAAATGTGTACTCTCTAACCTTCTCAAGAGGTAAAAATGTTGAATGGCAAGTTCACTGACAATGCTTGCTTAGGAGTGGCTTCTGCCAGCTGTGATGATGAAAGATGGGTATCACATTTAGTACAATCTGATGAACAGATTTGTTTTAATTATGTAACTTCACAACTTAAATACTTCACTATGTAAATACGCATTCACTCTTAATTTCTTATTTTATAGGGATGTGTGTTGTCTATATTTAGATTTATTTAGTAGTGGTATTAACTGTCTGGACCACATCCATCAAGCTCCTGTTTAATGCTTCTGCTATTTTTATAAAAATTTTATTAAATTAAACAAAAGATGGCTATGGCTTAAAATCAACAGACATTATTTAACTGGTGTGTAAAAACAGTAATTGTACTTAGTGTTATAAAACAGTAAAACATATACAGAACTAAATGTATTGTAACCTAAAGCCTAAAAAACAGCATCTGAAACATGAAGTCAGGGTGGCCTGTTTACATTCCTTTTAGCCGGGTTACACCCCCTTCCCACCAACAGCCCTTCACTTCACAGCAGAATAATGAATCCACCGTTTTAAACATCACAGTCAAAATTCTACCCTATATATATATATATGCTATTCTACAAAACCACTGGTGATATAGGAACTATACACACTATTACTAGTGTAGTGTGCGATTTGGGACACAGACACTTCAGACTGGTTACAGTGCACTGATGTCAGATCAGTTACTTACACATCGATAATCATTAGGATCCGGACTGAAGAAGGTACAGCGGGAGCTGCTGTTCCTGTCTGACTCCACTGGATGATCATTTTCCATATTTATTGACTTTAAGCACCAAGATGCCCCTCACTCAATGTGTTCATTTAGAAACATCATGTGAGCAACCAGCCACATGGGCGAATAACTACAGCGTGCGAAGTGGGACATGAGTTACCAAACGCTTTGCTTGTTCAGACTGATTCGCTCTAGTTGAGTTTTTTTTTTAAACTTACTCGTTGTCTTACGTTGTACATATTTATTGTAATATAATTTAACAGTGTTATTGTTAGATTATTAAAGTACTTGGCTGTGTTCGAAAAGACCTAAATCAGTATGCAGTATACAGTATGCAACCACAATGATTTTTCCAGTACGCAAAAGATACCCGGATGACGTACTGCCCCAGCCTATACTTCTAGTACGCGACCAGAGCTACCTTCGTGGAGTACTGCATTCCGTCATGCAACACGGCAAGTTTCTACATTCTATTAAAAATGTGGGCCGAACCTTCCTACGTTCGTGTGCCCCGTAGTATGATTGCTTTTGTCCCTTAGTTGATTCTATGCTGCATACTGCTACGGATACCAGAAGTAGTATGCAGTATGAAGTAGGCGACTTCGAACACGTAACTACTGTTTATGCAAACGCTGCTACATGAGCGCTTTCCACTAGAGGCGGGCTTTGTCAAACACTCTGCTGATTGGCTGCACGACACCGAGTTTTCAAATATGATTGGCTAGCAGAAAGTACGTCTTACACCGTGACTCGGCTTTTTGTAACACAGCTGAGGCTCTGACAAAAACACCAAACCAACAACAAAACATCTGCAAAACGAAGCGGACAGATTTGTGATTGTCTCTCTTTTTTGGTTGTTAGACCACAAATAAAAAACGCTGTAGTAAAGCGTCCTGTAGAGCTCGACCATGGTGTGACTTCTGATAAAAGGTAAGATCAATGCATGGATTTGTAAACACACATACGTAGAATATATGGACAAAAGTATCATGACACACCCTTTAATGAGGAGAAACCTTTATTTACCTAAACAAGGACAAATTCATTTTAAAGTTTTGGGTGACCAACTTTATTTAATACCTTTTTTAATACCTGTGTGAACTCAAAAAAGATTGAGACGGGCATAATAAAAGTGAAAAGGTCATAAGATATTTAAGTTACACTGTTCTGAAACATTACACAATAAGCAGGTGGCAACAGGTGAGAGGATCAAATAAATGATGAGGGTTTTGTCACCAAAGATTGGTCATGGCTCACAATATCCTGGACAAGTTGCCAATCTATCACAGAACTATTGGGACTTGTTGCAGTTTACTAGTAAAGTTGTTTATTTGTTTTAGCCTATTATCAGAATTATGTTGTGTGTAATTCATCACTAAATACAGTTATATTGCATTTCCCAGTCTTATTCTTATTGGTTGTTATTTGAGTCTTATAATCTGTGTGATCTTGATTACAGCCGGTGCCTATGTGGTGCGGAAAATCTCTGCTGCTGTAAGTGGGGATGAGCAAAAAGACCAGCCCGTCCTCACACCATGTAGCCTGGCACAAGGTGAGTTCTCTTTAAATCCTAAGAATGGTTATTATTGATGTCTAAAATATGATGATTGTATCAGTGAAAGTAGTTTTTCAATTTTTGTATTGGAGATTCAATTTTTAACATGTATTGAGCATACAGTTAGTCTGATTGTTGTAGCATCTTTATCTACCTTATTATTAACCAACATGCGTACTGCTTGTGCATTTGTGTTTCAGCTAATAAGCAACGCAGTCAGAAGCAATTAACGGCAGAGATGATGTCTAATCCAGATATGGATGACTGTGCAGAGTGTACCGCCCAAAGACACTACTGTTCAAAAATGCAATTCCTGAGGTTAAAGGTCACACAGGTTAATAACTGGGTGCTAAGATACACTATTAAAGAGGGAAAAAATATTAAATAGCTAAATAAATTGTTTTAATCATTTGTACTTTTAAGTTACATGAGACTGCCTTTGATGTTGTTTTCAATGAGGAAAACCAACATATCCTAAACTGTAAGTTGTAAAGTGCGGAACCCTTATGTAAAAAGTTAACCCAGACCAAGGTTAACACAAATCAGACTTGGTTCTCCTTTAGCAACCCGGTTTTGCCCTGAGTGACTAAATATCTCTTTCTCTAACAATTTCTCTTTCTTGGCTGTAGAGTGTGACGGTCTGTTCATCAACCTCTAATTTAGGGAGTGTTCAGATCTGAAATTTTACTACAGCTGTTATATTTATCCTGAAGGATTTCTTTAAAACTGTCTTGTTAGAACAACATGACTCTTTTTACATCTTGTGTATATGAGAAATAAAGTTGGCTTACATTGAGTGTGTTTTGCATTTTTATTACTATAAAGCTGTTGTTTTCAATGTGCAGTGACTTGGTTTAAAAAACTTACAATTATGCAAGGTTTATATATACATTCTGAATAAGCACAAATTTTACAAAATGTACAATGAATAAATACCCTAAGCTATGTATATAATGTATATGTACTGTATATAATTACACCATTTTGACCCCCCTTATATTTCAAATAGCCTTAATTCTATGTAATAGACAATTAGACTTAAGTCTTGTTGATTTTATGTGGATTGCTGCAGATTTTCAGCTGTCATAGCTGTCTTTTTTTCTATCGCTTTTTTCCTGGTCAGGGCTGTGGTGGGTCTGAGCAAAAGGCAGGAAACACCCCAGACAGGTCACCAGCCCATCGCTGGACTGACACACCCATAAACATGTTCACACACTAACGCTTAGGGCAGTTTTTAGTGGCTCCAACTGGCCTGACTGTGCGTCTTTGGACTTGTAGGGGGAAACCAAAGCACCCAAAGGAAACCCATGTATACATGCAAACTCTGCTCAGAAAGGACCCTGGTTGTCAGCTGCACATCCAAACTGCAAATCCCTATTTTGCCACATCCCAGAGGTATTTCATAGGGTTTAAAAGGCCACTCAAGTACAACGTTCACAGAAACAGTTTAAGATGACTTGTGCATTATCATCATCACAGCAGTGTGGTTTTGTATTGCAAAGGTATTTCAAGTGACAGCTGCACTAGGGTTGCCCACCGTCCCATAAACTACGGGATCGTTCCTTATTGGAAACTAAACGTGGTGTTCCGTATTGAACTGATACAGGACACGCTTTGTTTCGTATTTTTATCAATGGGAGTGAAATGCTGCAGATTAGACTGAGACAGGGCGATGTGTATGAAACAGAAGGAAACTGCTGCTACCATGGGAATTAGAAAAGGTTTGGTTATTATTTTAAGTATTGTTCACTTTTTTTACTCCACTGTTTGAGTAGCGCAGTAGGCAGAGCGCAACGCGCATATTTTTCCGCCCTAGGTTCGAATCCGGCTTAGGGCGAAACTAAAGTAACACAAGCAGGGCTGGCACTATGGGGAAGATGGATTATATAAAAATGCTGTTTGTACTAATGAGAAAAGATGTTACATGTTCTTTATGCATGTTGTTTTGCCTAAAATATGGTTCTGATTCATTATTATAAAGAATGAAAATACTAAATGTTAAACAGCCTAAATAAAACATTTTGATAATGTTCCTATGAGGGTGTAAGACCTGTCATATTTTTTATAGGTGCAACCCTAACCGCCTACACCCCGCTCCCGCTCAGGTAAACACCCGCCATCCCACCCACCACCCTATTTCTTCTGCCAACCCGCCAGCCCAGGGTGTTCCTTATTTCCAGTTCTGAAAGTTGGCAAGCCTAAGCTGCACATTAATGTGACCTATGTGACTTTAATAAATAAGTTATGATTAAAATAAGGTTATGCAGCTCTGGGTATCAGGGTGCAGTATCACTGACTTTTACTTTTTTTGTTATGGGAAAATGGTAAGACTGGCACACTACATTTACATTTTCGGCATTTAGCAGATGCTCTTATCCAGAGCGACTTACAGAAGTGCTTCCATAGTAAACATTACCTTCCTCTAGTTTAAGTGGACAGCTTGTTTAACAGTGTAACAAACTATTTATGTGGATTTTCACAATTTCTGTGGCTTGATCTTTTTTTTATCATCATCTGTAGTGGTGTGGGAAAGGTTTTCTAGGCACCCAGTGGTCCCCTAATAACAGCTTACCATTTGTTGTAAAACCTATGTGAGCAATGTCGCTAATTATTTGTATACCTTTTAGGTGGCGATTTAACATTCTATAATTCATAGTGTGAATGCATCAGTGTGGACCATAATCTCTCAGGAACAATGTGATATCACTGCCACAAAGAACGACGCGGTTCTGATTATTTTTAAGATGTTCCTAATAAAGTGGCCAGTTGGTGTATATGTAGGAAAACTTTCCTTTGAGGCGGGCTCTATTCTGGTTGGTGTCCAATCAGAGAAGACATGTGAATTTGAACCAATTAACGCACTGAGAACAGAGTTCGTCGGAAAGCGGGTAGGCAAAAAACATTGCATTCCTATGTGGATTAAGAAGCAGAACAACGTCCGGTTTACAGAGGAAGTTTTCATTCAGAGAAATAATTGTTAATGAGCATGTACGCTTACAGTGCTGTACAGATAGTCTTTTAGCATTAATTATTTGTAATTTAAGTCTCCTTCGGATATGCTCTGGATTAAATAGCGACTCAGAGCTCATAATAGCGAGAGAGAACTCAAGGAGTATCGGTGCAAAATGAATTTGCAGTAAGCTGTTAGCCTTTTATGCTAAACTAAAGCTGATTTTTAACATTGAACCAATTTCTCTAATAACATACTAGTAATTGTAATTTCTTATACATTGCACATTGTGTGTGTTGGAAATGTAGTATTTATTGCAAACGCTTGAACAACATTTTATACAAGTTAAGTGTTTTAAAAGTAGCTGCTGCGGCTGACCACTCAGAACTGCACAGTAGGGTCACAGTGTTCCGTACAGGTCATTCCTATTATAACGTTTTTAATTAGTTCAAATAAAACTGTTCTCATTGTTTAATTTGCACTTGAATTTACACTTTATGGACAAAAGTATTGTGACAATTAGTTACTGAATTAGTGTGCTATAGCAGGTGCTGGCTAACAGGCACAATAAATCAATTATATAAAGGAAATTATAGGGAAGGTCCTTTCCTGTTTCAGCATGACTGTGCCCCTGCTGGTTTAAAGAAACTCCAGTGGCCTGTACAGAGCCCTGACCACAGCACCACTGAACAGCTCTGGAAATGAACTGGAACATCATTTAAAGCAGCGTCGGTGCCCAGCAATACACATGCTCTTTTGACTGATTTTTACATGTGTGTTACATGTGTTTTACATGTGTTTTGTGCTTTCAGTAGTATTTTGGTAATTTAAGCATGGGCAAAGTGAAGCTGTTTTCAAGTAGGATAACATGTGGTAACCTGAGACTTACCGTCTTTAATGTTTATTTCTCTAACTGTAGTTATTAAATCAAATGGTATTCAAGAGATGGTGAAAATATGACTATGGATATCTGTACAGTTAAGCAAAGCTCTGGTTATGTAACAGTGTGTCACAAGTATGTCAAAGTAAATTGAAATTGCTTTACAATTCTTCACATATGAGTGGTTCCTGTTAATGCAAAGACACTTTTTGGGAACCTATCATCACAAATACAGGGCTATATCATTTATAAATCCATAAGTACTTAATCATTTCTTAAATCAAGGTGATAAAATATGTAGTGGGAAGTAAACTGTATGGCCAAAATATGTGGACGCTATCAGTCTCTTTTGATTTGATCCTTTAATTAGTCTTCCAATTAATCCCAGTAGTGATTAGTGTGATTGAAGTCAGGTCTTTGTGCAGGCCACTAAAGTTTCTCCACACCAACTTATCTAACCATAACTTTATAGAAACATAAATGGCATTTCCATAATATCATTTATATTAAACACCTCTTAACAGTGGGTGTGACTGAAACATCTGAACCTTCAGTACATTTGGCCATGTAGTGTATTTAGAGACTGTGACTATGACTTGTTCACATCCTGCCCAGTCCCTATTTGTTACATCACTTGTAATTTTAAACCAGGCTAATCAAAGTGAATTAAAATACATTAAGAGCACCATAACTTAGCTGAACTGCAATATTGGAAGCTTGTCTGATAATCTGTTCTGATTTTCTGTCTATACAGTTTAAGGGGTAAATAAGGCATTCCTGTCATCCACCATGCCCCATGATAAAGCTCATCTCTCTGGCATTTCTGACTCTAGCGGTGTTGCTGTAGATCACAGGAGAGCTCTGACACTCACACCAGTATCACTGGGGAAGCTTAATAACTGTCAAGTATGCACACTTCATACTTTTTTATGTTTATACATACATGCTTTTATTCAATGTTAAGTAAGACTGAATCCAAACGACCTTGAAGCAAAACATAGTTATCTCCAGACTACACATAAATCAGCAAAACCACAGAGATGCTGCACCTAAAGCTAAACAAAGCCTACCAGAACAGAAAAGCAAAAAAGGACTTGTGTCAATGCACCAAGCATTGTTATAGCAATTGTTATTAGCTGAAGAATGACAGTTTGTGTTGCAGGTGAAGTCATTGCAGGAGGTATCAACACTGTAAAAGCAAACATCTGTATGGACACACATGGGCTGTTTTATTGTGTTTGGCTTGAATGCCGCATTCTGTATTTTTAACTACCATTGTTTATGTGTGTCAGATTGGAAATCCTTTAAAAATTCCCAGGAGAAGAAATCTTGCTGAGGAGTATGAAGATGTGCCAAAAAGTGCCAAAAAGCCAAACAAGGTAAGGGTACAACAGAAGCATGATGATGATATCTAAACATGCATAGGTGAAAGACAAAATAACTGAAACAACACACACACACACACACACACACACACAAAATCTACTCTAGATTGATTAAAGTTTGAAGCAAGTTAAAGGATATTTAACCCCTGATTTTCTGGTAAATATACAGTGGAATCCATAATGGTATGGGCAGACATTTTGTGAAAAAAAACATGGTTGACCTAGGCCTTTTAGCTCTTCTATATTAATATATGATGTGGGTTTCAGTTATTTTGTCTACACTTATGAATTGGTTGAAAGCAGAAATTTGTGTATAATGATATAATAAATAAGCTGCTTTAGCTCTTGTGTTCTGTTGTCAAATCTCCCTTAGCCCTCTGTCCCCAACAAGTTTCAAACACAGTGATATTTATGCATCCGTTAGATCCACTGGACACAGCTGGCTGGTAATGACTCGCCCCCTCAGCAAGCTTTTCGCCAAAATGGAAAGAAAGCAAATGATGATGACAGTATGAAGAAGATGGACATTATGAGGTACTTCTTTTGTTACCAGTTAAATTGTTCAGATGTACCTTTAACACATGTACAAGTAGCCAGATGTTACATTATCGTGAGTATTTGCAAAAGTTATGAGTCAGTAGAAGTCCTTTGGATCAGTTATGCAAGAACTGAAGTGCCTTGTTTTGATTGTAATCAGTGTTGCACTACTTTTGGGGTGGTAGGGTGGCGCATCACAAGGTCCAGGGATCTGGTTTGAAACATACCTCTGGTGACCAAGTAAGTTAAACATGTGCACTTATAATGAACAGTTCATTTTACATTTTTTACATTTTCGGCATTTTAGCAGACGCCTTTATCCAAAGCGACTTACAGTACTGTGACAGTATATTTTCTAAGCAATTGAGGGTCAAGGGCCTTTCTCAAGGGCCCAACAGTGGCAACCTGTCAGTGGTGGGGCTTGAACCAGTGATCTTTTGTTTACTAGTCCAGTACCTTAACCGCTAGGCTACAATTGTCCCACAGTTCAAAACTCAGTTGTGCTATTGACTGACTGGGCAGTTGAAGGCGTCTGCACAGAGATGGTGAATAATGAAGAGCAGTGCATTAACCTGTCTTTGTCAAGTAAAGAGAAGTGGTTGGCAACTGCATATGTGTGGGAGGGGACATGTGTTAGGGATGACAAGGTTTAGAGTAGGGATCCGCAGCAGTGGAAGAAAGAACTGGATTATTGGATAGGACTAGATTGGAAGAAAAAGGGTAAAATACGTGAATGTACATACAAGGTAGGTGAGTATGTTTGTTTGTTTGTTTATTAGGATTTTAACGTCATGTTTTTACATTTTGGTTACATTCATGACAGACACAGTAGTTACTCATTACACAAGGTTTATCAATTCACAAGGTTATATCAAACACAGTCATGGACAATTTAGTATCTTCAATTCACCTCACTTGCATGTCTTTGGACTGTGGGAGGAAACCGGAGCACCCGGAGTAAACCCACGCAGACACGGGGAGAACATGCAAACTCCACACAGAAAGGACCCAGACCGCCCCAGGTGGGTATGTATTTAGTGTTAGTTCCTAATGTTAAGTATAAGTACACTATGGGTGTGTGGGGAAAAAAAACACCACACTGTTTCAACATTATAACCTTCAAACAACACAACCAGCAGCAGCAGTTCAGATGAAGACAATTCTGTAGAAATTGTGCATTTGGCAACCATGTGAAGAGCTTGGTATATAAAACATACTATATTAAAACAATAAAAACACAGTATTTTAAATACCTAATTATAGTGAAGAACAATTCTTATTTTCAGTTATAAAAATATTAGAAAATGTGTATTCTGTTCATATTTTTAGACCAAATTCTGTGAACATCTCTCTTGCTCTACTTATCTCTTATCATCTGCTTCATTCTGCTGCAAGTACTTACTGGCCAAACAAGATAAACAAGTGGAAGTCAGTAAATAAATATTAGTGTTTATTTTGGATTACTAACACGCTACATTTTATGGTTTAGATGCATACATCAAACTTAGTGATTGAATGTGCATGGTCATTTCCAGTTCCATTTTATTAACAACACTTTTTGCAGGCTAAATGACGAGCATATTTCTAATACTTTTAATTAGTTGCAGGCACAATTTTATATATGTATTTTTTAATGGACCAAACTGGTTTGTCAAATGTTTAAAGGTCAAGTAACTTCATGTAAAGTGTACCTTATTTGGAATTAAAAAAACAATAAAAACTGATGTGTAAAAGTCATAGAATAATTGACAGTGTGGTGTAATCGTAGGTAAATGTCATTTTTTTTAATTGTTTTCTGTGGAGGATGGGGGACACCAGGGGGGACACCAGACCTTCGCATGAGACTATATGTTTTTTTTTTTTAGTTGATTCATATTGTTGAGAATGTTTTGCAGTGGTTTGTGTTTTAGGTAACAGCAGACTTGATCAGGTGTTAGGATTTCTTCGTTGTTAGAGAGGAAGTGAGCTACTAGTACTTGTCCAACCAGCATTTGTGTATTCAAATGCTATGTTGTTGTTTTAGGCGGCAGGTTAAGGTGATTCTAACCGATGTTCTCCAGACAGAAGTGGGACGAAAATACTTGAGCAACTGTGGTAGAGCATCCATGCTAATCATCCAGTCAGAGCCAAAAAGAGAAGCCAGACTCTCAGCAGATCATGCAGATGGGCAGAGAGCATGTGCAGCATGCAAGGACCAGACCAAGTCATTGCCTCTCACACCTACTAATTCTTCAACGCTCAAAAGGACTAGTGCAGCGAACACTGAAGCGAGAGATACACACCTTTGCAAAGAAATGAAGCCCTCACCAACCAAACGATTAAAAATTGTCAAAGCACTAAAACAAACCACGCCAGCCTCTTCTGCTGAGAAAGATTCCTGTTCACCTAAAGAAACTGACTGTTCACCATGCAAACAAAGCCAAAAATTGTTGTCCAATCAGACAAGATCACCTAACTCTTTAAGTGGCAGTCCTCTGCATTCTGAAGGAACTGACTCGGAGATATCTGAAAGCAACATCACAGCCACTCAGAAACGCACTCCTTTAAGGGTCAAGCGGTCAGAACGCCTTAATGGAAAGGAATACCACTCCACAGAGTGCAAAGCCACGCCCCCCGAGGTGAGCTGATTCACACTTGCAGCCTTTAAATAGTAATTTGGCCACATGCATCTACTCACTAACTTGTAAGTCCTGCTACACATCATGTGGATTTAGTTAAAAAAAATTTTCATACATAAATTTTTTTTATAAAAACATGGCTAACGCTTGTGCTTACTGGCACACTTCAAATGAGCCTGGACACCTCTCCCTAGGGCTTCTGATAATTGTCAGTGGCCATGCACTGGTTAAACTAAGAACAATTCTTGTCAGGGAAAACCAAGGCAATGGATTAGATGTATTTAAGTTACCTCTAAGTTTCTGGTCAGAGGCCAATTACTTTTGCTTTTACTAAGTCAGTTTTTGAAGTTTCTTAAAAAAATGAAGTGAATATCTTACTGACCTGCCTTTTGACAACACTTTTACATCCTTACCTAGATGCTCCATTATACATCACACGCAAAAAAATTAAATATAGTAGCAACTCTATTGGTTGTTTACTAATTTGGCATATCATTTAGAACAGAACTATGTAGTTTGGGACAACGTATATCTGTATTTTATTTATATTTGTTTTTAGCCAAACAGATTAGTTCTGTAATTTATTGCTGCTTTTCTATATCTGTTATTATCTGTAGTGAAAGCTTTTTCTCACTGTTTTTGTTAGTACTGGCTGGCTGCTTATTTAGTTTTTTTCTTTTCTGTTTTTGTAGCACAGTGAAAGTGAAATTTGTGCAGAAGAAATGAGAGATGAAAAGGAAGACAGTGACAGGGAGAAGGATGAGACTCAGCAACAAAATGGAGAAGCGCTAGAAGATGCTGATCCAGGGGCCAGATGCAGTGTGCTCCGTCTGTCTGAAGTGGCAGCTGAGGACTGTTCAGAGCTGGAATTGAGTGATCCAGAAGTTCAGAGCTCCCCGGATGAACTCGCCCTCGACTCGGAGCATGCGGAAGTCAGAAAGGCCTGTAAATCAGACACACCTGAACCAAGTAAATAAGTTATTTCTAAAAGCTGTAAAATAATAATAATAATGATTCCTTTTGAAGGCAATATAAATCTTATGAATTAATAGCAAAAGAAAAATTTACTAGATTTTAAAGTTCTTTAAGCTTATGTTGTGTTGTTTTATTTTACAATGGACAATAGAAAAAACTCCTAAATTCTATTTATTAATTAAGCAGCAAGTTCCAATCATTTTTTGCAATGTTTCATGGCTGATCAACAGATATCTTTCTTTTAGTGTCAAGTTGTGAGACTTGGGCAGGGAAAAACTTACTGAATATTATAGGAAAGAAAGCTTTAAAGGAACCAGATTTAACAAGGAACCATCCTCCTAAATTATGACGCTGTCTCTGTCCACACTGTTCTAAGTTTACAAAGCTAAACATATTACAAAATCTCACTCTCTTTCAGTTGTTCTATCCAGTGAGGAAGAGGAGGGAGACGACAGCGGTACATCACACCTACGAACACCAGAGGGAGCTAAAGATCCATTCAGGCAACCCAAAGCTTCACCGGCTGTAAATAGGAAAAAGATGTTTGACATGAACGCTCATCCTTTAGAGATGCACAGCCAGGTGGGCATGACTCACCCCCTCACTCACACACACACACACACACACACACACACACACACAAAGCACACAAAGCACCTCTATTGTATCTGGACAGAAGTGCAAGTTCTAAAAAAAAAAATGTAGTTCACTCTTATCTAACACATATCTTGTATTTTAATTTATAAAGACTCTTTTTTATGTGATGTCCTAGCTGTGTTCCAAACCATGTACTGTTGTCTACAGTCTCTAACAAAATAATTTGAAGTGCGCTTATTACATCTACGTTTACATCTACAGTATTGGTATTTAGCCAGCCCCTCTATCCAAAGCAACAATTGTGACTTTATATATTACAAGCAATTAAAGGTTAAGAGCCCTGCTCAGGGGGGGCAACAAGTGACTACATTTACAGAATTTATGGGACGCTTATATCCAAAGTGTTTCACAATCGTGAAGATATTCAATGCAAGAAATTAAAGGTTGAGGGCCTTGTTTAGAGGCCCAACAGTGTCACCTTTGTCATGCTGGGGCTTGAACCAGCAACCTTTAGATTTTTTTTATTTCAAAACTGTTTAACATATGCAATATATGTTACCCTTTTTGTAAGTTTGAATGTGTGTTTTTGTTGGTTGGGGAAGGGGTTTTAAATAATATTTCAGTAACGCCTTCAATTATTTGATAAAATATGACCACTTGACTGAGCTTGTTGGAAGGTTTTTATAAACAAATGATATTATAATAAAGTGACCTCTGTGTGAACCTTTTAGCTCGTTTAAAAAGGCTTCTCACAAAACTTTAAAGTATGTCTGTGAGAATTTCTGCCCATTCAGTCCAAAGAGCATTTGTATGGTTGGGCACTGATGTTGGTCAGGAAAACCTTAAGTGATGTTTCAGTTTATTCCACATCTAGTTAAGCTCTCTAAAACTCCATGGTAGATCAGTAACATAATTTCCTGGCAGATCCTGTACAGTCTAAGTCGTAATGTGGAACACAGCTTATTTGAATAGTGGTTTCCCTATTTCTAAGATTTGTGTGCTGAGTTAGGGACTTTCTCATCTCTTACAGATTTCTGGCTTCCTCTGTACATATCCCTTTGTAATGGCTATTTTGTGCCAATGCTGTTAAATGCCAAGTGGAGTTTGTGTGCAGCTTCAGAACCTGTTGGCTCAGTCTAAAAGCATTATGTTGAAAAGACTGGGCAAGTTCTATTTTTGATACTTTTCAGCTGAGCTTGGCTCTTCAAAACATTTTAAAGATAAAAGCAGATACTACGGCATTTGCAAGTTGCTTTATAGAAAGCTGGACGTTTTGTGATTCACAGCCTTAGCCGTAATGAATAAAAGATGCCAACTGAGCCAAAAAATGATTTGTATGCACAGTCCCCTTGGAGGGTTCTATGATTATATACTCACACCATGTGTCTCTGATTGCTAAAAAACACAGGCACCACTGTGTGACAGTTGCAAATAACAGTTATCTGAAGAATTTAGTGCTGCGCACACACAAACGCACCTGCCTTTGCGTGCAATAGATTAGCTTTTGCTATTGAACAATGCTCTGTTTGTTTGATCCTGTGGGAAGATATTGTCAGTTAAAAGCCTCTAGGTGATTATAACAAGCTGTGTACAATCTGCATGGCTATGTTTCATGTACACTATATGACCAAAATTATGTGGACACATAATCATGAGCTAGTTGGACATCCACAACATTTGGAAGTGTGTTTGTAGGAATTTGTGCCCATGTGTATGAGCATCTGTGGGTCAGGCATTGCTTTTAAGCTGCTTATGCCCTTGAGCCCAGAATGTACTTTATTTTGTTATGTTGGGTGAGTGTGTGAAGTGTGATAAGCTATCGTCTCTCTGGTTTGGGCTGCAGATTTCTGCTCTTTTCTTCTGTTATTTTGGCCTTCCATTCATTTAGATATCTTTTTTTTTTTACTTTTTGGGTTGTGACTCTTTAGCCACAGGATTGTTCTACCTTGGTTAAAAACCTACAATTGGATTCATATCTAAAGACCTGGCATACCCCTAAAGAGGTTGTTTTTCTCCATTACAATGTACGGCTTGAAACACATCATGTGCAAACAAGGTATATTTAATTGCTCTGCCATAGCTTTACTGTTCTTTTCTAAATAATAAACAGAAACATAACTGCTTGCAAACTCTTCACTGGACTTAAACACTTTTTTTGTGTTCTTTGTGACACTAGGAAGTCTTTATTTAAATGCCAAAAGCCAGGACATTGCTGGTTTAGGACATGCTTCAGTTCTAACAATTCTGATTACATCTATTCAACAGTGTCCAGTGATGGAGCTTCAGTTCTCTGCCCTCTACATGGGTGGCCTGAGTGCCGTGACCAGTGGGCTTGTGAAGGTGTGTCCATTAGCTATATACCAATTACAGTATACATAGGTAAACTAGTTTGATGCGTTTCAGCTTTTGAGTCTTGAAAATCAATTTTTCTGTTTAGCAAATGTTAACATTCATTTGGCTTTCTGTTCTGTAGTGGATATTTTTGCTTTCTCTTGCAGATCGCAGATGACTCTGTCACCATTTCATTAAAAGGTACGATGGAGGTGGAGTCTGTCTGAAACGTTTACTTGAAATGACTTGTATGTGAGAGAACTTTTTAAACCATGTGTCACCACTTTCACCTAATTTTTTTCTCTTATTTTTTCATAGACACCTCAGGTGCTGAGGTAAAAACTTCAGTGTCGACTGTGTATGTGTGCAAGTACAGTGTGTGGGAGAATCATATGGTGCGAAACATAGCATTGTTTAAAGAAAATGAAGTCCCACTTTCATCCCTCCTCCTCTTGTGGCTAGCTGAAGCTCAGGCTCGACGCGTGTATAACGATCTGTCTGCCCTACAGCCAGAGACACAGCCAGGTGAGTCAGTTCCACAATAGAATTGCGGACATCTGCAGTATCACCTCCTCCAGTTACATTACATTAGTATGGTGTAATGATGCCAGTGTAAAACAATTATACTGTACCACTTGCCACTGTGCTTGAACATTGACCCAGTTTGCAGCTCACCTGACAAATCCTGACAAATTGGTTATAAGACATTGACAAAAGCGAAGCACGTCTCCAAATCATGACCATTGTGAGAAGCTTTAAACTGTAATACATTTTATTAAGCATCACAGCAAACAAAGCACGAAATGCCTATAATGTGAAGGCTTTTAAAACTGCTTTGCCATCTTGTAAAGAATAAACAGAACAGTGCAAGGGAGTCTGGGACATGTATTCAGTAATCCACTTTAGTATTTTTAATAAAAGAATGCAGTATCTCATAAACCACCACAAACTGTAACTGTGATTCTTTAAAGCTGATCACATCTTATGTTTTTTTTTTCTTTCTCCTATTCACTCTGTTCTTCAGCTGAAGGCAGTGTGTGTGTTTTGCTGTGTGTATGTGAGCCTTTGAATGGAGTCCAAGGTGCCCTTCTTGCCTCTATAATGGACATAGTAGGCATCAGGCATAACAACTCTGCTCTCCTATCCCCACTCCCGCACGATGACGCTCTGAAGATCCTGCAGGATGGTCAAGACACACACCTGCTGCAGCTGCTGCAACCCAGAGCAGACACACAAACTGTGGCACAGGAGTCCAGATCCTCACCAGCGCCAGCGGGTGCAGCTTCATCCACAGCTAAGGTGTGTAGTTCAAATGTGGTTCTTGTGCATCTGTATGTCTGTGTACATTAGTCAACAATGCACCTAAGATGTGTTTGACCTTCTGATTTAAACAGATGTTTGGGAATTCTTTTCACAGTGTGCATGACTGTTGCACTGCAAGGACCATGAAGTTTAACATAAAATAAAAAATGTGATGCCAGCTGCATTTTATACAGTTAGGGGTGATGAGGTGCACCTAAGCAGTCAAACTCTTTTATCTAAACACAACTTTCTTTCTTTACTTTGTTTTTAGGAAGTTAGTTTGACTAGTATGCAACATTACCTATAGCAGATTTATCCATTGTAAGTACATACCAAGTACGTTCAGATAAGTAGGAAACAAAAAAAAGTTTATGGAACTGTTGCCCTGATGTCTAAATTCCTAAAAAATTCCTAAGTTCCTAAAAAATGTTCCTATGGCTGTGGGACACTCAATGGTGATCTGCATTAAAAGTAGAAGTTTAGCTATTTTTTTTGTTGTGAAAATTGTTATTAAAAACGAAATGCCATTATTTACCCCCAATGCTTTAAAAAAAAAAACAACTGAAAAAATATGAGGTGATTGTTTTGGTAGATGTAACAGTAGGTTGTATCATCAGCAGTAAAATAGTGCAGCATTTCTAAAACGTGGGTTTGAGTGTGTGTATGTGTGTGTTCATAGGCCCAGGAGTCAGATACCCATGCAGATTCAGTCTATACACTTTGTCACAGCAAAACTCAGGGTAATTACATCGTGTCCTTGGCACGTAAACCTACAGCAGACTGGAGTCCATACCAGCACTGTGGTCCTGCACGCAGGTACTGAATGCCTATACTTTCTGTCCAGTGCACTAAGTATAAAAGACACAAATGTAATTCCAAACATAGAGTGGGTTTGTACAAAACTTGTGCTTGTTTACTTTGTTTGTTTAGACTGATCCAGTTTCCTCCACCACCATCTAAAGGAGCCATTACTGTGACCACTGAAGACCTGGAGTGTCTAGATAGTGGGGAGTTTCTTAATGATGTCATCATTGACTTCTACCTCAAGTAAGCCATTACATTCCCATTATGGTGCCAGTGATGTCTAAATGCCACGTTGACCACAAGTAGTACTGCGGGGCAGCTAAAGTGTTTATAATGAGCAGTGCAAGCAAAATAGGTTACATAATTTTAACATATAATTGAACTGTTTGATATTTAGCAATGTGTTCATAAATTCTGTGTGTTTATGTGTGTTAAAGGTATCTGTTTGTGCAGAAGGCCCCTCGAGCATCAGTTAAAAGATCTCACGTGTTTAGCAGTTTCTTTTATAAGCAGCTCACACGGCGAGACAATGCTAATGAAGACATCAGCAGCACACCGTAAGTACATGTGAGAATGAGGAAAAAATCAAGTAGTTCACATGCCTCTTTATGCAGACGTGGAAACCCTTACCTAATTCCACATTTCAATTTCAATTTCAATTTCAAAGCTTTATTGTCATATGTACAGTAGGAAACGTGTTTCCCTGTACAATGAAATTCTTATTTTGCTGTCCACACATGATGTAACAAAGTACAAAGATAATAATAAAATCAAATTAAGAAATAAAAGTTAGATATAGTAAAAAAAAAAAACACGCTGAGTATAAGTTATGTACATTGTGCAAGAAAAGAGCAGATATATTGCAATCAGACAATATAGTTACATGTGCAAAATGTAAAGACAGTAGTGTAAACATACATGTGCAGCTGTATGTAGACCTGTAAACAGTCATATGTGGTATAGTGCAAGTATTGTGTGCAAGTGTGATAGTGTCTATGAATAATCAGCTCAGCTGTTTAAGAGTCTGATAGCTGTGGGAAAGAAAGAGATCTTTAGCCTTGTTGTCCTGCATTTCACACTTCTGTATCTCCGGCCTGAGGGTAGAAGTGTGAATAGTCCATGTTGGGGGTGGGTGGGGTCTTTGATGATGGACGCAGCTCTCCTGTGGACTCTGTGATGGTAGATGCTCTGGAGAGAGGGTTGTACCGTCCTGGTGATTTTCGTAGCAGTCTTTATCACTCTCTCCAGGCGTTTGCGATCCTTCACAGTAGAACTGCCGTACCACACGGTGATGCAATTGGTCAGGATGGACTCAATGATGCAGCGGTAGAAGTTGCTGAGTATTTTGGGTGACATGCCAAATTTCCTCAGCCTCCTCAAGAAATACAACCGCTGCTGAGCCCTCTTTAACACCTGTGTGGTGTTTAGTGTCCAAGTGAGGTCATCACTGATGTGGACCCCTAGGTATTTAAAACTGTTCACCCTCTCCACCTCAAGGTCCCGGATAAACAGTGGCTGATGAGGTCTCCTCTCCCTCCTCATGTCCACTATCATCTCCTTGGTCTTGTCTATGTTGAGTGTAAGGTTATTGTCCACACACCAGGTAACCAGACTGTTCACCTCACTCCTGTAGGCTGCCTCCTCTCCTCCAGTGATACGACCTATCACAGCAGTGTCGTCAGCAAACTTCAGGATGATGTTGTCGGGGTGGGAGGCGACACAGTCGTGGGTAAACAGGGTGTAGAGGATAGGGCTGAGGACACAGCCCTGCGGGGTACCAATATTGGTGATTATGCTGGCTGATGTCCTGTTTCCAATCCTAACAGACTGAGGCCTACCAGTCAGGAAGTTTAAAAGCCAGTCACAGATGGTGGGGTGTAGTCCAAGAGATGACAGTTTATGTGTAAGTTTGTGAGGTATAACCGTGTTAAAGGCGGAGCTGTAGTCAATAAAGAGTATCCTGACGTAGGAGTCTTTATATTCCAGGTGTGAGAGAGAGACATGAAGGGCTGCGGCGATGGCATCCGAGGTAGACCTGTTGGCCCTGTATGCATATTGTAGAGGGTCTGTAGTGCCTGGTATATTGCTCTGAATGTGGGCCAGCACCACTCTCTCGAAGCACTTCATAATGATTGGAGTGAGTGCTACTGGCCTGTAGTCATTCAGACAAGATGGGGGATTCTTCTTGGGGAGAGGGACGATGGTGGTGGTCTTGTAACAGGTGGGAACTGTGCATTGTCTGAGGGAAAGGTTGAAGATAGAAGTAAAAACATCAGCCATTTTTATTGTTAATTACTATTTTTTTTATTAATTTGATATAATTTGAATTTAAAGTTGCTGTTGCAGCAAGTAGGTGTGTCACCATCCGGCCTTCCCTCCCTCAGACGCAGGCAACTGTTTCTGTTGAACACTTAAACCAGGCTAGTGACACGGCCTGCTAGCGAATTAAATCATTGCAACCCTAGCAGAAGCCTAAACCGCTTAAAGCTTGACTGTGGGGTCTAAACCTTTACCTAATATTGGAGTTTTTACATTTCATATATTTATGTCGGGCAGCACGGTGACTCAGTGGGTAGCACTGTTGCCTCACAGCAAGAAGGTCCTGGGTTCGGTTCCCAGGTAGAGCTGTCCGGGTTCTTTCTGTGTGAAGTTTGCATGTTCTCCCCGTGTCTCGTGGGTTTCCTGCGGGTGCCCCAGAGTCCAAAGACGTGCAAGTGATGTGAATTGGAGATACAAATTGTCCGTGACTGTGTTTGACATTAAACTTGTGAATCTTGTGTAATCAGTAATTACCTGTCCTGTCATGAATGTAACCAAAGTGTGTAAAACATGATGTTAAAAATACTAATAAAATAAAGAATATACAGTATATATGTCAGCACACTTTTGTTGGTCAAAATTAAAAGGTTTTTGCTTGTGTTCTTGCAGTCAGTTCAGAAGGCACCAGCGGGTCAGGACATGGACTCGTCATGTGGACATCTTTGAGAAGGACTTTCTGTTTGTCCCTGTCAATCAAGAGTGAGTGTGAGGATGTGAAAATCCATGCATAGTACCGGGGCGGGGGATTGGTCTCGTGTTATTTGCATCACTATCTCCAAGTTAGTTCAGTTGCTGACTTTATCTGTATGTTGTAGAGCTCACTGGTATATGGTGGTGATATGTTTCCCTGGGTTGGAGGAGCCACAGTATGTGGAGAGAAAAGACCAAGAGAAAAAAGTGCATGATGGGACTGAGAATTCCAGTAACTCTACCGCTCATAGTGAATCTCAGCAAGGTGATGGAGAGAAAAATCCAGGTATATTCTAATAGAGTGATCTGAACGAGCAACTTAAGTTTTACTGGGTGTTTTATTGTACATTTAAGATAACCGATTGTTTTTTTGTTTTTTTTATCCTAGATGAAAGGACTTCTTCTGGTCCACCAGTAAGTGACGTTAATGTCTAGTAATGTTCTTAATTAAATTTAAATTATACAAAAGTAATTACTTATACTGTATAGTACATCCTTAAATTAATGTGCTGAAAAACATGTTTGTTTGTGTAGACCTGCACAGTTAAAACCTGTAAACAACAGACTATCTGTAAGAGGTATGTGTGTGTAGGTGTCTCTTCCAGTTATATCAAATATTAAGTTGTAGTATTGTGATGTTTTATTAATACATGTACATGTAAAGTGCATTTGTGTGATGATTTTTTATGTATTTTTTTTTTTTTTTTGCGATATTTTCCCCCAGACCCTGCATTCTGATAATGGACTCTCTAAAGCTTTCTGTTCATGAGCGCATCTTGAAGCTCCTACGCGAGTAAGTGCTGACTATACCACTTTTTCTTGTTTTACAAGAAATTGTTTTATACTATTAAAACCAACAACAGATTCTTTCTCAATCTATGTGGTCAGAACAGCAAACACTATGTCTGATGTAATACAAGCACTGCGTATCATTTGACTATTACCATTCCTACAGTGAAACGTGCTGGTGGTAGGGTCATTCTATGGTTGTGCTTCCCAGCAGTGGGGTCTGAGAGACTGTTGCGAATTGAGGGATGAATGACTGCAGCTGATTACAGGAACATCCCCCAAGAGAACTCCTCCAGAGCTCACGCTAACTCAGACTGGGGTGAAAGACTGAAACATATGTGTCTGAATGTTCTTGAGTAGCCCAGACAAAGCACAGGATTATATCACATTAAACATCTGTGAAGAGAATAGAAGATCATTACAGTTCATTACAGACACTCTCCGTCTGCATACTTTTAAAATTTTCTGTGTCAGTTGGGTTTTATACAGATAGAACAGCAGTAAAAGCATTCAACTGTGCCAAATAAAGTTCTTCATGAGTACATACATACACATGTATGTATGTATTCATACTCACCTAGCACTTCATTAGGAATAGTTGAATAAAATGCTTGTTTAATGTTTTTCTATCTGTATTAAACTCAACTAATCAATCAGTCAAACATTCTTCTTAACTATGTTTCTTAAGGATCACAGTTTAGAGCTGCCAGGTTAAGAGTTTTGTTTGAAAGAAAAAATGTTTTTTTTTTTTTAGGTATCTGCAGGTTGAGTGGGAGGTCAAACGAGGTGGATTTCGGGACTTCAGTGCTGAACGGATGGTGGGCTCCCATTGCAAAGTTCCTCTCCAGGACAACAGTAGTGACTGTGGTCTGTATTTACTGCAGTATGCTGAGAGTTTTCTACAGGTAAACAATCAATAAATAATAAATAAATAAAACCACATATGTTTTTTATTAATCTGCTGACTGCTGAATGATTTTTGTCTGAAGATTGGAAATAAATGTAGCCTATGTGGACACTCTTTGCAGGATCCAGTGGTGCACTTTGACCTTCCATTGAGGCTAGAGAACTGGTTTCCAAGACAGAAAGTTCGAGAAAAACGGCAGGAGATTCGGGATCTGATATTGTACCTATACCGATTTCAGCAAGACTCGCTGAGAAATGAGGTCTCACAGCATAGCACAGAAACAGAGAACATTGTGGAGTAATGTCACGTGTAGTAAAACATGCTTCTATAATGTATTTTTATTTATTTGTCACTTGTGTTATTATGCTTTTATACACATTATTGTGAAACTTTTACAATGTAATAAATTTTTCATGTTGAAGTGAACATCTTGGTTTGCTTATGTTAAGACCTTGTTATATTTCAGTTGTTATGTAAAAAGTTCAGACTTGGTGTGTTTACAAGCTGGTCTGAAAATAGAGTGATTGAGCTTAAGCTCTTTAGTGTGGTCGTTTTTTTTCATGTGTTGGAAGAGTCAGGTAGGGACAGTTACTAGATGTGGATATTCTCTGGATTTCTAACAACCAGAGAAGGGATCCAAGCATGGAAATGTATGTAGTAAAGAGTAATTGAACTAATACTGGGCCGAGATTAGACAGATTTATAGACCCCCGCTGCGCTAGTAATCCTAGTAACTGTAGTTTGTCATGCAGAGATGTGACAGAACCATTTTAATACCAGTTTAAACTGAATATTTAAAACAGTCGAATTTGAATTCTCTGGTTGTCTTTGGATGTCTTTCCCTCCTGTCCCTGTCACCCTAACTCTTGAGCACATTTTCCCTGCCAGACACTCCTTAACTCTAGGTACTTCTTGGCAAGCTGCTCAACAAGATTAGCAAATAAGATTAGAGAGCAAGAAACATGCATAATCCCACCTGTTTACTTGTAATAGGAGGAGACCAAACAGTATCTGAACAGTACTGTACTGCTGCAATAGAATCTACTACTGTAGGTCAGACGTTACGTGCCGTGTACAGAAACGAGAAACTATGGAGTCGCTCCTTGCTGCATGCAATATGCTAACAAAAGTCAAAGCTGTTTTTCCATGTCTTCAAAGCGTTTGCAAGTGACCTGAAAGGAGTCGACATGCGGAAACCTGTGTGCATTTCCAGCCTGTGCTTTTTAGCCAGTGTTTTTGCCATTGGCCATTTGGATATTTATACTGGTATGTATCTGCTGGGGCAGAAAAAGTCTTCTGGTTGAACTAATCTGCATTAGTTTTTTCTCTCTTGGTTTTATGAAGAATCATTCTGGACAGGTTCTACAATAATTCAGGAAAGGATCTACAGCTCCCCAAAACGGAGGTTAATGGCAGGATGCATTAACATTCAGACAAGCATTCAAAGCTGTAAAACGTGATTAACTTTTTTTTATTAGACAATATAATTATTTTTTTTTTATTTGTAACATAGTGACATCCAAAATAAGAGGTTCTAAATAGAACCCATTAAAAAGACAAGTTACGTTGAAAAGAAGCCATTTATCTCTTATAAGGGTTTAAAAACAACCCAGTCTATGATGAATACATTAGGAATGCTGAGAGAATTAAAGCTGAAAATGTTCAGAGCAGTGGGTCACCAGGATCTCCTGATGTAATAACCTCTGCCTTTTGGTTTTTGATTTATTGAGCCACACTAGCACTAAGCCAAGAGGTTCTATGCAGCGAGCTAAAGCTTTGGATTTATTCCCATTAAAGAAACATAAAAATTCCAAGTAGGATTTATTTATTGGCTAAACCTACTGTACAAAAATACCCCTAAAACAGACCCCTGTATGATCTGCAGTGCACAGCAGCATCATACATTACATGTGCTCTTCAGTTTTTCTTTTAATTGTTACATGAGAGCCTTTAAAATCTTTGAACTTGGCACATTTAGTAGCTGCAGCAACTTTGTTTACATTCCATTGCTGTTTGGAATGTGGACTTTCTCTGAATTTGATTGATGTAGAGACTTGATTACGATATTTTTCAAAACTTTAGACCCTCAGAAGTCATTTATCATTAAACTAATTGTACTCGTTTTTATAATTACTTTCAACCTTTTTGAACAACCTTCATATAAGTTTGACACATTAGACAATCGATAATTAATATTATATTTTATGTAGAAACTTCTAGTTTGGTGGAAAGCAATTACATACAGATTTTGATTGTATGTACTTATAAATATTAATTTATAATTGGATTTAGGGTATAGTCATTTTCCCCCAAGTCAAGTGGTTTGTTAAATATGTTCATATATATTAACAAGTGGTTTAATGAAAACACAAATATTTATTATTTTATATATTTATTTATTATACATAAATACAAATATTTGGTTCTTAAGATATGGTGTTATATACCTAATTAGTTTTGGACACGCCAGCTGGCCCTGTTGATTTTAAGAGGTGAATTATTGTTCTTTATAGAACATAATGTAACTTATTTCTAGAAATGTGTTCACTGTGTAACATTTATATTACAAGTTATTGCATTAGATTTATCTGCCAGTTCGGAGAGGCGGCATGGTTAGTGTGGGTCTCACACGGCACCAGGGTTCTAGGGATCTGCTTTCAATCCTTGTAATCAGTCCCAATCTGTAATGAGTTTGCTAAGCTTTCACATGTATTTGCATGGGTTTTATTTTGGGTGCCCTGGTGTGCTACCATCTCATAAAAATAAGAAACTGTCTTTTTAAAATTTCCTCTAATTGTGAGTGATTTAATGGTTGCGTGTGTAATGTCCTGCGATACATGGCCAAAAAGATTTGGACACCTGATGCCGAGCTTGTTGAACGTCCTATTTCAAAAACAAATGATATTAAACTAGAGTGACCTCTATGTGATCTTTCAGCTATAACAATAGCACCTCTTTTGAAAAAGGTTCTCTCAAGAAATATGTCTGTGGAAATTTGTGCTCAGTCAGTTGAAAGACATCTATATGATCACTGATGTTGGTCAGGAAAGCCTCAAATGACGTTCCATTTCTTGATGAAGCTGTTCAGTGGGGCTGAGGTCAGGGCTCTGTGCAGGCCACTGGACTTTCTTCATTTCTTTGTAGAGCTTGCTTAGTGTACAGTGCACAGTCATACTGGAACAGAAGGAAGTTAAAAGCATATAACAATTAATTTATTACACCTGTTAGAAATTGTTGTGGCGGTGCCCCAATACTTTTGTCCATATGGTGTGCATACTTGCCTTACACCTAGCATTTTTTTTTCAGTTGACCCACCATGATCCTAATCAGGAAAACATTTTTACTGAAGATGAATAAAGGAGTGACAGTTTATGTTCAATTCTATTACAGAATCTGTGGCTTTAACCTCTGCAGTATTTCAATCCAGTTGTCTAATTTTTAACATCACAATAATTGCTATCATTACATTATCACTATTTAACAAAATCACAAATAGCTGTTGTAACCTGTTTTGTTTTTGTCCTGTGTTTTCATAGATACAGATATTTGGGTCCCTGAACTAAGACGTTTGGACACATTTTTACGGAACTATGATATTTCATGGCCACAAACTTCATCTCAATCACCTGCTACGACACCTAAGTACCTTGGGCTCTTACAACGACTAAAACAAAATGTTCTTCTGTCCAGTGGAATGCAGCTCTGCTCTCTGAAGACTTTACAGCAAGCCATAGCCAGTCATCTTGAATATTACCAGCTCAGAAGTGAGATTTCTGCAGCCTTCTTATTGTTTCTTATTATTTCTATATTTTTTAAACAGGATGAGCTGGAGAACCCATTGAGGGGACTTCAAACTGCTTTTACAGTAATACAGTTGAGGTCAACATTATTGGCACTTTTAAATGTTTAGTATAAAAAGCCAATATCTTCAGAAATAAGTGGTATTTGTATGACATGGACAAGATTGACGGCGCCTTTCCCTTATACTTGGTTGCACAACCTTTGGAAACAATGATACATGTTCCAGCTGAAGTCTACAGCTGGTTGATTGTACTTACAGTTTCTGCTCTGATGGTTGAATGTTGACTTGAATGACTGCTGCTCACTGGTCCATGTCCTGTAGATTTACATAAACATGCCTTTATTAGTCTTGGTTGAATTTATTTTCTGATATTTTCCTGTCCCTTCTTAAACATCTTTTTTTGGTAAGTGTGGGGCTTTGTATATTTTTATTTTAGCATGCCAGGAAGTAGTTTGGGAAGCCTTCAAGATTTTCTTGGACCGTCTTCCTGAGGAGGAGGAATACCAGCACTGGATGTACCAGTGCAAGTCTGGTAGCGTCAGTATGCAGAAAATTGGAATTACTTTTAGCCAATCAGAAGAATATCTTGGCCTTTTACACAGAGTAAGTATAAGTGAATTTGTGTGGATTGCTGGGTAAAAATGCAGTTATATATTTTTTTTAAATATCCAAAGTCCCCCAAAATTAAAGTCCACATTACAATAATGTGTAAAAAGTCAAGGTGTCAAAGTTAAGAATATGTATATATCAGTTGCTGCAGCATTCTGTGGCTTTTGTGATGGTTCAACACATTCTTTTTTTTGTTTTGTTTCTGTAGAGGCTGATTCAAACTGGAATGATCAAGTAAGAAATCTCAATTGTTACTTTATAAAAACTTTAGATGCTGAATATCATGCAATGTGTAGAGCAGCTGGTAGAGTTAGTGCTGCACAGTAACATGACTCCTGAGGTCATTGGTTTGTTTCTTTCTTGCAGTCACTGACTGTGAGGAGATGTGTTATCCTTATGGGTTTCCGTGTAGTACTCCAGTTTCCATCCCTAAATGCTGAATACCCTGTAACTCAATATTCTACTAAATTACATAAACAGAATAGCCCGGGGTGTTTCCTACATTTCGTCCAGTGAATCGAACCCACTGTGACCCTGAACAGGATAAATCGATGCTAAAACAGACAATAAAAGAAAGAATGAATGAATGTAAAACATTATGAAATAAACAATATGGTCTTTGGGGGTTAATGTAAAGGACAATGGCATTAAAAGGATTATTGATGTTCTTTAAAAAAAAAAGAGTAAAGAATACCCTTGTTTCATGGAGCCAGACTTTAAATCTGATATAATTATTCTGGATAAGTATTTGTGGGGTTTTTCTAGCTTAAATGTAGGTGGAAACAAAGTTCTATGGTGATCTAGTATTATGATGGGTCCCAACTCAGCTCTGTGCCTCCTGAATTCAAAGCTTAAAAAATGCCAACATATGAAATTGGCTGATCACAAACGGTTTTTGTTTTAATGTCTGTATTGTGATACAGAAGAAACTTCCTGCATTTAACAGAGACTGATTTTAAAAAGCATGTGGGTGTTGCTGTGCTTATTTTAGTGCATTTTCAGCTAACATGTGCAAGAAATCTCCCAAGATAGGGAGACTAAAGTACACCAGTTAAACTACACAGCTGTGTGTAAACCTTCATATACAGTATCTTCATATTTGTATGAATAAATGTCTCTTAATGACACTCAAATCAAACGTCTGAAAATGAACATTGGTGTTCTTCTGGATAGCCAGCTCTACCTCAGCTTATGTTGCTAACCTGACCTGTTCATGCAGTTTTTTCTCTTCAACATCAAAAAGATTTGATTACTCTTCTGTTTGGAAGCCACTCAGCTTTCTGTCCAATTTCTCATCACTTCAAGGCTGTACTACTGCAACTCCCTCCTGGCAGGTCTTCTTATATCCACCACAGATACAAAATGCAGCTGCCTGCCTGATTTTTAACCCAAACGTCGCCACATCACCCCACTGCTGCACTATCTTCACTGGCTTCCTGTAGCTGCCTGCATTAAATTTAAAACAATGATGCCCATCACAAACCCAAAAAAAGGACCAGTCACGACCTTCCTCAAACTACTTATCAAACTTCATTTTGCACATGGGTTCTGTTTCCTATCTTGCAGGTGTGTGGAGATCATGCCTCATCCTCTCTTAAATGAGGCGTGTCTGGCCCTGTCACAGAAGATATTGTCATTAATAAAAAGTATTAATGAGAGCGAATAATAACAGGAGGGCAACGTAAGAATTAAAAAATGCTGTTTTCTGAAAATTTCTACAGTTCATTTATTCATTGTCTACTTTATTCTGGTCAGGGTCATAGTGGGTGTGATTCATTAAGCAGGTTGCCAGTCCATCACAGGGCAGACACACACACACACATTCATGGACAAACTCACACTTAGGGCAAAATCTAGATGCACCAATTGGCCCAAGATGATCAGAGCATCCACAGGAAACCTACTTGGACACAGGGAGAACATGCAAACTTCACACAGAAAGAACACTGGCCATAAGGTTGGGGAATTAAACCTTTGATCTTTTTTCTGTAAGGTAACGGTGCTACCCACTGCTCTGCCATGCTGCCCCGTTGTACAGTTCCTTTACTTTATCACTACATAGTGCCTAATATCTGTCTGTTTTTCTTTTCAGTGACACTTTGAAAACACCACTGTGCAGGTAAGAGCTCTTAACCTCAACCTTCGCTCATTAAACTCAGATAAAAGATATTAAAATCATGTACAGACATGTGACAAATTAAAGAAAAACTTAAACAAAACAGCAGTAGCTCAGTACAGTGTTGGGCCACCACAAGCAACAAGGACATCATGTGTACTGGTGTAAATTCTAGTCTCTGGAACTGTACTGAGGAATTAAACACAGTTCTTCCAAAAGATTTTCCTCATTTTAGTGCTATGGTTTAGAGTGCTGTCTAAAACATTGGTTATCGAGTTGAGATAACTGGTAACTCTGCTAACTATTTAATGCCCCACTGAAACACCTAAGCTTATTAAGTTTGGACACAGTGGTTATTTCTATATCAACAACTAATTTCTATATGAATCTCTTTTCTAGACCTCAGTGTGAGCAGGACATCACTCCTCCAGGTCTGACCAATTCAGTGTTGTTTGTCTGTACATGTACAATTACAAGAGAGAGTTTGAAAATCCTTTGGAATGTTCTGGATTTCTGCAGTGGGTTCAGTAATAACTCTCATACAATTTCACTTTTCATGTCTCTAAACACAATGATAAAAATGTTGTGTAGATGTGTGGATTGTTTGGGAAGGCGGGAGGGGGTTGGGTCCTCCAAAAATGCATTAAAAGACAGATTTATGTAATCCATGTTTTATTTTTTAAGAAATGTCAAAATTAATTAAGAAGAACAGTTGCAAAGATGCACAACACTAACAAACCTACAAAGTCATTTTCTAAAACCTGGGTGTTCATCAGTCTTTATTAAGACAAACTGACTCCTAACAGAGGAGAATTCTGTACTGTTGCTTTTCACCCGTGCAATGGATGTCTTGCAAAGATTCATGAAGAGCAAAAGATATGAGGTAAGACAGAATACCATCACATTACTTCAAGTCTAATAGAAGAAAAATAAAGCATCAAAACAATGATACAAAACATGAGCAAATCAATAACAGAATGGTTTAAATGTCAGGATAGCAATTCATTCCCAGAGGCTACACAGAGTATGCATGATGCAAAAAGACAATCGCCCAAAACAAACAAGTAAATCAATAACAGGACAGTTTAAATGTCAGGGTAGTGGTCCATCACCTGAAGCCTAACAGAAGTTGGATAATGCAAAATGAAAATGAATAAAAAATTAACAACAGAAAGATAAAAAAAAAAAGAAGAGAATTTTGTGCTCTGGAGCAGCCAAGTCAAGAACAAGAATAAATAGTCTGTTCTCACAAGAAGTCACATGATTTTTTTTTTTCATTACAAAGGGCTGATTATTATTAATAAGTTCAGGAAACATGTTTCCACACAGTTTTTCCAACTCTTATGTTTGATAAAGACATGAAATGTAAAATTGTGTGAATTATTACTTTAGGCAAAATGTTTTGTCTATTTGTAGGACTTTGGTGAAGATCAAACCTGTTAATACGGAAATGTATGTAATTACAAAATATTGAATATCCTAAATGTTGTCTTTCAGCTCTGTGCTTTGTGGTAGAATAAAACCAAAATCAGTTTCTAGCCCTGCGATATCAATACTACTTCTACTACTACTACTACTAATAATAATAAATGAAGATTATTGATGCTTTGAAAGTGTTTTGCACTTTGAATTTTTCTCTAAAATCAGGACTTTTAAAACATTAAGTAATTTCTGCTGGAACTGTTTGTTTTATGCAGTATTTTTATTTGTGTAAAATTTAATTATTTATTTTTTCATATTTGCTTTTAACACAAAACATACAGTAAATTTACAGAACCTCCTTCGGAAATATTTACTTCTTCATTTTTATCCTGATCCTGTTTTCGTCTAATGCATATTTTTATCTGCAGAGGAAACATCTTCACATAAAGCTCATCCTACAAAGGGACCACAACAATTTGATATGACTGTATGTTAATTACTACAGAAATACATATTGGAAAGCTTTAATAAGTGTTGATATAATTAAACCATTTGTTGTCTCTGCCCATGTATTCATCTAGAATGGAATTTTGGCTAAAGATACTACAACTGATTTGATTCAAGAAAAGGTAGATCATCATATCGAAAACGACTTTCTGGAAGCCTTCACTGTATTACAAATAGAAAATGTGGGAGTGAATGATGTCACTACACAGCACTTTCTTTCCCAGCAGACCAGTACTTACAAAAGTAAGCACATTCACATTAAATTTACTAATATGTTTGTGAGACACTTTCTTAAATTCCCTTTCTTGTACATGTGTAGATATTGAAGTGAAAGAAGACTTCATCCCAAAAAGTACTGTGGAAACTCTGCACAATCGAGCTATAACAGTGGCCTCCTCCCAATATTCTGAAGTAAAACCAGCTGACTCTGACCATGTTTTACGACCTGGTGCAAGTAAAGTAAATGAATTATCTCAGGTAGTGCACATTTCTAAAGAGGACCTGCCCAAAGATATGGATGAACCAACTGGTGACCACTCTAATGGCTTCTCCACCCAAGATCCTAATGTTCACAAAACTGATTCTAATCCTGTTTCTGCATCTGGGACAAGGAAAGATACTGTGACATCTCAGACTCTGGAAATACTTCAAGAGAACCTGCCTAAATATAATAAAGAACCAGTTGGAAATTACAGTGACATTGTGTCATCCAAGGCAGCTGGATCTGATGTTGTGTCTGGGCCTGGGGCAGGGCATGATAAAACAATATCTCAAATAGAGAACAGTCTTGTTGAGTATCTGCCCAAGGATAGTAAGAAACAAGTTGAAAACCACATTGATAATAGCTTCACCAAAGTGTTTGATGTCAAGGAGGCTGACTTATATCCTGTTTCTGGACCTGGAGGATATGAAGAGGAGGAAGCATCACAGATAAAAGACAGTATTGAAGAAGATCTGACCAAAGAGAGTAAAGAATCCGTAAGATACCACATTGATTTTGTCTCCACCCAAGCTGCTAAGATCAAGGAACTTGATTTTAAATCAAAACCTGGAACAAGTGACGATGAAGGAATATCTGATATTGTTGCTATTCCTAAACACAACAATCCCAAAGATGAGGAACCAGTAAAAGAGATAAAGAAAAATACAGGGATTATTATTGACATTCCTTTGTCTGAAAATTATGAGCTATCCACATCTACCACAATGTCTGAGACTCTGAATGATTATCTGGCACCACCCCATAAAGCACCTGCTGGGGTATCTACAGAGTCAACACAAGTCAAAGTGATCACAGATGAACCTGCATTTACGAGACCATATAAGAGACTAACAGAAGCCCCACAACTAGATCAAAAAGACAAGGAGCTTATGACTCAAACTGAGGAACACCTAGAAGAATATACTAAGGTTGTGATAGAAACAGAGACGCTAGTCACACAAGACAACAAGGTCTTTATAAAAATAGAGGAAGCTGTTACCACTGCAGCTGTGGAAGAAACTAACATTCCCACAACAAAGGAAAGAGATGCAAAAACTAGCAAAGAAAAAGATGCTGAAATTTTTATAATGAACAAGAAAAATAATTATGAGCTTGCTGGGAAAACAGTTTCTTCTACTGTTCACACCACACCTATCTTCCCAAAGAAAGGGTCACCATTCACCATCACTACAATGCAAAGACCTAAAGAATTTGAGCCAACATACCCTAATTTACAAAGTAACGATGAAGAGGAAAGTAAAGGCACTGCTATTGGGCAGGGTGGTAACCCTGGGCGTGCTCTAATTGTCTTCTTCAGTCTCCGTGTGACCAACATGGTTTTCTCTGAAAACCTCTTCAATAAGAGATCTCCAGAATACAAAGCCCTGGAGCAGAGGTTCCTTGAGTTGGTAATAAACTGCTTTAAGTTTAATTTCAACTAGCCAGTCATGTGGCAACAGTACAAGGCATTTAATCATACAAACAGTGGTCAAGCCGCTCAGGTGGCGCAGCGGTAAAAAAGACACGCTGCAACCAGAGCTGGATTCTGAGTACCTCGTATCAAATCCAGCTCTACCTTACCGGTTCAAGGCTGAGTGGCTGTATGAGCAACGATTGGCTGGTTGCTTAGTTGGGGGGTGGGACAAAGAACCGGATGTGGGTCTCTCTCTGTCAGAATGCGATTACGACCTCTGCCAGCTGGTTAGAGGTGCCTGCACAGAGATGAGGAAGAGTGCCCTTAGGGTGTGTCTCTCCGCATGCAACGCTAGGTGGCGCCACACTCATCAATGTGTGGGTGGCAAAAATGCATCCGGCTGCTGCCCATGTTTCGGAGGGGATATGGGTTAGCTTCGATCTCCTCGGTCAGGGCAGGGTTCGGCATAGACAGAGAGGAAGCACGATGCAAATTGAACAATTGGATGCGCTAAATGGGGAGAAAAAGGGAAAAAATAAAAAAATTAATAAATAAATAAAATCAAAAACAGTGGTCAAGTGCTTTTGTTAATTTTTTACAGGAATAAATGTGATTTGAGTGACTTTGCTTGTAAAATGGTTGTTGGTGCCAGATGTGAAATTTCATCCACAATCTACAGTTTACATAAGAATGGTGCAAATAAAAATATCCAGTAAACAAAAGCTGTGCAGGTGTAAATGCCTTGTTGAAAAACCTCAGAGGAAAACTAGTTCAAGCTAACAGGAAGACTACCCTTGTTTAACCAAGGGGAGCATCTCAGAATGCACAACACACTGAACTTTGAGATGGATTGGCAACAACAGCAAAAGAACACAATGGGTTCCACTCTTATCAGACTAGAATGAGCCAAATTTAACTGTCTAGGTTCGGTGAGCCTGTGCCCACTGTAGCTTCAGATTTCCATTTCAGGCTGACAGGAGATAACCCCATGTGATCTTCTTTTGTAGCCCATCTGTCTTAAGTGTTAATGTGTTAGACAATATAAGATGCTGTTATTCTTACCTGTGTGGTAATATGATTTAGTGTAGCCTTTCTGTTAGCTCAAACTGATCTGGAAATTTACAGCTAGCGTGCAGAACTGCTGCTTACTGGATTTCACACACTTTGTGTGTAAAATGTACAGAAAGTTGCTGCTGCAACATGACTGACTAGCTTATTACATAGATAAGCAGTTAAAAGTACAACACAAAGTATGTATTAATTTATTAAACCATATTATCAAATTGTTTCTTCCTCAGCTGGTCCCATACTTGCAGTCAAACCTCAGTGACTTCCAGAATTTAGAGATCTTAAACTTCAGGAATGGCAGCATAGTGGTAAATAGCCGTATGAAATTTTGGAAACCAGTTCCCCGAGGAGTCACCACAGCTGTGTACCTAATTCTGGAGGACTTCTGCAATACAGCATACCAGACCATGAACCTGGCTATAGACAAATATTCACTGGACGTGGAGTCAGGTAGGCTCAGAAATCTAATACAGAGGATTTAGAAAGTATTTGGACATCTTGACTTTTTGTACACTTTATTGTGTTATGGATTTGATTTTAAATGGATATAATTGAATTTTTTACCCATTAATCTACACTTAATTACGTTGTCTGCATACCAGACTTGGAACAGATTTAAAGCTGGATGCCCTTCCTGACACAACTGACAAGAGCTCATACCATTGGCTAAGCTGTTTTGGCTTATCATGTCCATGCAGATGCTCAACCAGTTGATAGCACCATTGACATTCAAGCCCCGGATCCCTGAATCTCAGTAGTAGGTGGGCTGGTCACCCAAGCCCCCACAGTAAATCATCCCTGGTGATGAAGTGAAAACATGTTCTTAGACTTGTGAACTGTTGTCCTTGGTTCTTTTCACAGATGTTTGCTGGGGTTTAAGTCTGGGCCTTGTTAAGGCCACTCAAGGACATTCGGAAAATTGAAGCCAATCCAGTATTGTTATTGGTGTTGAAAGGTGAACTGTTGCCCCAGTCTGAGTTAATTCAGATGGGCATGCAGGGTCGTCTCCAAAACCAAGCTCTGCAAAAGCAAATATTTAACTTATAGGAAACTTTTTACAATACTTATCATAATTTTTAAAACATTGTAGATGAGACAGTTGTAAACTGCAGCTACTTGTTTACCTGTTTGAGCAGAAACATTACAGTTTATTTATGCAATTTTAGGCAAAGAAATGTAACGCTGAGTTGAAGATGTTCATAGGAAAATCATTTGCATGAAATGTAAAAAAAAGGGTATATATTTTTGTGGATTTCTATCACCTCAGTATATCAAACTCACACTCTTTAGGTTGATAATAGCAGTAGAGTATAAGTATTTATTAAGAGAAATGAGTGATAGAGTAACAATTTATTTTATTTTTAACCATAATTTCCCTGGTTTGTATTTTGTATTTTAGGTGATCAAGCAGACCCATGTAAATTTCAGGCGTGTAATGAGTTTGCAGAGTGTAAATTAAACCAGTGGTCCGGTGAGGCAGAGTGTGTGTGTAATTCTGGATATTTTAGTGTAGATGACCTGCCTTGCCAGAGTATCTGCAAAATCCAGCCAGACTTCTGCCTAAATGATGGCAAGTGTGACATAATCCCAGGTCGAGGAGCTATCTGCAGGTGGGTACTTTTGTGTGATCATATTATGCTGTTTAAAATGAGACCCGGTATTTGTTTTAATTTTTAGAACATTTTAGAAGTCGGGTTAGTTTTTGCTCTTTTGTGTCAACTGTACTTACCCTCAGTGGAGAACCTAGTCATTGGAAATACAGGTCTTATAGATAGCAGGTTCAGGTCCTTGTTTAGTTAAGTTTAAACTGAGGTAAATTTTAGCTGTAATGAAACATGATGCAAAATACAATAAATGTTCAAGTGACATTTTGTAATATACTCTATATGAACAAAAGTATTGGGACACCCCTTCTAATTACTGAATTCATGTGTTTTAGCCACAGCATTGCTAACAAGTGTAATAAATTAGTTATATAAAGAAAATTATATGCAAATTATACAGTATACAGTGTGGGCCAAACAGTACTACTGAAAATGTTTCTATTTTTGCCTTTGGCTCGTGTCTGTGACCAGTTTGCAATAACACACTCTGTGTTGTGTTCTACTACTTAATTTCACACTCCTGGGCAAAAAATTTTTGGGAAAATCTTTATCAGACATGTGCTAGTTTTATCAAACATATAAATATTTTCATAGATTTATCTTTGTGTACAAAAAAGACTCTTTAAATGAATTTTACTGTTTCCAGCCTCCCTCCCCCAGCAACAACAGTGATGGGCAAATGATGGCTCAGGAATACATTTTCTTAGTTCCTGCTCATTTTCTAACCAATGATTTGTGGTCAGAACTAATAAGAAGAGTTTTGCCTTTGGCCCATAATTTATAGTAATTATTTATTTCCATAGTGCTGTAACATTCAGTGTCATGTTTCTTTTTGGACTATTAACATTATGAATGGGTTTATTCCTTTTTTTTTTTTTTCGTGCATCATAGGTGTCGAGTTGGGGAGAACTGGTGGTACAGAGGGGAGCACTGTGAAGAGTACGTGTCAGAGCCGCTGGTTGTGGGCATTGCCATTGCGTCAGTGGCTGGTTTCCTGCTTGTGGCTTCAGGAGCCATTTTCTTCTTAGCTCGAGCCCTTAGAGACAAGTATGATGAGGAGATGGAGGACCCTGTCAGGTAACTGACAATAAATATACACTAATCACTGCAGCAGTACATACAATACACCAACTGATCATATATAGTGTACAAAGTGTTTGTTAGATCAGAGTGTAGCATTAAAATAAATACCTGTAAAGAAGGTAAAAGTAAATAATGGAGAATGGATGCAAAAAATTAATCAAAAGTCACTTAAATTAGGACACCTTTTGTTTTGCATGTGCTGTTCATTAAAATCATCCAGTCATGAACAGAAAGCTCTTCATAGCCAATTTTTGCAAAGATTTTCCCTGTTGTCAGATCTGGTTAGGCATGACGGTCGGCCTCACAAGACTACAAATCTACAACCAAGGACAAGAGAGTGCACGTTAGTGCACAGTGCTGTTTTAACTTTTCATCTGATGGATTGGTGCCCTGTTCAGGGTATTTCTGCTTTGTGCCCATTGCCAAGCCTAAGTGGTGCAAATGTAGTATGACGTGGGTCCTTCTTGTGTGGTCTTTCCTGAAGCCCTTGTCACACACACACACACACACACACACACACACACACACACACACACACTACTCACATCTTTGTGTTTGAGTGAATATATGCCTTTAGGTGAGTCATGGCTTAACTTATACCGAGCATAACAGTGTCTCTTGCTCTCCCTCTTTGTGTGACTCTCTTTCTGTGTGTGTGTGTGTGTGTGTGTGTGTGTGTGTGTTTGTGTGTGTGTGTGTGTGTGTGTGTGTGTGTGTGTGTGTGTTGATGCTCGGATGGTCAGATATGTACGTCTGTGTACTGCAGTACACAGACATCAGTTTCATCTGGATTACTGTGATATGGTTTGTGCTTGAGTTTGCCAGTGTTATTAGAAACAGTGTTGTTTACTGTACGTGTATTTGAGCTGCCTGTTCACTTTCTCACTGAAACATTATGCTTGGACATTTGGAACAGTAAGCAGAACACTTTCACAAATTTCACAAATTTGTCTCACCATCAATTCTGAAGTGTTAGTGATAAATTTCCAGAGACATTAAAGAGCACATTTTCACCCCTTTAAGTAAAAACATGAACTGAAGTGTTTTTTTGGGTTATGACTGATTGATGATGCTCAGGCAAAACACATTTCATTTGTTTATTTATTTCCTGGCTTCAAATTAGAGCTGCATGTGTTAGCAATTCTCATATCGTCTCCAGATGAAACTGATGTCTTTGGGAACAAAAACTCTTTTTGCTTTCTTAAATTTCCAGTTTGATTTAAATGACAGATTCTACTGTTCCCAAAAACATCATGTTTAAAGCTCACAATTTATCTAAATACATAAGTACATAAGTTATATAGCAATGTAATACTTTACAAAAGTAAAGTATATTAACCTCATATATTAACAATGCAGTGATGAATGATGAATGCCTTTCTGGCCTGTAAATGATGTCATTACTTTTCCCTGTAAGTGCTAAATTATGTGAATGTGGCCAGCTTGTTTTTCATCCCAAACATTGTACATTTTGTTGAGAGACCAACTGTTGCTATTCTACCATAGACTGAAATAATGGATAATAAACACTTTTTACTTTCATCGTGTTTTTGTCTGACATATTCAGAATCAACATGCTTGAACTACAGAATTTGTAAAGTACCTGTGGAAATCTTTCAGATAAAGTGATGATTCACTGTAGTTAAAATCATACCGTCCAAGTTCTGCATGTAGGCTCCCTTAAAATTCATTGAACTAGAATGTTTTACTTCTCTTTACTACAGCCTAATATACTAAAGAACATTAAGATGACACAATAAGCCAGCCACATATTCCACTCACATTGCTATTATGTTGACACCAGAGCACCATTATAAATATGAGGTCCTCCCATTAACACACGTTGACTGGATCCCATGGTTTTGTTTATTTTGGAATTATTTTGGTAACTTCTAATATTAAGTACAAAATATTACTCAATACTTTTAAAGCCCTGTGTGTTCTGGCCACAACATAGCTCAGGGAGTACTTGCTTCCCTACATACACTCGCACCCTGTGATGGCAGGTTTCTCAATGTTCCACAAAGTTGAATCAGTTTGTGGCTTTGTGTACCTGGATTATTGAGCATGCATCAAGAGTTTCTCAATGTTCCTTAAACTACAGTCTCCTCAATAGTCGGCAGGTCTTTTAGTGCCTTTTCCTTGGCGGTCCCCACACTTGAACCCACACTGGACACAAGCTGCACCTTACATTGCTGTCCCTGGCTTGTTCTGGGTTTCTCTTTTCCCTCTTTTTGAGAACTGGGCTGTCGCAGGCACTCTGAACAACTTGCCATAATGTGACAACCAGTTTTCATTATCACTTATAATGACATCACTTCATTTCTGTTTTCTATCCACTTTCTCACTTGTGAGCTGTGAATGTTTTGTGTCTTTCACATGTTAATTCTGTTATTTTGGCCACTGATATTTGGTAATGCCCCAACTAAAAGGCAAGCACTATGTGTTCTTGTTATTCATACCAAAGTTGGAAAACTTGTGCGGTTGAAGCTTGGACCACAATACAGACCACAGCTTTTCAGCAGGCATTAAATCCCAGAGACTGTGATTAACTCAAGCCATTAATTTTGTTTTCCTACAACCATTCTGTGTTTATTTAGGTGTAAGATTAAATGTCATTACATTGTTAAAAGCCCATCTTAATTTAGGTCTCAAACCTTTGGCAGAGGTAACCAAGTTTTGGATAAAAATATCCTGGTACTGAACAGAAACTGATGCCATCAGTCTTCATAAGAGTGCCTTAATCACTAGCTGCAAAAATCAGCCCCAAAGCATCAATCATCCACCCAATATGTATTACAGCGGAAATTAAGTGCACTTACATTGTTTACCAAATTTAGACTTTAGTCTGATTATTATAACACATGGTTGTATTTTGCAGTATAAATAATGTTTAAAATAACTTACATATGCAGAAATGTGTGAGTTGCTTTGATCATCGGCTTCATTTATGCCACACGTTTAACCAGATTGTCATTTTGTTGGTGCTGTCTGTTAGTTGATTTTGACAACCCCAAGAGTTAATATTAATGATGATCTTTTACACTTGTGCTCTGCATCCATCTTTCATTAGCCAGTTGCAAGCTGTGCAGTTACACATATCTAACAGCATGTTTTCATTTATTTGTTAAATTTAACATATCTGACATGTTGTAGTTTTAGTTTGATTATATACAGTACATTTGCATAAGGCTATTATATATAAAAATCTATTTAAAGGTGCCAAAAATCCTGTGTGTGTGTTTGTGTGTGTGCGTGCGTGTGTGTGTGCGTGCGTGCGTGTGTGTACAGAAGAGAGGACAGTGTCTCTTTCCAGGAGAGGGGTACCAAGTATAATCCCATGTATGAAAGTGATGCAACGACAGGTTATAGCCATTACTACCAGCGATACCCTGAGCCCCCGATTCAAAGCAGCGCCAGCATTGAGGCCTCTACAGACTTCAGCAGTGACGAGATCCGCCACATCTATGAAAACAGTGAACTCACCAAAGAGGTATGCTCTCTGTATGTGTGACAGATGATAACTTTTGGAGTGCGCTGCTATTGAGACTTTTCATTTGATCTCTAATGTTTTTTGGGGGTCTGCAGGAAATTCAGGACAGGATCCGCATCATCGAGCTATATGCTAAAGATCGTCAGTTTGCTACCTTTTTCAGACAGCATCAAGTGTAAGTGCTGCATTGTTGCACTGTAAAAACACTTATTTTCCTTTTTTTTCTATCAGCTGTCATTGTTGCATGTCATTCATCACTCTTATGTAAATCATTAGGGCTCTGGATGCTCGGAGCGATAGTTCATCTAAATAAAATGGACATGCATACATCAGCCTGAAGGTATCCATTCTCCAAAAGAAGTTTTAAAATTATTATTATTTTTTAATTATATTAATGCATTTTTCCCTTTTTCTGCCAATCTAGTCATATCCAATAACCTGGTTGTATCTCTCCTGCAGTGCTGCTGACCTCTACTCAAAAAGGTGGGTTCTGCATGAGTTGGGTTCACACAGGTATCAGTATTGTGTACTGCTCTTCATTATCCCCTGTCTCTCTGCACACGCCAGCTATCAGCCAGCAAAGACTGTAATTCCAGCAGTGATTAGGAATCTCTCCTGCCCTCCCACTTGACAAACAGTTACCAACCTTGTCTTCATGTAGGCACCTGGCTGGCTGGTAGCAAAGCTAAGATTTGAACTTGCAAGCTTGAGACCTCAGCACTGGTGTGCTAGTGTGTTTTACCGCTGCACCATTTGAGCACCTTTTTTCTATAACTAAATAAAAAAACATTTCAAACTTCATACAGGACATTCATACATACTTCCTACATTTAAAATATCATACAGGAAATCTGGAGAAATCTAAGCCAGACTGGTTGAAGGTGCGAGACCCTTGAGCACGTATATGAAAAGTATTTGGACACCTGACCAAAAGCTCATTAGACATTCCATTTAAAAAACAAATGGGTTTAAAACAGTGACCTCTTTCAGTTGATTTCAGTCACTCTTCTGAGAAGGTTTCTTACAAGACTTTTACACATGACTGATTTTATGATTGTTGTGTATTATAGTTGTTTGGACACCCTTGGTAAAAATAAAGTATAAATAAATCAAAACATAACACATTCTTTACAGGAAACGAACCGCTATACATTAAAAAATTCAGTGTGTCAGGGGTTTGCCCATCCCACATTTCTTGTTTTATTCAGCAAATAGATGAACAGTGCATTATAAATGCAGTAATTTGTTCACTATAATGGATGTTTTAACTGAAATTGGAAATAATGAAATTTGAACAGAGGTGTCCAGTATCTTTACATAAGTCTCTATGTCAAGGCATACACATGACATATAACACAACTCAGCATGAGTGGCTGCATAAAGATCTGCTTCAGGATGAAATAAGATTTTTCTCTTTGACCAGCCAAAGAATGTACAGTAGTCTTGGTGACTTACAGGTCATAAAAATGAACATACTGTATGACAAATACTTGTTCATTTCTGTAAAGATACCCCTAGAGGTCAGTGTATGTTTGTTACAGAAACAGAATACGTGTTACATTGAGTTTATACACAGATAATTTTAACATGTTTAAAACCAGACAGAGAGGTTTACGTTTGTATATCATGCAGTACATTTAATTTAAACAAGCACTTTATCCTGGTCAGGGTCATGGTGGGTCTGGTGCTACCTTGACATACTGGCAGAATTATGCCCTGGACAGGAAGCCAGTCCATTGCAGAACACCACACAGTCCACATTCACTTACATTTGCATATTTATTTTAAATGTAATAATTATTTTGTAACATCAACTTAATAAAAAAGTTCATACCAAAATGCACATTTATACACAAATACTATATAAACTATATGGCTAAAAGTATTTGGACACTTGACCATGAGCTTGTTGGACATCCTATGTAAAAACCTTCTGAAAAGGCTTCTGACAAGACTTTGAAGTATGTCTGGAAATTTGTGCCACAGATGATGTTTTTATTGATGTTGGTCAAGAAAGCCTCAATTGATGTTCCAGTTCGTTCCAGATCTGTTCAGTAGAGCTGTGGTCAGGGCTCTATGCAGGCCACTGGAGTTTATTTAAACCAAGCTTTTCTTTATGTCTTTGTAGAGCTTGATTTATGCACAAGGGCAGTCATGTTGAAACAGAAACGGACTTCCCTCAACTGTTGCTGCAAAGTTGGAGGCAAACAATTTCCTCTATATAATTGATTTATTACACCTGGTAGCAGTTGTTCTGGCTAAAACATATGAATTTAATAATTAGAAGAGGTGACCCAATACTTTTGTCCATTTAGTATATTGAGGGCTAATATGATATACATTATTATTAGGGCTATTATTAGGGCTAATGTGATATACATTATGTCAAATGAGCCTAGGCCTGTAATTTTGTAAGCATAATAATTTGCAGTAAGGAACAGATTTACTATACATAAGTAATAAAACTGCTTGTGCCTGGCTTCAGGGTAAGTCTGATTGATTTTACTCTAACAATCTTCTGCTCCTAGCCAAAAAAAAATCCTTTCCTTTTACGTCTCTGGCATACCTAATGATTTACTGCCACCTTTGGCAGAATTCATCAGCGTCCCATTCATTTTGGCACACAGTGCTGACAGCTGCATCTATTTCTCACATTCTGTCCTGCGTGTATGGACACAAAGACTCACATTCACATCGAGTGATGATTTGCAATAAAAATCCCTCCAGAGCAGAGGTCACATAGCTGCAGTTATGATCCAGGTAGCTCCAGCTACTTTCTCCACAGTGTACTGGTTATTCATGCTCTTCATGGAATCTGATGATTTCACAGCAGCGAGAGCAGAAATACAATTAAACACGGTCCTTTATTTATTGATATCCTGGATGCAGAAAAAACCACAGAGGACCCAGTTTGAGTTTGGCTTTCTCTTTGGTGGTTTTATTACTGTCTGGTGCTCACCACAGGCGGTTTAGGAATAAAACAAACACTATTAGGCAACACAAACATACAGAACAGTGTTACACTTTGCTAGGCTTTCATCTGCCACCATTCTGGTCTAAACAAACACATGAGAGGGCTGTTTCAAATATGAAAAAAAATTACTTGTAACAGGTCTATAATCACTTAATCTATATTGGTTTTATAAGTTACTCAGGCCTCTAGGGGTAATTGGAAGGTACACTATATGGCCAAAAGTGTTTGGATACCTGACCATGAGATTGTTTAACATTTGAAAATAACATGGCGTTAGCTTTCCTATTGTGGCTATAACTGTGTCCGTGTTTATGGGTTAGCATTTATGAGCTTAAGCATTAATGCTGGACAAAAAGGCCTGACTCGAAATCAACATTCCAATTTATGCAAAGCTGTTCATAATTAATTTTGTCCACCTGTTAGCAATCAATATAGGTGAAACATCTCTGGAACTGTGATACCAGGCTTGCTCTGCTGGTTTGAGATGCTAATATACTTTATCTGCTTTCTGGAAACTCACCTGGTGTTGCAGCATTTCACTAGCTTGCTAGGAAACCGCCTTGGGAGAACAAGTTACCCCAGAGGCGGTGTGACATCCATTTTCCTGAGCAGACTTCACCTATAAATCCTTGTAGCTTGGTTGAGTGCTGCTCGTTTATTGATTCTCTCTCTTCTTTATTTCCGAGAACTGGAGCAGTCATATTGTCATATAGTGATGACCAGTTCTCAGTTCTGCGCTATCCATGATCTATCCACTTTCTCTGTTGTTACTTCGTTTCCCTTATATTAAGCACATTGCGATTGTCCTTTTTTTTTTGTTCATGGCTTTTAAGCCTCAATATCGCTCTACCTTGGTCAAGCATTTTGCACTTGGATTCTTGTTTTCATTCTCGCAGGTGCAAGGCTTCAACTCAAGCTTCACTTCCCAGCGCGATCAGCCCCATCACTTAACATTAGATCCTTAGAACCCATGTTGCTGTGCGCCACCCACTCATTTAAATATTTTGTTTATTTTTCCCTCATGTGTGGACATGTGAATGTGGGAATACAGCGGACTGAACATGCGTAAAAAATACCAACTAAGCCAAAGACAGCTGCAAAATATGCGTTAAGAATTTAAATGTAACAGCCAACTTTCTTTAACTCTCTCTTTTTCTCACAAAACACACACATTTACACCCACACACAGTGTCAGGAGTTTGGAGCTCCTCAGGAAGTGCCTAAGCAAATAACATAAAATGACTGGACTTTATTATATAACATTATTTACCTCCAGGTCAGGCTAAAATAACTATATGAACCTCTTGTCTAACTACTACTTCAAAAATTAAGTGTTTCTTTAAGATTGGAAGTTGCAGACCTGCTATGTCCTCTAAAAGACACACAAAAACAATACAAACATCTGTCTTCGTTAATTCGTAATAAGACTTATTGGCTATATATTAAGAAAATAAACTGTTTCTACTTTGCCCCAGGAATGGGCATCCTGCAAACATCACAGCAAAAGCACAATGCACATTGTTGATAGCGGTAGAGGCACAGCACATCAATACGAAAAGCTCATCCCAGGTACAGTATAAAGCATGGTAGATAGCGCATTATGGTCTGAGTCGGTTTAATGTCTCAGATCCTGGACAGATTCTTCTCTCAGTCACTCAAAAAACAATGAGTTGAAAATTATATCAAGAAATTTTAGAGGACAATATGAGGGTAGCTGCCATCTCCTAAAGTGTAATAAAAGTTAGATGATGCAACACGACAATGACTGAAAACACATGAGTATGAGAATGAAAAACAGAATTATTCAAATAATAAGTATGTGTTTTAGAATGGGAAAATAGAGGCTGGGTGGCACAGTGCCGTAGAGCAGCATGTGTCCTAAAGGTCTTGCTTTAATCATAGCTTTTAGTCACATTTGTTATATTCACTTCGTGTCTGTGTGGGTTTCCTCTGGGCGCTCTGTTTTTCTCTTACTTTTCGAAAAATAAAATACATACTGTAGATTGGTTGCTCTAATTGCATCAATGTGTGAGTGAGTGAGCATAAATGGGTGTGTGTGTGAAGCTCTGCAATGGATTGCTGTTTCCTGGCCAGGATGAAGCAATTAAAATAAAATGAAGAAATAAATGAAGTAAGAGGACAGAAATGAACTCTGTGGCTTAAGCTAAGGAAGGTTGTTCATGCAAGAGATCAATGACTCGTTCAGTTGTGTCATTATTTTAATAAACTGGATAAATCTGGCCTCAATTTGTAAATTAATGCAGTAATCCAGGTACTATTAGAGCTTTTTCACAGAACTGTATTCTATATGTACGAATCCTATTTTTGGAAGAAATGTTCACATTTTGTATAATGCAATAAAAACTGTGACATGTTGGTTGATGAATAATATAATTCAAGAAATGCGACCTGAAACTATCACACAGAAAAAAAAGCCATACATCATTTATATGCAGAAATATATAGGACTCTTATATGGGACAATTCTAAGTTGAAACGAAGACAAAACCTGTGCTGTGGTCAGCAAAAATGGACATTGACTTTTTTGTCATGGTATAGGGTGCATCAGTGCCCCGGGATTGGTGACTTGTATATGTATGAAAGTTCATGGTTATTTCAGCAAGACAATACCAGACCTCATTCTGCATGACTTTATGGACACAGAGTGGGTGTGCTTGATTGGCCTGTCTGTGGTCCAGATCTATGTGGTCACATAATGAAAATGTATGGTGCATCATAAAGAGAAGATCCAGCCCATGGTGACCACTGACTGTTAAGCAGTTGAAATCTTTAGTTGACTGAAGACCCACCTGTTTACCAAGCACTTAAATGGAAACTTAGCCATGCACTTAATAATCTATTAATCTATCAATCTATTAATCTAAAAACTATTCTTCTACCTTTACTTTTTGTTCTAACAGGGTTTAACCAGATTTTTGTTTTTAGTTGTACTAGAGTGAGGAAATGTGCACTGTGGAAATACTTCTGTAAGTTTTTCTGGATAAGAGCATCTGCTAGATGCTGTAAATGTAAATGTGACATGTAAACACACTTCTGTCCCAACTTTTTTTGAGTGGACATCAGATATAATTAAGTTGATCAGTAACACTGAAAATCTCTTCTTGCCTTTTTGGGCTGTACATTCGGGCTGTACAGTTTTCCAGAAATAGGATTTGGGTCCGTTTATTGTGATGTATTCCTCATAATTTCATTATTTGACAGGTCAGTCTATCTCAGCATTACTCCAAAACACAAATATTCATGTCTTTTGAGATCTCAGTTTTAGTCCTCCCTCGGCATCCAGACAAGATAAGGAACAACTTTGCACTTACATCAGAGCAATCACAGTGATAGATTTTGACCTGTCTCTAAGAAAGCATTATACTCTGGCCAGCATCCACTGATCATACTGCTGGAGAGAGACACAAGCAGCCTGTCTGCACTTCATTTGATGCTGTAGCAGAGCTGAGCTCTCAAACATCTCCCTTAGAGACCAAAACCACAAACAAACAATGAGGGAATATGGATGGCTGACTGACAAAAAGGAGAGAAAACATTCATGTTTCTTAAACAACCTAAAACATTCATCCATTAAAACTAGATGTTTTTCTCTGTAGTTCCACTGCAGCTGATTCAGGAGGTATACAGTACAGTACCAGTACAGTGTAAGGTGTTTGAGTAAAGGCTCTTTAGTAAAGGCTTTAAAGCAATCACATGCAAATTCTCAAAGATGATTAATTGGTGCACAAAACAAACTACATATTATTTGTATACACACAATATTCATTTGTAAGCTAGCAATGGCACTAAAACTTGCTAGAGGCGATAACAAATTACACCAACCTTTCATCACTGGATGTGGACAGATCTGACGCTAAGTTTGAATAAAAGCATTCACCTTGCTAAGCACACATTTTTAATTAGATAACCCAAATACAGAGGGGACCAAAATGATGACACCACAAGTCAAAACTAATTCTATTTTGCATTATTCTTAAATTTAATACAATGGTTTTTTTTATTACATAACATTTAATAAGCATAAAACTTTTATTTTTTATTTTCATAAGCTGATGCTTATGCCCATTTCCAGGGTTAGAATTTGGCATGGCAAATTGGGCAAATCTTTTCAAGTCAGACCTTTTCAGTTTAAACAAAGACAATTTGCTGAGAAATGAATCCATAAATCAGGTCATGTGTTTTTAATAGTAAGTCAAACATGATTAATAATCATGATCTTTTATTCTGGTCATAATACCATTACAAACTAGAGTATCAAGATTACATCAAAGATTACATATCTTTTTAGGGTGTGCTAAGATTGCTATTGATTAGTCAGAATGCTTTATTTTTCAGCAAATGGTTTGTTTCGTTTTGAGCACAGTAAGGGTTTTACAGTTGTTGCAGTTGTCAGTTTAGTGCTGAACATCTGTTATTTGTTTTTGTTGCAAATATGTTTGCAAGTGAAAAATGAGAGAATTTGTTGACCACAAATGCACGTGCAAACATTGGTCCAGTTTAATCCCAGTTGTATTATGTTTCATGGCTTGCTAGTGGTTTTGGGGAATGTAAAGGGTTGTGTTGTGTTTTGGAGGGAAATGGTGGCTGCTGGATTGCAGCAAACATCTGCACCATTGTGTGGTGACTGTGTGCTTAGGCTTCTTTTATTCAAACCTGTGAAGAGGAATTAATGAAGACATCCAAATGAGCCTCTTTTTAAATCACAATATGCTGCAGGCTTAAAATTGTTACTTAGACATAAAGTAAAACCTCACCCAACATGACCTCATAAACCACATGCTGAAATATTTTGCTACCCTGCAGCTTCTCTTCTGTGAGCGGGTTCAGGACCCTGGATTCCTCATATGTTTTATCTTGATAAAGGTTTTTGCAGAGGTGGAGACAGTGTGCAAATTGTGCTGGAATTCAAACTATTAAGATATGATGTGTTAGACCAGCACTGAAAGAGAAATGCACGTGAAACACACAAGGTAATACCATTAACACAAACATACAGAATGTACAGCTGGTCTTCAGGTGTTCCTGGTTGGACTTTGAAACATTGCTAGACATTGTACAGGAAAGTCTTGTTTGTGTTACTGTCCTGATTAGTAGTGCCTTTGCTTTTATGGATCCTTTCACTGGTCCCAATGCCACGTCATGTTTTGTAACCACATGAATGCACATGTATCTTGATGAGTGGAAATTATTAAATAATTATTACCATCATGAGGAAATGCTGGAGAAGATGACGAATGAAGGACACATGGAGAGTCTTAGCTTAATGCTGATAGTAAAAGTGTATGAATTGCACTCATAATATAATTGTACTGGCTTGTAGAACTGGTTTTGTCTACATAACAGTGGATTCATCAGCATTGCAATATTAATTCCATGATAAAAATCCTTCACCTTCTGTAAAAATAATAATTAGCTAATGAAAAGGTCATTTAAAGAGTAAACAAAGTTATGTATATTAACTAGGGCTGTCAAACGATTAAAATTTTTAATCGCGATTAATCTCAGAATTTCATATAGTTAATCGCGATTAATCGCATTAAAAAAAAATCTGTGTAAATGTTATAGAAAACAAGGATTTTTAAGTGAAATGTTACAATTAAAATGGTGAACACATTTTATGCTAAATGTACTTATGTTAAAAACTGCTGGGACAAGAGAAAACTGTAAGGGAGTTTTATTCACTCACATACTAGGCAGTAAATGTCAGATTGTAGTTTAGAATTTCTCCATCAGCAAACATTGTAGATCAGCGGTGCTTTAGGTGGGATAAGGCGTAGTTATTGTATCAGACTTGTCTGTGGTTGTATCGTGACGATGGTTTGATGGACGTTTCTACACGAAGTGAGTGTGTTTTGACCCTTTGGGGCTTCCATAGTTCATGAACTAACGTGCTCGACTCAGCTTTCCGGTATTCGGTACAGAAGAAGAAGTTAATTAAGTGTAATAAAGTGTTCTGCTCCCGACAACTTGTGAATATAGCGTGTATTTATTTCTTTATTATGCAAGTGCATCACTACCACGATCGGTTACATTATGTTAACAAACCGCAAATGAAAAACGGTGGCAAGTCCGACATTAAAATGTTTGTTCTACCAGTCAAGTGTCAACATGAACTAGAATTTGCGTTAATGGCACAAATTTTTTTAATCGCGTTAAATTGAGGTCGCGTTAATGCGTTATTATCGCGTTAACTTCGACAGCCCTAATATTAACTATAGTAGGCAACCAAAATATTAAAATGAAAAATGTATTTATGTACATTATATACTGTATGTCTTATGGGTAAAAAATGATCAGGATTGATGGATTAAAGATTAGTGCGCTGTACAGAGAGATTTTTGGATAAAACCTGCTCCCTTTTGTCAAAAAGCGAAAGCTGGAAATAACATTTGCATTTGAACTGACTGACCAAGTGTTGAGCCACCACCTCTCTTTGTTTGCAAAGTCTTTGGTGGATCCTCCTTTCATACCGAATCATGATCCTTCCACCTGTTACAAATTCACCTGCTTATTGCAAACTAGAATATTCTATAGACTTTCATTCGTATTTTGCCCCATCTCAGCCTTTTTAGTGTGTTTCAGGCAACAAATTAAAAAAATTATTTATATTTACAAAAGACAATCAAGTTGGGCAGCCAAAAAGTCATTTTTTGGTCTTTTCTCAGTTGAATGAAGGTTTAAAAGAATGAATAAATCACAGATTCTTGTTTTTATTACATTTTACATAATTTCATAAACTTTTCCCAGAAATTTGGTTTGTATGTGTAAGCAAATAACTTGTTGTAATTTAGGTTGTATATATTTAACTTGAAAACCATAACCATAAAATTGACCTAAAATCCACTAGACAATGTTCTATGAGGTATGAAATGCATTAATTACTAAATGCTCAACAGAGTGAAACCAAAGCAAGGAAAAAACAAAGGCAGTAAGATACCACCCTTTGATGCAGCAGCCAATATGTTAGCCCACCTTGAACTTTTGGTTTGAGTTTGAGTTGAGCTTTGGTGGTGTCATCAGCCTGAACAGACACAGTTTATTTAGGGACAGTGGTAGCCTAGTGGGTAGAGCTTTGGCTATCAACCGGAAGATTGGGGGTTCAAATCCAGGCTCTGCTATGCAGCCACTGTTGGGTCCTTGAGCAATAGCCTTAACCCTGTCTGCTCCAGGGGCGCCGTAAGGTGGCTGACCCTGCGCTCTGACCCCAGCTTCCAAACAAGCTGGGATATGCGAAGAAAGAATTTCATTGTACTGTACACCTGTATATGTATATGTGACAAATAAAAGTATATCTTCTTCTTTATTAAAGGCCAGACAGAAATTCACCTCCTTGCTAATACAACAGCTAATTCTACCATCTGAGGCAAAAGCATGAACAGTGAAAGAATATGAAGGGATTAACATGGTCGTCAGTCCATGCTGAGACTCTCTGCATGAATCCATCACTGGTCAGGCAGAGGCTTGTACACGTGTCTGAGAAAGCATGTGCAAGCCTGCATCCTTTCTCGACCAGCAAGGGTGTTGAACGACAGGCAGTGCACAGAGAAATTAGGACTAGCCAAATCTGATGCAAAATGAGAAACGGAAATAAACATTCATGTTTGGCTCTTCACATGCATACTGTGCTCTGTGAGATGCCGGCCCTAGCAGGTGAACAGAAGTAATTGCCGGGTGTACACGTGTCTGAGGAGCATGTGACAGCCTTGGCCCTCCTTGATTGAGGGTTGGGGTGGTAGCAAGGACAAGAGAGCACCAACTAGCCACAAATGGATTGGGTGAAAAAAGGGGGAAGAACAATGAATTTTTATAAAATATAGTAAATGTAGTCATAAAAAGACATTTATCAAACATTTAAAGTAAACGTATTTAGTATACGTAGTGTCCATTGCATGCCATTACAAATGGACGGTGAATTAGCATTCCATTTATAATAGGTGGGTCAGAGCCAACACAGTTCTGTCCCTGTTTGGTTTTATAAACAGTAAATAAGCAGAAATGATCCTCAGTAATCCTCGGGAAAGCCTCTGGAAAGTCTATTGAACACTGATTGATAATATGCTTCAAATATAATGTTCCTCATGGTAAATAAATCTTCAAGGCTGGAATAGGAACAATGGTTTAAACTGGGATGGAAAAGAAATAACAGCTGCCTAAGGGGAGAAAACAAAAAGGAGAACGAAGGGAGTAAAAAAAGAAAGAGAGAGGGAGGATGTGGAGGTGCAAAAGAGAGAAAGTGTGTGTTTTAGGGAGAGTGAGTGAGAAATCCATGTCAAACTTTGACAAGTTCCCTCCTCCCAGCTAGTCCAGTAGACATGGTCTGGTCACAAGCAAAAGCTTTTACAATCCACCCATAACATGCACACATGTACAAGCTCAGTCTCCTACACACATGTGAACACAGAGTTACAGTAACAGACTAACAGTCAGAACAGCCTTACAGTTCAACAGACGTTAACAGGGGAGGAAACGGTGTGGACGACTGTGGACGGCAGTGAGTTTAGTGACCCACAGTGCATATGCACTGAGGTAAAGGAACGACATGACAGCCTTTCTCCTTCTTGTCATCCTCAGTGAGGTTCTGCTTCCCAACCTCACATGCGCATCCAGAGGTACAGTACAGTTTTTCTTTTTTATTTACCTGTGACCACACATCGTGCAGAAAATCCATCTAAACAAAAACGTAAAAAAAAAAATTCTACACTGTTAATGTTAAGTATCAGGAATCAGTCAACATGAGAGTTGAGATGATGAGAAGAGTTGCATGTATTTTGAGAGTTCTGGCTTTCTGGTAGAAGTGTCATTGCAATCAACACATGGAGGAACATTTAGTATGGGAAAATACTTTAAAAAGTATCCATGTGTAAAATGTAAAGACTTCATAATGTTTTCAGTAATCTATTCCATTAAAGCACATAAATGTAATTAGACTACATTTAGATTACATTTAGTAGCATTTTAAAGAAATGATAAAGTGTTATCATCAGGGGCCATGATGAGGATAGAGTGGAGGTCTAATACCACAACACGCTCTGACACAAATGTAACTGGTAACAAATTAAAAACAGTAAATAAAGTTAAAAATAGATCATACTCTACTATATTTATCTTTTTGATAAATTGCATTTATACATTTAGAAATGTCTTCAGTTACAGTACATCAGTAATACAAACATTGTTATTATTCATCAGTTTTGAGATGATGGATAAGCATGGCCTTCATGAAAAGATCCCCTTCATACTGTAGAAAGTGTGGTTAAATAAATTAAATAAATAATTTAAAACATTACAAGGTACAATGTAGAAGTGAAAATAAAGAGAGAATTCCAAGAAGGCTTCTCAACAATTCTGATCAGATAAAAGCAGAAATTGTCTTGTCCCCAGTATTTTAATTATATATAGTGCATTATGATGAAGAAGCACACTATATGCATTATGATGAAAAGCACACTAATCTTCCTGTAACTAGAACAGGTGAGTGAGTATGACCATTTCCAAACAGCTTAAATAAGAAAAAAGAACAAATACACGGAAATGCCATTTATTGTGATTTTAAAAAACACCCTTCATGTACAGTATAGTGTTAATAACGAAATTACATTATATTTTCATCCATGACACTACTCAGTTATTGAAATTAAAAAAACGTTTCCACATATTTTTGGAATATTGTTTTTTTTATAGTTTCCTAACCCACAGCATGTAACTGTGCACACAAAAGTTTAGGTGATCATGGCCAGATGACATATTTTAAAGTAAAGCCAAACTCAGCAATTAGTAAATAAGAACAACTGTAAACCGCAACAGTTGCTTTATATCTGGACTAAACAATTAGATAAACAAAACATACTAATTGTGGCATGTGCAATAGTTCATACACTCACTTACAGCTTACAAACACTTTTTAACAAACTATTAGTCTTTGTATTCCTGTTTTAGAAAATCTTTGCCTGCATTTTTTTGTTCTTTTGCACTTGCTTGTCATCTAGTCACTCCAATTTCCTACCATTGGCATCATGCCGCTAGCACTCCCCACTGTGCCAGCTGAGGAGGGCTGAGGCTATCATGCACACTCTCTGACTTGCATAGTCATCTGCAATTTCACCTGTTCTTTTTTTCTTTTTCTGCCCATAAAGGCACAACAAATCTGGCCAGTGATCAACCTGGCCAGTTAATAGCACAGTTAAGATTCAAACCCGGATCTCAGTGGTGGTGGGCTAGCACATGAATTCTAAAATATATTATTAATTAAGTCATCTTGTATGCACATCATATTTAAGATTTAACAACAGATTGTATTACTGGGCACTGTTAGGGTCATTCTAAAGCTTATAGCCACGCCCATGTGCTGTCAGGTGCATAAATAAATTACATGCTTTTCATATTTGGTTTAACAGTTTGTAGAAGACCATGTCCTGTTAAGAATCTATAAAGAAATGGTTTGATAAGCTAGGTGTGATGGAACAACAGTGACCTGACCTATGCCATAACACCAAGTCTGGTGTTCTTGTCCAACATCACTGCCATCTTCAGGTCCACAGATGTTCAGTAAGGGTTCAAATCTGGGCTTTGACTGGGCCACTGAAGGACATTCAAAGACTTGGCTTAAATTCCTAATATTTTGGTTTGTTATTCCATACGGACTTTATAATGCTACTTTAAAGGTATAGCACATTTTTACTAAAAAAAATTGATTCTGGCTTTGTTTCTGTTGGAATCTAGAACTTCAGATTTTTGCTGACTGTGCTAATGCATGCACAGTTATGCTGTCTTGTGTTTACTCAGACTCAACAAAAGATGTATTTAATCAATAGATAAATCTTTTATGAAGTCATTTATTGATCCAATTCCTCAAAATGAAACAATTTGCATATTTGGCATATATCCAGAGCAACTTACAGAAGTGCTTCCTTAGAAATAGAAAATAGTTCAATAACACAAATCTTCTGAAACCCTGTTAGAACAAAAGTAAAGGTTAAAATATAAAAGATTAGTAAGTGCATGTTAGTTTATTTTCATGCTTAAATTACAATCATAGTACAAAATGGAACTGGTTATTGTTGGATGTCAGTTCGGTGTTTCCCACTCATTGATAATGACTCACAATACTGGCAACAACTACTGGCAAGGGAAACGTTTTTTTTTTCTTATTAAAAACTTAAAAACAGAGGTGAAACTGGGTCCCAAGGGGAAGAAGGCCCTTGGGCCAGCTTTAGAACCTGGTCTGGATATGAGCTGAATCTGAAAGACAAGTTTTAAAAGCTGATCTTGTTGTCAAACATCTGTAGTTCTTTCTTAATCTTACTTTCATTTTGTCATCTTTACAGAAACTCTGCATGATACCACAGAATTTCTGTAAACAAGAACAGAGTCTATAAAGAATTCCATTATCTAATCATTATTGGATCATGACTGCAACAACTAATGACCCATGTAGAGATGTCACAAAGTTTAACATAGATCATAAAAATCACTTAAAACCATTACAAAACAACTTCAGCCCCATGCTTATTTGTACAAACACGAGACCATACCTAATTTGGGTGTTCATGGAACAGTGGTCTCTTTGCCAAGATCAGAAAAATAAAACTTTTTAAAAGGAACTTTGTCAGAATCACCAAAAACAGATCTGGTATGGGTTAGAAGATGCTGAAACACAAATGTCACTTTCCACAGTTAAACCAGCTTTAGATCACCATGGTCTTAAACGCTGCTACACGAGAATTCCCTCCGGAAAAAGTGGCACCTTAAAGCTTGGCTGAAAATTTATAAGATATAACTGCTATTGTTACCCATCAATCTACACTTAACCTATAATGACGAATTGAAAACATGTTTTTGGAGTTTCTTAAAATAAATGGACTGAAATTCTTTAAAAATATTTTGTTCACTACTTTGTTAAAGCCTGTTTGGCAGCAATTACAGCTGCAAGTCTTATTAAATACATCTCCTTGCCATTCACTCCTGAATTTGTAAAGTTTATTTCATTCTTTATGGCAAATCTTCTCAAGCTTTATCAGAATAGATGGTAAGCATCTGTGAACTGTGATCTTCTGGTCTTTCCACAGATGTTTAATGTGTTTTAAGTCTGGGCTTTGGCTCGGCCACTCAGCAATACTCAGAGACTTGACCCAAAGCCACTCCAGTGTTGTTTTGGCTGTTGAAAAGTGAAATGTCACCTTAGTTTAGTTTGTTTGCATTATGGAGGCTGCTGTTCAGCTCTACCCTGTGTGAATAAGTAATTGCCTCCTTAGCTACTACACCAGTTAAGCAGTTTCCATGCTTAAAAAGCTTTGATGATTGCAGTTGTCACTGCCAAGGTTGGCACAACCAGTTATTAGGTTTAGGGGGAAATTTTAAATGGGTGATGGAGGTTTTGAATAAATATTTATCCTCACTAAATGGAATAATGATTTTTATCCTTCTTACTTTAAAATTAGTTGAAAGATCTGAAACATTTAGCTATGACCAATTTGCAAAAATAAAAGTAATCAAGAGTAAAAAGCCATATCAGTCCACAGATCAGAGGAAATGTGCCTTTGTGTAAACAAACCAACTACTTCCAAATGTTCTTAAAGACAAATTAGAAGTAAAAGTTGACAATGTTTATATTAGAATGTTTTTATATGTGCATCTTCTAGACTTAATTCCTTTTTTAACTTAAGTTGGGTACATTTCGACAGGTGTAAAAAATATGCCCCAGGTTACTGCTGGTCCAAGCTGGTCTTTGCTTCAAGGATAAATACATGAAGCAAATAATCCCCCAGCTGGGATTATAACAACATGATTGGTTAAAGCGAAGCTCAGGTTAAACAAAGTGGTGAAAGGTCTGTTTTGATCTACGTATGAAGCAGAGCTGCTATTTGAAATATGGACCACTTCAAATGCAGTTGTCAAAAAGGCTGAATTATTTTTGTGTATAAATGAGACTGAAGACTTTGGTGATTTATTGCAGAGCAGAAGTGCATTTGCATTTTCAGAGCAAATTCATCTCTTCAAAAACCAACTTCAAATGATGATGCTCTCTTCCAAAATGAGCCAAGAAGCAATGCTGGGTACAAAGTCAAGTGTTTCAGCCAAGTGTGAAAACAGCTTAAAAGAAAACGTATGGCGGGCTTTGTAGACTTCCAAATGAGCATGAAATTAAATAAATATCTTTTGCTGACAAAGCTGGATCATTCTGAATGAATGAGTGTTGAAAATTAAAAAGATTTAAACCATATGCTATTTGCTTCCATACCCCTAATTCCAATCCAACTGACAGCATGAAAGAGTGATGTAGTCATGTGCCATTGATTCTACAGCCCTCTGGAAACTACAGTCCTTTGCAATCTTTAAGAATTTTCATGATTTAATCATTTTATGTTTTGTCTGGTCAGAATTATTACATTTGTTCAGTCGTCAAAAAAGCTGAATTATTTTGTGTATAAATGAAACTAAAAGACTTTGGTTGGTGATTTATTGCAGGTTCTTTATGACTGGCAGTGCACTTATTACACAAAATATTTATTATTCCAGGTTACCATTCTTAACCCTGCCAGCACATTTTTTAAAGCTTTGCCTCAAAGGAAGCAATTATTGACCGATAACATTTAAAACTGAGGGATCTTGGTTGTGACTTATAATGTTAAGAGGTAAATTCTGGCCCTGTATAGGAAGGAATATATAGATACAGCATTAAAAACCATTAATTCAGTCATTTTTTAATGTATCTGGCCACGCTGGTTTACCTGGTCAGAGTTACCTCAGATTCCCAAAGTACCCTTAAAACCACAGCAGGACATCATTTACCTTTTCAACAGCCAATCTCTGTATTCCATATGTCAAACTCCTCACCGACAATGACCAGAGGCTTGGTTTGAATCAACTTGTACCCACAATACCTAATTTGCCCACATGCTGCCTAAAGTTTAAACCCTCTAGTAAAAAAATATATTCCTCTCCAGCAGTTCCTCTCAGCCCACCAGGAATCATGTGCAGTCTGTAAAGCACTGTAAACTCAATCTGTCACAGACCTTGGCAAAGCTAGTCTTCCACCAGACATAAAATCAATAGGAATCCTTTACTGATCACTCAGTCTGTGAAACACATTATCCAGGAGGAAAGCACCTCCATCAGAACAAAAATGGTTTCACAAAAAGCAAGTGCAGACACAGACAGCACAATTATCTAAACTATGAGTATAGTTCACCAAAAGTTCCTCTCCCAAATATTCCTAAATATAATTACAATAAATGTGAGAATGTAGCATGTCTTGGCATCAAGTGAGTTTCTTTTGTGCAGTGATGTAATTCTGCAGACTAAACTCAGCTTAATGAGCAAATAATTAAAAGAACATGACACACATGACAGACTTTTAGTGATTTATACCTCAACGCCTGCCCAGAGCAAAGAGGCCTTTAAAAGTTACCGACAATGCTTGTGTCCAACAGCTGTAAAGGTCAATAGGTCTTATACAAATACTAATATTAATTAAAAAATGCCTTTTAGGAAACTCTTGACGGGGAGAAAACTGGTGATGCTGTCATCAATGGGTACAAAAGACTTATCGGACGGCTCAAATTGCAAGCAAAGATGGGTCAAAGTTCAACACTTTGTGAAAAACTGCACAAGCAAATACTTTCAAATACAGTTTACAAACAACTTTTCTCCATCCACAACTGCATTAAATTTCAGGCCTTCAGCATCTACAGTCCATAACATTTTTACAAAATACAGAGAGAATTTTGAAGATTTTTGCCTTTTCCTTGTCTAAAAGTAATACTGAATGCTCATGACCTTTGATTCATTAAACAACACGTTGTAAAAAAAAATAAAAAAACATGCTTTAATAATTAATAAAACCACATGGGCTCAGGAACACTTAAGAAAAGCTGCCCTGGCATACAAATCTCTTATATCATGTTTACTTCGCTGGATATTTTTAAAAACTTAATTTTAGTACATTAGATTATTTCACTGTATTAAATACTGTATATTGTATTTTTGGAGTTTTTACAGTCTTACCTCATACAGTTGACTCATACGTTTTTTGGCTTATCCCTGTCATCATAAACTCATGTACTCAGGAAAATTTATATGCTGCTCTTTATGGCTCCTCATCTAGCTATTATTTTACAGAATGAGAGCTCTGGCTTTAAATAAAAATAAATCCAATAGCTCATGATATATTTCTGATCTTTGCATGATTCAGTATTTACACATTCTGTCAAGCTGAGCACGTTCATGTTTCTTTACTAGGGCATTTCTCCAACACACCTGCTGACAAGCCACTCCAGCTCTAATTTTTCAGGGGGCTTCCCGGAGAAAGCTCCAACCAACACTGGTGTAATAAAGAACCTGTTTGCTTGTTTTGGGGCTGGAAGGATTTTGCTTCTTTTTGACACAGAAACCTTTTTTATCTTCCTCAACTTCCTCAGGATGTGCTTTAAAAACATGTGGATATTTGCAGTTCATTTCTTGTCTTTACTGGAGTCTGTTTCATTGTGTATAAAAGTCTTTTTTTTATCTGTTGTAATAATGTTTGCTGGTGAGTTGCTATAGAGCTGCCGGATGGCAAAATATTTTTAATGAAACTGAATTATATTCTAAAATGGTGTTTAAAATGTCAGTAAATTACAAAGCTTAGGAAGTGTTTGTTCATGGATCCTATGACATCATAACAATATATGCTCAACGCCACAACGTAAATCAATTAACAGTTTGTATGATTTAACTAATAAAAAGCATTGACATCATATTGAGATGGATTTTCTAATTGCTTTATCAACAAAATATCTTTCTTTACATTTACTGTTTCTGTGTCTGGGTACATTTTTTGAGAATATAGAGAGTGATTTCTAACCCTGGAAATGCCATAGCCATCTAGACCAGGAGTCTGTGACCAGGAGCATATTTAACCTTACTGTCTTGAATGACAGCATTCACGCTTTTTCTTTAAACCACAGCAACACCAGTCAATACTGGGCTAGTGTACACACAAGGGGACCCACTTCTTTTTACCCACCTCCAAGAACACTGATCAGCTAAGTAATGCTGGAGTGTGAACAGAAGTAATGGCTGGATTGAGCACAAGCTAGCCCTTCCCCTTACAAATTAATTAATAACTGCTGTGTGATAGTGGAGAGAAGGATTAAATGGAAACAAGAACTTAATTAAAAAAATTAAGAACATCGATAGGAAACTGGGATAAAAACAAAATATTTTGTGTCTTCAGTGCGCAGGCAGAACACTAAGGTTCGGATCAGTTCTGCAGGAGACACTATAATGCTTAAGTTCTTGCAGTCAGACCAGGACACTAAGCTGGAGGGTTACATCGTGGGCTATGGTAGCAACATGTTCTCCAAGCAGTTTATCCAGCTCCCTGAGAACGGAGAACCATATGAGACTGTAATTGGTAAGACATCTAGAACTTTTCGTTTTCTTTCTCACTGCCTGTTACTCTCCCCATTTAATGTTCTGTTTCTGAATCTCTTTTAGATGCTGAGCCTAAATATCTTATTGCAGTGCAGCCCATTATTGAAGACGAGGTAAAGAAAGAGTGTGCAGGTGAATCATAATGCATTAAATCCACATATACTACACAAAAGAGATGTCCAACACATGCTTTTTAACAATCAAAGGAGTAAAGTACATGTACCTATGATATATATGATTCTCAGAGCAGGACATTCTAAACAAGCCACTGCATTTAGTGATTGGCTCTGTGACCCCCACCTCTGTTTTGTTGTCCTGGGGCACCATCCTCAGACCTCCATATACTGATGCTAACCTGGTGGACTGCAGTGATGACAGGTAAGACTGTGTGTGTATGAGTAAAAGATCAAAACATTCCTGCTCTGTCCTGTGTTCATATATCTGGCCACACTTCTGACAGGAGACATGGCAAGAAAGCAGTGCAGGTGATTAGGTGAGCCAACACTACCAGAGTGTCCACATCTGTCTGTTCAATATAGCTGCAAGAAAAGTTTGATAACACTTTTTAATTAACTTACAACTGACAAGGTCTGCTCTGGTCAAAATAATTATGGTCTGTCTAAACTAATAACACATATTGCACTTTACATGTCTGCCTTTAACACACTGATTACACTAATTTGGTTATGGTTTAGGCTGGAAGAAAATACATACATATGTGTGTGTGAACTATGAAGAGTACAGTTATAATAGCAATGACCCACATTAATCTGTAAAACTCTAAACACTAAATAAAAACTATTAACAGAAGAACACCACAGTGGAAACCACTGCTCTCTCCTAATTAGCCATCAATGCTTTTCACTACAACTACAACAACTACAACAGTTGGTGTTCTCAAATTATTATTGTTGTTAAAATGAGAGCTGTTGTAACAAGATGGTCCCTCTCAACATTCCAGAATGTGTTGCAGCCATTAAATTTAGATTGACTGTATATATACAAACAATAAAGTTTATTAGTTGAAACATAAAAATCATAACCCTGTTATGTTTTCAATTAAATACAGATCAAATTTATTGGGAAATCATTGCTTTCTATATTTATTTACATTGTTCCTAGTGCTCATATTTTTAACAATTGGGTTTGTGTTTAAAATTGTTTTGGAGATTCTTTGGACTATTTGCAGTATTGTAATTACTAGAATGTATGTATAATTTGAAACATTTAGTTAATTTTTGCTCTAGTAAAGCTCCATAGGTATTGTTGTGTTTTACTTTTGGCACAAACCTGAATGTGTTCTAGGGAAAGCATGCACCTTACCATAGTAGTAATGAGTATGATTGTTTTTCCAAAATGAATTATATTTTTCTCCGTAATGAATAATATTTTTTGGTAGGTAATTTTCCTTTTTAAATAAATAACCCTACACTGAGTTGGTACCCTAACTTTTTACTAATAGAGCATGAGTAAGTTAATCTTCTTTAAATCCCTAGTCAGTACACAGTGCGATATAAGGAGAAGGAGTCCAGCGACAACTGGAGCTATCAGACATGTCCAACCACAGATACAGTCATTGAAAAGCTCAATCTCGACACAACCTATGAGTTTGGGGTTCGAGCAGAGACCGACACCATCAGTGGAACCTGGAGTCCTCCAGTAACACACAACACAGGTAGTACGTCACTACACTATCACCATGTGGATAATATACGTTTCATGCACTCATGAGCCCTGAGAACTGTGACAGTGTTTAAAAAAAAGAATAATAAAAAAAAATTCTAATTTGGTGTCCTAAGTCCTGAGTGCTTAGATATTTTAAATAAAATGTATTAAACAAAGAATTAACGGCTAATTAAACTGGTTAATTATATTACGTATTTGTTTGTTTTTTTCTACCAAACATACAGACATTATTAAACCAGTGAGTCCTGTGATCCAGACCAGTTCTCCAGTAAGTCTTCTGTTTCAACAGAAAATTATTATTCATCTCTTTTTATCTTCTTTCTCTTCTTTTTATTAGGTTTAAACTTTTCTTTCTCTACAGGAGCCAACCACTGAAGAACCTCACCCCACCGAAGCTTACGTACAACCCTTGCAAAGTAAGAATATTTCTCCAATTATTTATTACAATCAACAGCATTTCAGAGAAAAAAAATCTGTATTAATTTTTGTTTGATTAACTCTGGTTTCCTTCTTTAGTTCTGCAAAATGTCACCTCGAGCAGAATGACTCCCACCTCCAGACACACAACATCTTTTCCTACACCAAAGACAACTTTAGGTAATAATTACAATGGTCATTTGTTTTACTGATCCTTAACATCCAAATATCATCTGTAGATGTATTGTTTAATCTTGTTCTGCACTGCTCTATATAATTGCACCCTCATCAGCCACTTTGATAGGATAATCTATAAACCTAAACACCACATCAAACCTTAACAACAGCAAAAGACCAAAGGGGAACCATCAGGGCTATCTGTCTACTCATAATTTGAAGATGAACATTTAAACAAATACAAATCTAAGATCTTTCATACCTGCTTAATCAATTTGTGCTGGAATAAGAAGGGTTAAATTTAAAAAGCCCCTTTGTTGCTCTCTGTAGTTGCTTGCAAAAATGTTCTGCTTTAATTGATGGTCCAGAGCCAAGGTTTAAGAGTCACGGTTTGCTACTGCAACAGATCATAACGTGTTCTACACCCATTAGCCTAGAAAAGGAATCTGAGGCTACAGAGAACACAGGCTCACTGAAACCGTTTTTTCAGAGGTATACAGATGGTAGTGTCAGAATGTTTTTGAAAGCAACGCGTATACTTGTCTGACATGAGCGCAACCAGATGTGCAACCACAAAATTCAACATGTTGAGCTATCAGAGAATTTTGCTCACCACAGTTGTGAAGAGTCGCTGGTTTGAAATACTATAGTTTTTCTTTCAGCACAAAACAATCTGGCCATTTTCCTCTGACCTCTTTTATCAACACAGCGTTTTTACCTAAGGAAAGCCTCTTACTCAGCCCCGGTTCTGGACTGCTTTGCTTGGGGGGGCAGTAAAACCTAATGAGGGGGCATGTTGATAGTCATTTTTTTGAAGCCAGAAATATATTCAAGGCTTGATTTGTGCATGAATGATGACAGCCAAGCTATTGATACTGGCTTAAAGTGATGTATGAGGTAAAGAAATAAAAATGCATGTTTTCGAACTTAAACTTAAAACCCAATGATTAAAAAATACATGTTGATTATGTAAATGGAGAAAAAAGATTATCTAATTGTATTTCATTTTAATACGCCCCCTTAATTAAATTGCCATTACTAATAGAACAACTCTATTTCTTGAAAGGCTTTAATACAAATTTAAGTCAAAGCTGACAAATGTACCTACACACAGACTGAGAATATTCAAACGTGGAAACTTAAGCCTGTGTTAGGAGAACCAAGTTAGCCTAACCGCTAACGGCTAATAAAATAATTTAAGCAACACCTATGTAAGAGGTAAGTAACATTAAAGCAACGAAAAACCACAGTTAAGCAAATATTACCATGTGGAAGTCAGTTTAAACTCAGAAGAGTGTTTACCAGTATACCTGCCTCTCGCTCACACTAACAGAACAAATCTGCCGATTTTTATATGACTCAAAGAGCCAATCAGGAATAAGCAAGGAAATATCTTCACACTGTAAAACAAAATGCATTTTTGTGATTGGTTCAGAGATAATTTTAAAAATAGCCGTTGCTTGCATTGTGCTTGGGGGGGGCAAAGACACAATTTGGGGGGGCAATGCCCCCCTCAGCCCCCCCCCCCCCCCCCTAGCGCCGGCCCTGCTCTTACTTGATGTTTTTTTTCACACCATTCTGTATAAACATTATAGACTGCTGTGCAGAAACTCCCAGGACATCAGTAGGTTCTGTCATACACAAAGAAGCCAATTTGGCACTAACAACTATCTCGCAGTTAAAGTCACTCAAATCACATTAATTCTTGTCCTGATGGTTCTCATGGCTGTCTGGTTTTAAGCACTGTGGGGCTGCCACATGACTGGCAGATTACATCATTACATAAGTAAGCAGGTGTACAGACATTCCTAATAAGGTAGCTTGTGAATGTATAGAATAAATACAATGAAAGATTTTTTAGAACAGCATCTTTGTGCATGCTTTAATTTTGTGTTTACCTATGCTTATAGTATTGAAAGAGATCCCTTGGTTTTGCTTAATGGAATGGCTTCATTTTCTTAGAAGTCCATTCACCACAGTTAAATGATCAACCTAAAATGTTTGATCATGTAACTACAATGGAAATCTCTTTACAAACAATCAGTTTTTATAAACATACTTACATTTTAAATAATTAAGAAATCATGTAAACCATGTAAGACTGAGTATGTAAAGAAGCATATACACAGTTGCCAGTTTAGTAGGTATTTCTACCAGTAACTAAAGTTTTAGATTATTTTATCAGGTGCACTTAACATAAAGGTGTTCTTTTGTACATGTAAATTTACTGCTACTATTGGAGTCATTCATTATTCTCAGCACAGCAGTGACACTGACATGGTAGGGATATGGTGGTAGATGTGATGCTGTGAATCTGGTACCCTATTAATGTAATGAAACATTTCTGGGTTAAGAATATTTCAGGTAACAGTATCGTATTTGTAAAAACTGACTGAACTGACACATCACAAATGACTGGAAGAAATACTTTAAAAGTGTTAGGATAATTTCTGATTGCTATATACGTACATAATAGCTAAAATTTTCTGTGGTGTTGAATTAGCGTATTAGACCTCTGCACCACCCAAATGCCCTACACAGTGTTTGAAATTGCTATTAGTTGTCACGCTTAACACATTTAATGACACTCCATGTCACTGTCAGTGCTGGGTACAATCCAGGATTCATCAGGTCTGTGGTGTTCTTTTGGTCAACTTTTTCTATCACTGAATCAATAAGTGGGGGAGGGGTGACACATAGTGCACCTAATAAATTGGCATATTAGTGTATACTTGTCTTTACTATACTCTTAATATGCACTGAACCTACTTGATCTTACGCAACTTTATCCTGTTTAAAAAAATTTTCCTCAGATCTTATTTTTAATTTTCAGTGTAAGCAAATGGATCGGAAGTCAAAAATGCCTTTTAATACTTTACATAACCTACACTGGTACAAAAATGCATAACTGATAATAATAACCAGAATGGGGCACTGTCAAAAACAAGGAAAATCCCAAATAAAAGTTACAGTTAAAGGAATAAATTGTATTTATTGATTGCACCAATATAAGCAAGATAATTATGGCAAGAAGGCATCTTTGTCTCCCTTTTTCTAAAAAATACTTTGTCTTTATTACAATCTTTATTTACAAATTCTATTTCCTTAGCTAGCACATATATTCTCTGTCAAGATACACCGGCTGCAAGTATATACACACACACACACAAACACACACACATACACACATACACAAACACTCAAAGGCACTATCATGTTTCTTCTTTGAACAGGACCAGAAAGTGATGGCATAGCATCCTCCCCTTCTTCTGAAGATTTTTTGTTTTTGACTCACACCTATACTCACCCCCCAATGAGTATGCCGCCTTCAAAAACTACCAACATTTTTCAACCCAAATCTGTAACTACAACACAGCAACAATTTTTTACAACCCTCCTCCAACTAACCACAAACAAGACTCCAGTGAGCACCACCAAAACCCAATCCAGCAAAAACAAAATATTATCTAGCACAGGCAAAGCACCACTCAACACAGAACGACCACTCAAGAGACTGAGAACAACTGCAATCCACAGTGCAGCTCATCATCAACCTGAGACTAGTACAACCCAAGTCCAATCAACCACGATAAAATACCATCCTAAAGCAACCCAAAAAAACCTTATAACACCCCAACACCGCACAGTCACATTACAACCCATCACTACCCAATCCCAAACTTACACAACCAAATCACAAATTGACACAACACAATCTCAACCCCATCCAACCCAACCTAAAGCCCCTACAATACAATCTCAACCTCATCCAACCCAACCTAAAGCCCCTACAATACAATCTCAACCCCATCCAACCCAACCTAAAGCCCCTACAATACAATCTCAACCCCATCCAACCCAATCTGAAGCCCCTACAACACAATCTCAACCCCATCCGACCCAATCTCAACCCCATACAACCCAAACTCCCCCGATTTCAACCGAATCAAACACAACCCTATCACTACCCAGCACTAGCAAAACCCAACTCAGAATGACCCAGCCCACTCCCAGAAAACCTCAAGAGCCAAGCAAGACTCAGTCCAAAAGAATCCTACAAAAATCCAGCACAGCTCAACCCCAAAACACCAAAGAAATATATCAACCAGTCACAAACCTACTAACTAATATTATTTTAGAGAACTCAGTCACAAACATACCATTAAACCTCTCAAATACCAAATCAGACATACACCAAGATTTTGAATCACCCCATACAACCCCCCAACATCCACTAGCCCCATCAAGTACTGAAGCAGGCATATTAGAAGACATGGCATCATCTCATACAACTTCCCAACATCTACCTCATATAGCCACAGATACACCGAGCCCTACACAGAGGAGGGATTCATACTCAACCAGTTCTACTGAAACAAACACATATTTAAGGAATCCGCCTTGCTGCTCCACTACATTTAAACTTCAACCTGTAGTAGAACAACACTATCACCCAACAAGTGCTACAAAGTCCCATTTAAATACCTCCCCAAAATCAAACAACAGCCAAAACTCACCTCAGACTGAAAAGACGGTGGTCAACAAGAAGCCCCCAGGCAGCAAACAGGGTAAATTCTCTTACTTATTGCTTGTAATCATGTATTGACTAGAATTGTTTGAAAAAACTACAGTTATCACATTGCTAATTAGTAATAATATAATCTTTCTAAGATGATATACCTAAAATGTATTTAGTTCAATATTGCCTGGGCTATTTAAAAAGCAAATGTTTAAAGTGCCTTGAACTAAAATGAACTAAAACTTCCTGATTCGATTCCTATGAATAATTTGTTTGAAAAGAGTCGTTTCTGAGTAGTTTTTACTCAGTGATTCAGTTCGCTTTTTAACCGACTGATGTGAAGAAATGGGGGAGGGGTAAATTTAATGTCTATTGACAGTCTGACAGAGCTTTAGAGCCAAAAAGGCACAAATGTATTGAATAATGACACTATAAAGTACAAATAATTAATCTTACATATTTTCTCTGCAATATAATCTGTTTTTGTGTTGGAAAGCTTTGGAGACCAACATGGACACTTACTCCAACTTCAGCAACTCCAGATCAGAATTAGTTAGAAGCTAAAATTTGGTATGGTGATTGTAAACAACATTTGCAACAGGAATAAATTGTTAGTAATGGAATATAATAGTATAATATTATTATTAATATAATATAATATTCATATAATTAAATATATGCAGTTCCCCCGGGACCATAGAATGCAGTAACAGGTTTCCCATACATCCCTATGGGAAAAAATACCTTGAATCTCAACGCATTTTAAACTCAACGCCACTCCCAAAAAAAAACACAAAAAAATGTAATTATTACCCAAAGAACTACTGGCTAATGAGCAACTACTGAACTGGCTTAATAAGTGTGTGCTTATAAGTTGTGGCTATTATGGAACATTTTGAGTTTCATAGCCATGTGTATTAATCCAACAGCCAAAAATGATGCTATTAGAGGAGGACTGGAAAATATGGGGACAGTTCTAATTTATAGTGTAAATGTATTAATATTTAAAGATCCTAGTATTTATTAAAGGGTAAAGATGTTAAGATGTTTGTAAATCTGTTTTATTATTTTCTAAACAATATGACAAGTTCAGAGGCACTTTAAATACTTTGTATTTTGTAATTATTTTTTAACTATTTAAAAAAAAAAGATTTATGTAAAAAAAAAAAACCCTAAAAGTCCTGTTAATTTAGACTAAAAACATTATAGATCTTTTATAATACCCTAAGCAGGATAAATTACAGCAGGAGTTTACTACAGAATACAGTGACAGTTAAAACATGTCACTGGAGGAACGAATGGGAACCAGGGTAATTATATCACTGTAAATTAAGGCTCCAATGTTTATGGTTCTAAGGATTGTTGCTCTCACGCTGACAGAATGATTTCATTTCACATAACACTTCAGTAAATCTACCAATTATCACCTTTACCAGTTAAATATTTATTTTTCACAAAAAACACTGTGGCCACACTGTTGACACCTTTCTTGTGCTGCAACTACTGTATTACACCCACTCACTGCCATCCACCAACCATCCCACGCACTGTGCTGTCACACCATGTTCATTCTTCATGTGAAGAGAAACTGTAGACAAAAGAAAATGCTATTTTAGTTCATCAGTGAAAGACAGGAACCAGTTAGCATGATCTTATTAACATCATTCCATTATGCTAACTGGCACCTGCAGCTTTAACCCATTATTATCAGTGTTATCCTTTTTTATTAAAGGATTTCTGAGAGCCATTTCTCCACACATTTAATCATCTAATCTGCTCTCATCACCACCATAATTCATTACTTCACTTGACTGCCTCATTGCTTTCTGTTTGTTCTTCTCAGGACTCCTAACTTCTTAACTTACAGAGTAAAAGCAGCTTGTTGTCTGTCCACTCTTCGCCAGCATCGTCCTTTTGCTCATCCAACAGGAACCGCTGCCATATACTGTATATTCACTTTAAAATGCTAATCATGCTTATTCCTATCTAGGTAGCTTCAACTCCTCGTACTCTGTGGTGTACCAATCAGCACCAACAATAACACAGTGTGAGTCTCCATTCCTCCCAATATGTTCCACTATCTAGAGAAACACCTCTCTCCACAGAACAGCAAGTAACAGGGCTGATGATGTTCTGCAAACTGTGTTCTGCAAACAGGTTCATTAACATTAGCACATATTCTGAAATAGTTGTGAATAAAAGGGTGAATACTGTTTTATTGTTTATTAAATTATTACTATCAATAAAATGCCTTACCAGAAATTCCCCTGAATATCTCATACAATTCAGGCCGAAACATTTATTAACTTATTATAATTTACAACACAACTCTGTATAATAAAAGAGTATCATACAATTTATTATACAAACCTAATGTCTCTCAAATGGCTTTTCCATCTCACACAGCTTCCAGCCCTTTGCAGGATACACAACCTCCCACATCACCTGTCAGTTTGAAGTCAGACAGGAATCAAGGTAATGATGATTGAATCAGGGTGCTGAAGCTCCTGTTTTGGTTTTCAACACCGTTGCTTAAATGCCTATGCAATTAATGCTGAACATACTGTAGTAACAATAATCAGTCAGCATGACCTTAATATCGTAATATTAACCATAATATCATCTTCAACTTACACTGCAGCTTAAGCATATTAGTAATAATACTATTTTGAAAACACACTTCTAAGAGGACCACCTCTCCTTTATTGTAATTAATTACATACACATAACTATAAAGAACTTTAAAAATCAGAAGTCTGAAGATGTAGTGGCTCTGTTTCAAATTACAATAATTGTACTAAAAGTGTGTCTAAATGATACATTTTGAAAAGTGTAGTTACATACTATTTAGAATACAGATGCTGTTGGGACACAGCCAGAAATTACTCAATTACAGCATTACTTAAAATCATCACGTTAATAAAAGTTAGGTGTCAAGTTATGTCTCACAACTAAACAAAATAGACACACTGAAGCTAAAAAGAGCATCTTCTGAGCAAGTTGCCTCGAGATTTTAATTGCAAAAGAGTAAAAGCAGCTTGTTTGTCTTCTTTTGGCCAGCATTGGCCGGCTAACATCTAACAAAAATTGCTATTGCATACAGTATATTTCCACTGTAAAATTCTTAATCATGCTTATGTCTTTACAGACCAAATCAACTCTACATCTCCTGCGGTGCATCCTTCAGTCACTACAGTTAAACAGCGTGAGTGTATATCCCTGACAATATTGTTTACTATCTAGAATAGCATATTCCTCGTGTTTTATTAGTGTCTCTTTTGTTGAATTTGTTTTCTTTAATCAGGTCACACTTTCCTTCATTTTGTTAATAATAAATCTGTTGTGTGACATATTTCATGCTGTTTGGTTAATATTGAGGTTATTATAGGTTGTATAATCTCTTTATTATACACTTTTGCAGTGCTTTATTAATAACATTAAATAATTGTCTTTAACATATTGGACATGCATAGAGCTGTACCATTAATCACTTATTCACCATGCATTAAAATCATGTTGTACAGCATACAATGAACAGCTTCATAAAATACCACCAAAAGAACTACAAACCATGATAAATAAATTCTATTAATGAGGCTACATGGTTAAATTCTGCAATGCTGATGCTACAGGCGGTCATTTGCTCGGGCGATGACCTATGCAAGGTCATTTGCTACCAAATAGTTTCCTCGCTGTTAATGACCCATCTTCCTGATTTAGGTCCTGAGAAAGTCTAGAGATTTTTAACTGTGTGGAAACAAAAACATTGATGAATTTACAAACATGTAGTTTTACATTTTGTTACCAAAAACAAGTTATTATTGTACAACCATTAATGGTTTACCAAAATATTACAAGTACAGGGGCACTTTAAAGGCACTCCAAATGCTGTCCCAAGACTTCCCCTGCGAGAGGTCCCACTAAATTCAGTCCAAAACATTTTTATAGACCTATTTTAATCCCAACCCAGGATCTGTCCCAGACTTTGTATTATGGCTTAGAAGAAAGTTTTCCAGTTTGCCATACAATCATATCCTCGTACCTCATACCAGCTTCTCCATGTCATACAGCTCCAAGGATGGACGACTTCTTCCAAAACCATTCAGTGTGAAGTCAAATAGGAGCTGAGGTAATAATTACAGGATGTGTTGAGACTTTAACTTTTATTGGGTCCAAATCAAACGTTGGTCCAAGTGTAGCTTACATGCCCACACTAAATAAAACGAAACAAGATTACATCACATATGTAGAGCTAAAAACAGGCTAGCAAACATCACCTCCACCAGCAGATGATTTATTTTCCACAAAACACTGTGACAACAAAGTCAACACTTTCCTTCTGCAGCAACTGCTATATAAACACCCTCATGGCCACCCACCAATCAAACTACTGTACTGTCACCCCATACTACAGCTTCAAAACACTGTGAAAATTGATTAGTAGTTTTGGGCCACCTCTCCAGATGTTCTGATCTCACCTCACTACCACCTGTCCTCAGTTCCTCACTTGTCTGCCTCATTGATTTCTGTTTCTTCTTACAGGACTTCAAAATTCGCAGCTTGTAGTTTGTTCACTGTTAACAAGCACCACTGTTAAACTTATCCAAAAAGAACTGCTAAAAACATACAGTATTTACTGTTAAATTGCTAATTTTATGGCGCAGCAGTCAAATGCTCTAGCCCACCACCACTAAGGTCTGAGTTCTAATCTCAACTGTGCTATTGACCAGCCAGGTACTTACACAGACACAGTGTGTCTGCAAATACGGCCTCTGCCGGGTCCATGAGGCATCTGCTCAAGGAACGTTTGATCACAGATGCCATACAGCAGTGTGTGTGACCCCACCTCGAGCAGGTGAAGAGAAGCAGTCGATGGCAGCACACATGTCAGAGGGGGCGAGTAACAGTCTACGGCTCTCTTGTGATGGAGGTCTGGGTCTTTGTATTTTTGTCTTGTAGCACAAACAAAATGTTTTTAAGCCTCACATCATTTTGCAATCATTCTTCAGAAGTTTCAGGTACAAAGCAAAAATTAAGGTTCAGTTAATTATGGCCAGTCAACCAGACCCTGAGGAAGCAAAGCATCTCCACACAATCGTGTTTGACTGCTGGTATGATGTTCTAATTGTAGAATGTTGTGTGTGCTTTATGCCAGGTGTAATTGGACCCATGTCTTCCAAAAATATTCACTTTTGGCTCATCAGTCAATGCAACATTATCTTAAAAGGCTTAGTGGTTATCAACCTTAAGATAAAACTTAAGTTTTTCTTGATTAGCAATTGACTTAATCCTGCAACATTCCCATGATTACCATTTTGCCCAATCTTTATCGAATAGTGAAATCTAAAATGCTGATAAGGGCCATAAATATTAGGATGCTTCTCCACCTGTTCACATATGGCACCACTCTGGTGTTTCTGATTACAACATGTTGTGCCCTTAAAACAGGATTTAATTGTCTGCATTCCTCTCCCATGTGTAGTAACTAAAGATTATTTATGTGAAATTGTTTTATGATGGCAACCAGATTTTGGAGATGCAATTAAGGCCCCTGTATGCTTAATGTTTTAAGATGTCTAAACAGGCTACAGTCCTGCTGCAAAGTAAAATGCAAAACACCTGCAACATACACTAATGGACAAAAGTATTGGGACAGCTGACCATAAGCTTGTTGAAGATCCCATTCCAAAACCATAAGTATTTATTTTATATTGCTCCCTCCTTCCTTTGTAGCTTTAATATCATCCACTCCTCTGAACAGCCTCTCTGCAGGGCCAGGTCGTGCAATTTTGGGCCTTGTTAAACCCAATACCAATCTATATAGACCTTGTCCATGCTTCTAATCTACAATAACAGTGGCACCTGTTGCTTCTCTGCTGCACAAACACTGCCAGTGCTCTCAATGCTTCAATATTATTCAGCCATATGTCTGGAGGAACCTTTCTGTTAAGGGGATTTGGGCAGATTCTTGTTATATTTACCATACATTGTATGTATGGTGTCCAAACGTATGTACACACCCTCCTAATGTTTGAATACATTTATCCAATACAACATCCATTGCTAACAGGTGTATAAAATGATACAAGGAAGATGCTTTTATTGTGATAATTTGGATAGTTTTTCTTACTTTTTTAGCATGATTATGCCCCAGAGAACAAATAAACATCTATAAAGACATGATTTGACTAGTTGGTGCAAAGGAACTTCATTTGCCAATACAGAGTCCTGGTCTCAAACCAACAGAACACTTCTGGGATAAATTAAACATGGATTGCCAGCCAGGCCTTCTTTTCCCATATCAGTGCATAACCTCACTGACTCTAGTGCCTGAATGGGCATACATTTCCACAGACATACTTTAAAGTCTTGTGTTTGTTTGTTCAATGCCATGTGTGTCTTCTGTAACACTGCTAATCATATTTTCTATCTAGGCCAAGACAACACTTTATCATCCATGGTGAGTCCATCAGCATCAACAGTGAAACAGCGTAAGTCTCGTTTGTAACAATATTGTCTTTAATCTACTGTGTACTGCCATAATTTCCCATGTACTGTCGTTTATTTAACCTCATGCTAGCTATTCTATATGGAAAAAAGTACTGAGACACCCCTCTCAATTACTGAGTTCAGATATTTTAAACACACCAATTCTTATCAGATGTATAAAATCATTTATGTAAAAAACAGTTCAGAGTTTATTTTACAGTGAACTAAAATGTATTATCTTGTAATCTGTCTCCTTTTTACATATATTTACAATGACATTAAAATTTGTTATGTCCATCTAGGCCGAGGCAACTCTTCACTACCCCTGGTGCCGCTATTAGTAGCTGGAGCAATACAATGTGAGTATTCATAAAAAATAAATAATAATAATAGTTATAATGTAATTAACAAATCTGACAGATTTAAAACCGACATCCTTGCCCACTCACTTGGGCTGACAGGTGTGTGTGTGTGTGTGTGTGTGTGTATGTTGGGTAAGAGTGAAGGGGGTTTGCACAGGTCAATGAAAAAGTGTAGATCTATCCCCTGTGTCTTATTAGTGTTTCTTAGCTATGTGCTAAGACCTCGCACTCACTAATTCTCACTTTTTCTAGTTTTTTATTTCTGGGAACTCGTACGGTAAGTGCTTGTGACTTTTGGGTTCTTCAGTAGCCACGGGCACTTTCTGTCTTGAGTTTTCCTATGGGTGCAGCATAACCTTCTCAAGTTCTATAGGTTTTCTAAGTTCCCCAGTTTTCTTTCTTTGGGGGGCATTTGGATTGTAAGTTGAGAGTAGACTAAGTAGTTTTTTGAACTCTTTGTTTTCTTCTCAAGTCTGTCTTATTGTCTCCTGAGGCTTAGGTGTGTTTTTCATGCTTACAGCCAAACACCAGCACTGCTTGAGTTTAGCTTTAGGCTGATTACTTCTTTGGTTTCTTGTTTTATTTACCTCTCAAAGTTTACTTCCCAAGTTCTGTTTATGGTTTTACATTTCCCGTCTTTTAAATTATGTTCCAAAGGGAATTACCCATTTGTACTTAACTGTGGCCACAGAAACACCTCCATCAACAGATCACATGGTAACAATGAGTTCCAAATTTGCTCCGATGAGCGATGTGTTGTACAATGTATAGGAAATATTCTAATGATTATTCATTTTTAATCAGATGTGTCAGGATTGTTGTGTGTTCTAACATGTGCTCTGTGATGCAAATTTCATGTTGGTCTCTTCTGTGGATTGTCAGAATAAAATTATTTATAGTTCAGATAAACACGCTCAAAGCCAGGAGTCTGTTTTCCATTCTGTATCTCATAGCTTGTTGCTAATTGTATGAGGCAGCTGATTATTTCCCATGACAGAACTGACCACAAAAGATAAAACTAAACTGTGAAACTGCTATTCAACAGTCTCATACCAATATGTTTTGTTGTTATCCTGTAGTGTGTTCAATTTAAGTTGTATGTGAATAACGACCTTTCTCTTTCCCCAGCACCACATGGTGAGAAGCATAAGGGGATTGCACAGCCCAAACCAGTAAACGAGCCTCTTGGCAGTCTTGGTAAATTAGAAATCTCTGAGTCATTTTATGCACAATGCACTGTTTTGTTGTTATTGTTATGTGTTTTAATGATGAACGGATGTAGCATGATGCAAAACATTGGTTGTTTTGAGGAGAATTGAAAGATGTACGAAGCACACTGGGTGGTTGATAAGAAAAGTTTGTCATGTTCTAAAAAACATGATTGGTTTGGTTTGCTTTTTCCAGTCTCAGAACGTCAGAGTATTTCTTTGCTTTTAATTTAAGATGATGTAACTACTGATTTATTTGACCCCAAGGCCATAATTTGGTGTGCAATGTTAAGAAACACCTCATTCAAGGTCTGATTTTCCCACGGCTTCCATTCAGGCTAAGCACAAATTTATGCACCATTCCTGTACCAAGGATTTTCAGGGCCAATAATCTGTGATGAGAACTATAACAAACTGACCATTGATAACTCATGGCCAACTGCTCACTCAAAACTAGCCTAGGACTTTATATAGTCAAAAGTATCCAGAATCCAGACAACTTACAATAAACTTGTTGTAACCCAGTTCCAAAATCACAGGCATTAATATGTTAGGCAACACCACCCTATTTTTAAGGGAATGAGGGCCGTTACTCTTTTGGGAAGGCTTTCAAGATTTTGGAGCAGCTCTTTACCTCTTTAGAATTGCTCACCTTTGCTCACAGTGTGAAAGGCTCTCAACACTGTGTTAGTTGTACTAGTATTTTTTTCAGGAGCATTTTAAACACATTCTGCTGGGGAAAAAACTTGTACATTATGTAAGAAACAATTTTGTGTTCCCAAAAGTTCAGTTTGTGAGGAAGTCATTTGGAAACATGCAAAGTGCCCTTTGCCTCAATATGTAATGTGGATTAAGAAAGTAGTCAGACCCCCTGATTTTTTGTGCACTTCATTGTTTTGTGGTTTTTAATTTAGATGGATATAATTAGCAATTTATTCACTTAATAACCTAGTTTCTTTTTAATGTATTAAAATTAATAACTGAAGTTTCACAAAAGAATTCAGATCCTTTGCTGTAACAATCCAGATTGTGGTCAGGTGCATTATGTTTCTTTTAACTATCTTTGCAATGTGTCTAGAACTGAATTGGAGCAATCTGAATTTATAAAACATAGATTGCAGACAGCTACTGTACCCGGGTCTAAAAAGGTCTGTAAAGTTACTGCTGACAGTTTTTTCATTAGAATAAAACTAATTATCCTGTGAATGTAATGACATAACAGCCATACTAAAACGCTTCATACTTTTTACTTGTACTGCCCAATTTCTTAGGCTCAGATGACGTCTGTATTTGCGTCCTGTTTTGCTCAATGCCTTTTTCTTTGTGTACTTCAGCCCTGAGAGATTTTGTGGTTTGTGTTTTTTTGGTTGTGGGCTTACAGGATTTTCCTAAACATATGTCTCAAATATTGACTTAATTCTGAATAGGTTTTGGACAAAAACCTGTTCTTTTCTAAGTATGACTGCAGTTCCAAAGCTCGACTATTGCAGTTCCAATGCTGGCTAGCATGTTTCACACTGACCCAACACTCTGGCTGTTGGGATGCCTGCCTGATAGCTTGGAGAGAATAAACACATTGCAGTTTCCACCCAAACACCTTTTTTACTTTTTAAATCCAGTCTGTCTAAATTTGACGAAAATCTTCCAGTTTCCTAAATGCTTGTGTAGGTAAAACTATACCTGCGACATTTCTGATTCTCTGTAATTATATGATTTTGATGCCAGTGTCACTTGTAGCTTGATTGTTTACTTCATTATTTACTTCACAGTGGTTTTAGGTTCCCAGTCTTATTTGTTTATTGTTTTTTTTTTTTATAACACATACAGTACATGTAGCACTAACACACCATCATATTTTGTTTTATTTCATATAGAACGTGGTTTTGGTTTAATTTTTGGTGTTCTTGTTGCTTACCTGTACCATTGTTCAGAGTTACTACAATTAGGCAAATGTTGTGCTTAAAACAGTCATTGTTTTTAGAATTACAAGGAAATCCTCTAGTCCCATTCAAGAAGAAACTAAACCAGGTGGAAAAAGAAAAGGAAGTAAAAACTGGTACAGTATATTTATTTATTTATTTATTCATTCATCCATTCATCCATCCATTTATTCATGCTTTTATTCATTCATTCACTGTCTATTTTACCAGTGCTTTGTACAATATATTGTCTATTGACATTGTTTAAATACGTCTTAAACATATTCATATTCACCAATCTTTTCACAGAAATAAGATTTCAGCATTGTAAAAATGTTTTAATAACAAAAAATCATTAATTCCTAAGTCATTCCTTGAGCTTATTGTTTAGCATTTGGTTGGCTGAAGTTCACCACTTTTCAAAAAACTGTTTGAGCAATCAGTCTGACAGTTTAAAAACAACATTTATTCACACACACACACACACACACACACACACACACACACACACACACACACACACACACACACACACACACTACAGTTTGTATTTTTCATTTTTCATTAATACCAAATGCTTTTTTATCATCTTTTAGGTGATTTACCTGATCTGAAGCAACTGGATCAATTACCATTACTGAAACCCCAAGCTACTCCTGTTGCTGAAAAGTCAGTCCAATCAACGGCAGCACCAACCCCCACACTGTTTACATCTGATGGTATGATATAATAATGGCTTTATAATTCTCAGCAAGTTGGTTTAGAGGCACAAAGTCATTTGGTTCCTCGGGACCTGGGCTTAGTTGTCATTTCTGGTCACTGTATATGAGGACTCTTGCACCTGCAGACATTGGATTGGCCTCTTTAAAATCGAGATCTGAGTGAGTGAGTAAGTGAGTGAAAGTTTAAGTGTGTTGCTCTGCAATGCATTTCTCCTTTGTGTCCAAGGTTTTTGGATTATGCCTGAAACACACTGACCAAGATGGTCTGGTTAGTAAAAATAAAGGTCTAAATGAGGTTTTCTCACAGAAATTGTTGTTGATGTGGTTGTTAATGCTTTAAAATACTAAAATATCTGGACGTTAAATATTTGAATTTCTGATTTTCAGTCCTTTTTAACTCTCAGGTAGTCGGTTTGACTGGGTTGGAAACTCCTCTGGGTTCAGTTCAGTTCCTGTCTCTGATGTAGATGCAATGGGGAAAAAGCGCTTTGTAGGTAAGACTTAAAAGAGTACGTGTGTTATACCAAGTTACATACTGTTTCTCTGTTTAAGTTTTTCTTTCCAGCTATTACTACATCTAAACTAGTAAGCCAGCCAATCAGTGGTCTTCATTTTCCACGCTTTAGGAGCCAGGAAAGAAACAAAACACCAAATACCCAAGTGACATTTAAGGTGCACTGGTCCATATTTCATTGTTCTTACAAATGCAGATGAGTTGGAAAAAAATGGAGAACATGATGAAACAAAATTTGGAGCTGGGATTGTTTTGATTACTTACATTACTTCTGTTAGTGTTAGTGATGTTTTAAACATAGCAAACAAAAACATACAAAAACAAACACCCCTTCTATGATTTGGTTGCAGGAAAGAAACAGGATCAATTGCTTTAGTTCAGCTCAGTGAGCCAATTTTTAAATCCAATGCACATTTATTTACTATATAAAGTAAGTAAAAGACATAAAAATATACACCTGGCATAAATTATATCAAATTTCTTTTTTTTGTCCTACAAAACCAGAACATTATGTACATTTTTGTAAGGCTGATCTATTTATGAAAGGTATTTATGCATACTTAAAAATGTTTGCTATTTTAGGATTCCTTGTGCATTATGTGAATTAGTATTTTTAGAACTACAGTGCTGTGAGAACGTTTTTGTTTGATATTTGTTTGATTTGATATTCAGAATCATTTTAAATGTTTCCTTAAAACATCTAATATAAAAGGAACAAAACACGTGTACAGCATGAGTTTATTTAAATAAAGAACACAGTTGTTCAACATAAATATCACCTTTAAGCATTCACACCCCCACCAAATACACACTTGTATACACACGATCACATATGAGAAAAAGTATTCACTCCAAACTGAATACATACTTGCATACACATAATTAAATATCTGAGCAAAAGTCCCCCCCCCCACACATATTTACATTCACACACTCATCAAAAGTATTCAACCCCCCTACCTATTGAACACAAACATGCTCGTAACCAAGTCTGTAGACTATAAATCCCACTCACCATTAAAGTCAGTCACATTCATATTTTCAAAGACTTAAAGATTCCAGAACAGAACAGAGAAATAAAAATGCTGTTAAAATATATAACTCTGGAAATAAATACAAAGCCATTTCTAATGGTTTAGGCTAAAAACCTTTATTTTTAAATGTGTGACTGGTCTGCTAAAAATGTGAGCGCTCAGGTGTTTCTAGCCTCAGCCAAGGTCAGTGTTCATGCCTTCACAGTACAAAAAATGCAAAGCAAAAATGTGATTCAGGGATAAGTTGCAAGGAGAAAAACGCTCACCAAGAGGAACATTTATATTCATCTGATATTTGCCAGAAAGAACATGGATAAGTACAAAACATTGTGAAAACAATCTATAAACTAAAGGGTCTCATTATATCTTGTGTATAAGTGAATAAGGTGTGATCTGGTGGAGCAGCAGTCTATTACACTAGCCCACCAACTATCACTTACTGTCCAGTCAGGTGTCTACACAGACATGACTGGCTATGTCTTAGGGGAAATGTGCGGTGGCTGACATGGATTGGCGCCCTGTCCAGGATATTCTTGCCTTGCGCCCAGTGTTTTCTTTTGCAATAGGACCTGCTACAACCCTGACCAGGATAAAGCGGTTAATAAAAAATAAAAAAAAATCACTGAAAATTGAAAAATAAATAAAGAATTTTGTAGTACGAACATTATACCAGCAGTCCAATGTGGCAATGGCAGTGTGATGAGGGGTGTTTTGTTTGCTGAGTCAGATCCTGAAAAATGTCATTATTAAAGAAACAATAAATTCTACTCTCTATGAGAGCATATTTAAACTGAATTTAAGGACACAAGTCTGTGAGCTAAGGCTGAGGAGTAACTGGGTTATGCAGCAGAACAATGACTAATGTTTACTGTAGTGATATGGTTGTTGGGTAACGTTATTTGATACGTTATGTTTCAATATTAGAAAGGGCTAATGACTAGTTCACAGCACTAATTTTGCCATTTACTAGTCAATTTCCTGTTTTTTAGTATGAGTATTAAAGCTGAATGTAAATGTCGTGCATGTATTTTAAATTTCGTGGGCTGAAAGGTGCACACCCTTCTGCAGGACAATAAAGATTTCTGTTTTTTCTGCAGCTCCTCATGTGATCTATAAAACAGACAAGCCTCCAGATGAGCCATGTTCCGTCACTCAGTCTCTCAGCTATTTTCCTGAGGAGGAGGGGGTGGCCATTAATGTTACTGGCCCACCCAAGACTCCTCCCACCAACCTGACTGTAGTTACTGTGGAGGGATGCCCCTCATTTATCATACTCGACTGGGAGAAAACAGACAATGAAACAACAGGTAATCAGATCCTAGATGGCGAGTCACTGATCTGAACCAAACAGAGCTTTGTTCTATTGTTTGTGTGTTACAACTCTTGGCAACAGGGGAAGCTCAGTGGTCAAGATACTGGACTTAAGTCAAGCAATAACTTACATCACAAGATGCTTTTTGGAATACAGTATTATGAGATCATGCTATAAATAATTACATTTTGCAGCAGTTTGAGTGTCTGCTGTCATTACAGCAAATAGTATTAAAATAGAGAGACCTCTATGTGAGCCATTCAGCTACAACAACTGACCTTTTAAAAAGGCTACTAACAAAACTTATGTGTGAAATATGTCCGTGGAAATTTGTGCTAATTCAGTCAGAAGAGCATTTGTCTGGCTGGGCACTGATGTTGGTCAAGAAAGTGACCAAGTGATGCTCTAGGTCATTTCAAAGCTGTTTAGTGGGGCTGAGGTCAGGGCTCTTTGTAGGCCACTGATGTTTCTTCTTCATGTTATTATAGACCCTGCTTTGTGCACACAGGCACAGTCATTTTGGAATAGGAAAGGGCCTTCCCTAAACTCTTGCTGCAAAGCTGGAACCAGAGCATTTCCATTACATAATTGATTTATTACACCTACTAACAATCTCTGTGGCTAAAAGACATCAATTCAAAAATTAGAAGGGGTGTCCCAGTACCTTTGTCCATATTGTGTATTTACACAGCAATAACATTTATTTCATTAACACAGAACATTAACATAAATGTATTATTTTAAAAATAGGTAATAGTGCTTGCACCACTTGATAGAGCGTCCTTAAATATTCAAGTCTTGGTTTGTTTTAACAGAATATGATGTCACATCTTCTATTAAAAGCCCAAATGGAGACGAAGTATCAGTCGTAACAACCAATCAGACTCACACAGCTGTGGAGAACTTGAAACCAGAGAGCAGGTACGACCATGCTTAAACTTGTTTCTTCATCTCTGTACTAAGTCTTCTTAGACACTGAAATCACTGTTTTATCCTGTCCTTTATATTTTAGTTACGAGTTCACAGTGATACCTAAAAACGAGCTGGGTTCAGGACCCCCCAGCGAGCCAGTCAGCTTTAACACTGAGTCAGGTATGGAGAGAAGCCCAGCTCTCTCGCTTATTCATCTCACTTTTATTATCAACACTGTTTAGAACAACTTTTGTAGCCAAAGTCGAACCACAAAGCCACACAGAGGTTTGGGGAATCACTGGAAATCCTGGTACACAAAGAGAATTGACCATGTTTATTTTTTCTTTCTTTTTCTCATTTACTGTGCCATTCCCTCATTCTGGTGTTTATTTTGCCACTATCTAGTACAGAATGTTCTGCTTAAGTGGTAACCAACAGGTTGTTAGCCAAGCTGTAAATGCTATGACTAAACAACAGCCAAGTAAGCAATAATAACCATGGGTAAGGGTTCTTTAGAGAACATGCTTGCGCCTTTGCAGATTACTTTTATTGCACCAAGCCTGTGAAGCAACATTCTATTCATTCACCCAGCAAATAAAATTAATAAAATTAATTTACAAGTGACAAACACCTAAATCTGAATATTTGAGTGTTTAAGGTATTGCTCTAGTTCAGGGTCTTGCACAATGACTGTATGAATGTATACTTGCATTTGCGAACACTGATTTTGACACAAAAAAACAAATGTTGCTAGTGAACACAAAGCTGTAACTAGAAGCTAGCTATATTAGCCCAGCATTTAGGGCTAGCTGACATTAATGTGTCTAAAAGTCATTGTTTAGTTCTTAATCAAGACCATTCTTGTCCTAAATGTACTACCACTTAGAACTTGTATTGCTGTCAAGATGCACCATACATTTTCAAAAAAAAAAAAAAGATAGATCTGGACTGCAGGCAGGCCAGTCAATCACCTGTACTCTGTGTCTATGAAGGCATCCTGTTACCCTGTAGAAGGAGGCCTAGCATCACAATGCTAAATTAAACATGGCTTTCTCTTTGCATAACAGAGTTTCAAGTTGCATTTCTTGATACTCCACTGAGGTTATGCAGTGATTTCTGATTTCTAGATTTCTTGTAATCTTTCCACACATGATGTACAGTAGATGGTGAAACAGTGAATAGTGTTTTTTAAGGCAGTTATAAATGAATACATTAGAAACAGTAAATTGTGGCGTCAAATTGCAAATTTGTCATTGTCATTATGTTTTTGATGATATCACCACAAATCTGACATCTGATTAGCTTATACAGGACAAAAACAAATGGTCCCCACAATGCCCAGCTTTCTTTGTGCTATAGCCTCACATATCATACAGAAGTCATTTATAGTGTCACATGGACCATGTGCATGGTTTCTTAAATCAGCCTGTTATCATTGTCCAGGTTAGACTGCGTGTAATCAGTCCACTGGTAATATAATGGATCCAATATGGCCCATTTCACTGTGTCTGTGGAAACCTTGCTGTTTAGATCCAGCCCATGTCCAAAGGCCAGCAACTAATAGAAACCACATGAATGCTGACAGAAACTGATAAATTACAAGGCTAGGCTTTGTATAAAAAACAGAATTTCGCTTACAGCACAGAAAGGAAATCCAGTATCAACATACATCATGCATTTAGAAGTGCATAGGTAAATATTTTAATACAGACCTGCACTGATTTAAGTAGACCATAAGCAGAGCACACAGGCCCTAGGGAGCATACAGTTTACGCTAGCCCTATTTGTACAACACAGGAGTGTGATGGTCTAGTGAAGGTACAGATCTGTAGCAAGACAACCAAATGAAAAACTGAATGTTTGATGTGAAAGGATAAGAACGTAACCGAGAACACATTCACTACTGCAGTGATGGAAGTGAAAAGCAGGTGGAAAAATCTCTATACACACAATGCACAGGATTTATATTCAATCTAATTCAAATAGATTCACCACAGGTCTGTGATGTAATACCTATGGGATGAAAATAATATTCTATTATGTAACAAAACTGGCAGTAATGGATTCTTTCTTCTTTACAGCTGACCCGCGTGTGAGTGAAATCCCAACTGGTAAATGCTTTCACCACTTAGTCATTTTTTCAGTTTACAACAGCTAACAAGCATGAAAGTAACATGAGAATTCAAGAAAGCATTCTCATCTATTTATCTAGGTGGGTTTGCTCAGTAGCTTTTAGTCCTGTTGAACATATGAGTCCTGGGAAATGCCAGGACAATTTAAATTTAAGCCAGGGATCTGCATTGTATTTACCATGTGACTCACCATTCCAGAAATGCTGTTTTGATGGCATTATGAGACGGAGAAAAATGTTCCCATTAGATTTTACTCATATAATAAATCAAAGATAAAAACATTGTTTTAAACAATGTTTACTTTTTAATTATTGCTCTTTTGTCTTATTCTATGAGAACATTTTAACATTTTGCTAATCATTTATACAAACTCTTAGAAAAAATTTTAAGCAATTTTTGGGCATGAATTAACAGTGCAGGTTAAACACAGCATCTCTATTGGGTTCAAAAGAGACTAGACCAATTAAAAAATGTAAACTACCCTTTATGTTTGGGATGGGGTTATTGTTTGGCTGTATAACAAAAGTTCACCTTGGCTTCAGCTCATGGACAGATGACCTTACAGGTGCACTGGTGGTGCAGCAGTCTAAAACCCCAACTCATCACTGTTTGAGCTCTCATGTTTAAGTCTTAGCAGTGCGGGCAAAAGCATATTTAAATGGTGCAATTTGAAATGTTTCCAGCTTTTAGAGTTTTTATGTTATTGTGCTACAGATTCCACATTGGGGTTCCACACTGCTTTAATATATACAGTGTATCACAAAAGTGAGTACACCCCTCACATTTCTGCAGATATTTAAGTATATCTTTTCATGGGACAACACTGACAAAATGACACTTTGACACAATGAAAAGTAGTCTGTGTGCAGCTTATATAACAGTGTAAATTTATTCTTCCCTCAAAATAACTCAATATACAGCCATTAATGTCTAAACCACCGGCAACAAAAGTGAGTACACCCCATAGTGAAAGTTCCTGAAGTGTCAATATTTTGTGTGGCCACCATTATTTCCCAGAACTGCCTTAACTCTCCTGGGCATGGAGTTTACCAGAGCTTCACAGGTTGCCACTGGAATGCTTTTCCACTCCTCCATGACGACATCACGGAGCTGGCGGATATTCGAGACTTTGCGCTCCTCCACCTTCCGCTTGAGGATGCCCCAAAGATGTTCTATTGGGTTTAGGTCTGGAGACATGCTTGGCCAGTCCATCACCTTTACCCTCAGCCTCTTCAATAAAGCAGTGGTCGTCTTAGAGGTGTGTTTGGGGTCATTATCATGCTGGAACACTGCCCTGCGACCCAGTTTCCGGAGGGAGGGGATCATGCTCTGCTTCAGTATTTCACAGTACATATTGGAGTTAATGTGTCCCTCAATGAAATGTAACTCCCCAACACCTGCTGCACTCATGCAGCCCCAGACCATGGCATTCCCACCACCATGCTTGACTGTAGGCATGACACACTTATCTTTGTACTCCTCACCTGATTGCCGCCACACATGCTTGAGACCGTCTGAACCAAACAAATTAATCTTGGTCTCATCAGACCATAGGACATGGTTCCAGTAATCCATGTCCTTTGTTGACATGTCTTCAGCAAACTGTTTGCGGGCTTTCTTGTGTAGAGACTTCAGAAGAGGCTTCCTTCTGGGGTGACAGCCATGCAGACCAATTTGATGTAGTGTGCGGCGTATGGTCTGAGCACTGACAGGCTGACCCCCCACCTTTTCAATCTCTGCAGCAATGCTGACAGCACTCCTGCGCCTATCTTTCAAAGACAGCAGTTGGATGTGACGCTGAGCACGTGCACTCAGCTTCTTTGGACGACCAACGCGAGGTCTGTTCTGAGTGGACCCTGCTCTTTTAAAACGCTGGATGATCTTGGCCACTGTGCTGCAGCTCAGTTTCAGGGTGTTGGCAATCTTCTTGTAGCCTTGGCCATCTTCATGTAGCGCAACAATTCGTCTTTTAAGATCCTCAGAGAGTTCTTTGCCATGAGGTGCCATGTTGGAACTTTCAGTGACCAGTATGAGAGAGTGTGAGAGCTGTACTACTAAATTGAACACACCTGCTCCCTATGCACACCTGAGACCTAGTAACACTAACAAATCACATGACATTTTGGAGGGAAAATGACAAGCAGTGCTCAATTTGGACATTTAGGCGTGTAGTCTCTTAGGGGTGTACTCACTTTTGTTGCCGGTGGTTTAGACATTAATGGCTGTATATTGAGTTATTTTGAGGGAAGAATAAATTTACACTGTTATATAAGCTGCACACAGACTACTTTTCATTGTGTCAAAGTGTCATTTTGTCAGTGTTGTCCCATGAAAAGATATACTTAAATATCTGCAGAAATGTGAGGGGTGTACTCACTTTTGTGATACACTGTATGTTCTGTTTTGTCTCATGCTTATTGGTTATTAAATTAACTATAATGCCTTAAACTTCATATTGAAAAGTGCTTGTTAGCAATTGTAAAACATGTTTTAACAAACTGTTTCCACTTTTTTGCTACCAAATATAGTAGAAATCTTTATCTTTATTTTATAAATAAATGATTTTTATTTCTCTCCTGCAGGTAAAAATGCCATCTGGTCATCATTTCCATTTAAAGCAGACTCTTACTCAGAATGCACAGGAAATATGTATGTGAAACGCACATGGTATCGCAAATTTGTGGGCATCCAGCTGTGCAACTCACTCAGATACAAGATCTACCTGAGTGATTCACTCAAAGGTCAGTCCTTACAGTCCTTACATATTACTGATATGGATACAGTGTGTCGAAAATCATTTTTAGAAAACTTGTCAGTATTCTGCAGAAAAATGTATCAGTGAATTTAGTACAAAACAGAGTTTATAAATGTACAGCAAAAGCAGGCTGCCTGACTATCTAAAGTGTGCATACACTACATGGTTTTAAAATAAAGAGACTATGTTTTCAGTTATAACAACAGCCACTCTTTTAAGTTGGCTTTGCACAATATTTTAAAGTATGTCTGTGGGAATTTGTGCCCATTTAGTCAAAGGAGCATTTGTATGGCTGGGCACTGATGTTGGTCAAGAAAACCTCAATTAATTAACCATTTTATTCTAAAGCTGTTCAGTGGGGTGGAGGTCAGGGCTCTGCGCAGAACACTGGAGTTTCTTTCTAGACCTTGATTTGTGCACTGGGGCACAGTCGTGTCAGAAAGGGCTTTCCCTAACTGTTGCTGCAAAGTTGAAAGTATAAATTCCTTCATTCTCCAGCCACCTTATTAGTAACGCCATAATAATATTAGATGTCCCTCTCACACCCCCAGTGCTGGTTTTAAACCGATTTGGTCAGGTGTTGACATGGTTGCATCACAAGGGTTTAAAGTGTTCTGGTGCTTTGTGACATGGTGTATTATGATGCTGAGAGCAGTCTTTATCAGAAGGTAAATTCTGTCTGTTAACAGATTCACATGGTCACCAACAACACTCGGATAGGCTGATAGAATCCAGCTGTTTAAACAATACTCTAATGGTATTAGTGGCCTAACATGTGCCAGAACGTAATTCTCACATGATTACACCAGCAGCAGCAGCCTGAACTGCTGACACAGGACAGTTTGGACCAATGGATTCATGCACCAAATTCTGACCCTACATCAGCACAAAGGAAATTAATTAGATCAAATTTAATTAGACTAGGCAACATTGTCATAAACGAAGAGGTCTGCCTGCAACACTGATGTATTTTGTTTTTGCACTGTTCTGTGTAAACCCTAGAGACTGTTGTGTGTAAATATGTCCAAATTAACCAGTCCTGCACCAACAACAATTATTTTGAAGCCCCACTGAAAAGTTTTGGAATTAGACTGACAGTGTTTCATTATACTGTACAACCCTGTATTGTATAATGACAATAAAGTTGAATTGAATTGAATAAACTGGAACATAAACTGAGGCTTTCATGACCAACATCTAAGCCCAGCTATACAAATGCTCTTTAGACTGAATGGGCACAAATTTCCATAGATATTACTTCAAAGTCTTGTGAGAAGCCTTCTGATAAGAATGGCTCTTGTTATAGCTAAAAAAAACCCAAAGAGGTCACTAATTTAATTTTGGCCATATAGTGTATATCTAATAAAGTGGTCAGCGACTGCAAATACTGTAGCTGTTGGTCTTTCTTACAAGTTTTTATAAGTCATAAAGAAATGATTTTCTGTAGTAAGACAACTAATCTGTCTTATGGTTCCTTACTTCATGCTTAAGATGATATTTTTTCCACTGCTGCTATGTGTATTTACTTGTAGGAAAGTTTTACAACATAGGGGACGTTGCTGGCAATGGAGAGGATCATTGTCAATTTGTTGATTCCTATCTGGATGGACGGACTGGAGGCCCACCGGCAGCGAACCGGTTACCACTCCGAAAGGGTACACATATTCACCCGCACTTGTACTACACTGAGTAGAACAGTGCAGTTAATATTCAGCATTTTTAGTATTTTATGTAATGGTAAGTAACTGTTGTTGTAATGTTTTTGTATGCTTTATAACTAGGCACAAATGTTTTCATTTCTTTCAGGCTTTTTCCGAAGCATACGCCAGGAGCCTGTGAGGTTTGGAAAAATTGGTGGGAATTCCCACATCAATTACGTGGCCTGGTATGAGTGTGGAGTGCCCATACCTGGCTCGTGGTAGAAGGAGTGTTGCAGCTGTCAGAAAACATCGATTTATAACAATGTATGTTTTCTAAGAGATGGCAGTGGGTGCTTCCCAAAAATCGAATTGATGCTTTTTGGCCCATAATCATTTTCCTTCATTAGGGATGTATTCATTCTTTAAATTAGTTTAAAAAGAGAAATGAGTGAGGCTTGCAGATTGTGGATACACCAGTGCGTCCTATTAGAAGCTTTTACTAGTGTGATGTAAGCCTATGGTAAAAAGTATTTCCCTTTGCAAAACAACGTGCAATCTAAACTTACAAAAATGTCAGCGTAGAGATGTAAAAGATCCTGTATACATTTTAATATAAACACTTCATGCGGCAGTGTAAAACTTTGTGGGATTTGGAGCCCTCTCTGGTAATAATATGTTACTGCAAGAAACAAGCATTTTATAGCGTGAGTTGGGCTGCAAATGCCTTTCTCGTTTAGAACTGCAAGTGGCAGGTCAGTAGATATTTTTATATAATTAAATAATGTTGCTTCTAGGCTGCTTGCATATCTGACCTGACAGTTGTGATGTATGTGCAGATTCATTATGAGTCGCTCACTGATCAAGGAGGTTTCATTAAACAAACATAAAACAACAAACATTGGTTAATCCCTGAATTCCTTGACTGCTACAATGTGAGTAATGAAAAACATTACAAAACTAAATCAGAAGCACACAATGTGAAAAAATGTACAGAACTTACAGTGCTATGTACGCAGTTGTGCATGTAATGCTTATTGTTATTTATATGCAGAATAGATATATATATATCAGATATTTAGATTAAATTAAGAAAGGAATTATTGAAAGTTATTGAAAGTATGGGGTAGCCGGCTCCCTGAACGTTTGAATCTTGTATATTATTGAATAAGTTTTAAACACATAATGCATTATACAAAACACTCATTATGCAATAGAATTGTTTGCATTAGGAACATTTATCTGGTTTGTACATTCATTGTTTTTAGCTACACCAACCATACCGCTAAAATTTGTGGGTATACAATTACTAACTGTAGTCCATCTATTTCTCTGTACACTTGTCACCCCCCTGTATGCCATGTAGCAATCAAAAGGGACCCCCACTGACCAGATGATGAGTAGTGGATCATTCCCAGCACTGCAACATGATAACATGGTAATAGTATTGTAGTGTATGTTATTCTGGTGTATCATGTGCAGCAGTGTTGTTGGGATTTTGGCCTCTTTATTAGAGAGGCATTTACTGTTTACTGTTGGCATTTATAGTAGATGTACAGTCCTTGCTCTAGTATTTTGTTGATGTACACTTTACAATCACCGGATAATGTTGGCTTTATATTTTGGTTGGAGTGTTATTCTCCTCCCAACTAAAGAACATGCAATCAGTGCGAGTCCCTTTCAAATAATAAATTGGATACAGTTAGTAACTGTATACCCACAAATTTGACCTGTGCGCTAGGTGTAGCTTCTAAAATAATTATGAACGTACACACCAGATAGACGTACCCAATAAAGTGCTTGGTGAGCGTGAAGATTTTTGGCTTTATAAACACATATTACAATACATAAAGAAAGTGTATGTCAAGCTGCTCAGTAAATTAATCCATACAAATATAGAGAGACATAGCAAGAAAGATACATGGCTAATCATCTACCAAGTCTTTTCACCAGCTTGTAATTTACTGTTGGGGATTTTACAATCTGATTTTATAGACATGTTTTGAACAGTGTTTAAATGTATTTTTGGTTTTCAGTTGCAAATGCTACAAAACATATTGCTTTTATAGCAGAACATTCTTTGTGGTTTCTTTGTAAACTCGCAAAAGGAAATAAACATACTTTTTTAGTTCTTATTTTCCAGACATTGCAGTGCCACTTGTGTTCTTTTCTTTAATTGGGGATGTTGGAAGCTTTAAGAAATCACTGTAATTATTTCTCACTCACAGTAATAATCATGGCTGCAGTCCAAAGCACAGCATACAAAATAACAAAAACAAAGAAAACACAAGTTAACGTGTATTTTAATTCCTAGCTATTTAACCCTTCAGCATGAGAACTAGAAATTAAATGTCTGTTTTCTTTAAGGACATCTTTATTCTTTAAATGCACTTTAGGGATTGAAGAATATAACCCAAGCATGTAACATGGCCTACAGTATAATAAATTCTCCAGCTTAAATCTCCAGCCCTTATATCTACAACCGTTTGCAAACAGGGTTGGACCAAATTATTATGATTTTGTTTTTATGAGTTATGGTCAATGCCAGAGACAGGCAGGTCACCTCATTTTACGAATACATTCAGCCTTAATTCCACTGTCTTCGTTTCTCTTCCTAGCTCCCATTCCTCGCATCCTTAAAAAGAGTATCTATTTATCGAGGAAAGAAAGTAAAAAAAAATGGGACGTCAGTGCCACTGATAAGTATCAGCACAAAATGTCCAATAGCTCCCCCTTGTGGAGAGACTTTCACCTGTGTTTTAAGCTCAGTCTATACAAAATGTGCATATATTAAAAAATGTATGTATGAATGTATATGATATTCCTTAGTGACGGTCTCAGGCCCAAATATATAGAAAGATTAAATAAAAATGGCATCCGGTGTAACAAAAAAAACAAAAACTGTGCCTAAAGAAATATGCTGCAGAATGATCAAGCAACCGAAAGGAATCATCAAAACATCACAGTGCAGAAAAAAATGCATTTGAATTCCTTGTCCTCAAAAGCAGGTCTGAAAAACAGACCCTCAATTTCTGAGAAACTATAAAAGAAAAAAAGCAAACCTTCAGACTTTTAGTCTCATAGTCTTTATTTACCTCCAGAAAACAAATGTTACAGTTTATACAGAATGACTTGTGCCACTGCAGAGGACCAGTCAAGAATTACTAAAAACCAGAAGGCAAAAGACAAAAAGGTGAATACTGGGGGAAGAAAAACTAAACTATGTCATTTCCTTCAGCTGTGATTAAATCTAGTGTTTTAACAAAAAGCTGATTTAACACACAAAAACACCAGCGAGGAGACAAAGAGTTAAAATAAAACACATACTCACACCAACACACATTCATGCACAGCGTCTTCCTCACACAGCTGATCAACATACACCTGCAAACTCCTACACCATTTGGTCTCAACTGTGCAATCATACACCACTTCATTTCTTTCATTCACATTCACACACACACACCAAACGCAGGATATGGGGTTACTATGATTTGTTCTCCGAGTGCTGCTGCTAGATTTTACCGGTACCCGGGCCCGGGCTGGGCGTAGCCCTGGCCGTATGGGGGGCGGTTGCGGGCATAGGGATTGGAGCTCCCAGGGGGTGGAGTCACACCTGGAGGCTGGGTATATGCAGGACGAGGCTGATACCCCGGGCCAGTTTGGGAAGTGGGTGGAAGGCTGTAGTTGGCTGGTTGCTGGGGGGCCTGGGAAGCATAGCTTTGAGGTGGAAACTGAGAGGGTGGGTATTGGCCAGCTCCCTGAGGGGGATTGCCCTGTGGTTGACCACTGAATCCAGGAGCGGCGCCAGGAGCAGCAGCCTGAGCCTGAGCCTGAGATGTTGGGGTGGGGTAATTCTGGAACTGTTGTTGAGGGGGCGGGGCTTGAGGACCACCAGGCTGAGTAGTGTAACCACCTAGAAAAACAAAAACAAGGGTCATTATAAAACACTGAACATTGACGTAAATAAGATCAAAACGCAGTGTTAACAACTTAAATACACTATGAGTGTATACATTTATAAATCATTATTTAATTTACATACAGCCACTATATGGCCAAAAGTATTAGGATACCTGAACATGAGCCTACTGGACATCCCATTTCAAAAACAAAAAGTATTAAAACAGAGTGACCTCTATGTGATCTTTTCAGCTATAATGACAGCCACTCTTCTGAGAAAGCTTCTGACAGGACTTTAAAGTATGTCTGTGGGAATTTATGTCCATTCAGTCAAAAGAGCATTTGTACGGCTGGGCATTGATGTTGGTCAATAAAATCTCAATTAGCGTTCCAGTTCATCCTAAAGCTAAAGTGATGCATAGGCTTTGTGCAGGCCACAGAAGTTTCTTTAAACTGCTTTTCTTCATGTCTTTACAGAGATTATTATGTGCACAGGAGCACAGATATGCTGTATTTTGTACATCTCAAACATTAAATAAGATAAAGAACCAAATTACTTTGCAGATATTAAACAAGCAAGTTTCTCTCACACAGCCCCTTATAATGATGCACACTATGTTTAACCCATATTATACAGAACTGTAACAGCTAAAGTCTAACTTTGAGTGATGTGATGGTGACTTAACCTGTTAAAATAAACTAAACATGATCCTTTAGAGATGTGTTACGTTTCTGGGCATTATTTAAACCATCCATCATCTACTTCTGTCCCACAGAAGGTTTGCAGGCCTTTTACCACAGAATCTATCCCCTGCGTGATGTTCATTAGTGTGCTGAACACATTAAAATGTTTAAACCAGTGAACTTATCCTCATGCTATCAGAAATGTTCACTTTGTTGCATCCGCCCTATGAATGTAGCCTAGGAGCATATGCTGGTCATTAATTCAGCTCTGAATAAATCCTACCAACAAGCAAACCGGCAGTGAAAAAAAAACTTCGTGCTGGCAGGGGAGTCCTTAGTAAAGAACAAACTAATTAAGTAGCAGCAGGTCATGTGGCGTTCAGCAACAGTTTAAAAACTTCCACAAAACTGTGTGCCAGGAAAACAGCTTTTGTTTTCGCCATTATGTGTGCACAGTGGCACAAATAACAAACTCTATAAAAATCAGTCAGAGGGTATGTAATGCTCACTCTGTTCCCCTACAGTGAGTAAGTGAGAGTGCAGTGGTGAGGAACATTACCAGGATACTGTATGCCATACTGCTGCTGAGGAGTGGTTGACTGCTGAGGGGGGTATCCACCCGGAGCCTGATACTGCTGATACATCTGACCTGTGTCATAAACATACATATATTATATATGTGTAATTTTATATTAAATATGTACAATAGAAAGAGAGAGAGAGAGATTTACTCAATGTTTTACTCTAATCAGACCAGTATGAGCTTTTATCACACATCAAAGGATTGAAGCACATGGGAAAAGTCTGAAATATTTTTTAAGAACATTTATCATTCTACCATTTCCTCTTTAAGCTAACTAATCCCTTTGACATGTGACAGTGTGTGAATTTTCCTGTCAGGCTTTTGAAAGTAAAGTATTTAGAAAGCCCATTTCAATCAAATCCACTGAAATTTTTGTACAGTGACACTGTGGAGCATCACAAATAATTATCCACATAAATAAGATAACACTACACTAATCAGTTGCACCAAATCAGTGGCATCAGTTGTTTTATTGAAACTTCTGTATTATTATAAAAGCCTATGAATTAAATTTTTATGTTAATTTGATGTTTTGTATATATCAATAATGGATTTTTACATTATCAGCCTTGTGTTAAAAGACCACAGTTATATGCATTAAAAAGATATTTAAAAAAAATTGTGACCAGCGATCCATGTTAAGTTGTAATTAACTGTGGACCTGGCATGATCTAAACATTTACAACTGATCAAAGTAATCCTGCCAAATTATTAACTGACTTGTTCACCAATTAGTTTGAATATAAAGGCATTTCAAAACCACAATGTATAGCAGCGTATTTACTCTGCTATATTTGTCAGATGTGTCAGTACCTATCTAGCGTAAGTCTACTTGGGTCTGCTGACCAGCTGCACAACACTAAAGAGAAAATACTGACCACCCTCCGAGAACTGTGACCCCTTTAAAGAACTGGACATGTACCAAAGGACACAACTGACTGAATGGAACATAAGAGTTTCCAAAGTCACAGAGGCTGTGTTTTGTGTGCACATCACTACAACACAGATGAGACGTGGGTGTGCTTCAAAACGTGGCATATTGCTGGACGGATATAAATAAACTACTAAAAAGCATCAAAAGGCTGATGATTTATGACTTTTTATATCCACGGTAAGCCCAGCACGACCGGCCAAGGCTTCGGAAACACGACACGTTTCTCACATGCACTTGGGTGACACGGAGAGTTCGGTGAAAGCAACACAAAACAGAATCCAGTATGACAGAGGAAAACATGATGCTCCTCACCAGCTTTTACTTAGTCTTACTGTAGAACTGTAGCCTCTTTTTTCTGTGTGATGAAGTCACTTTAAAAGAACTTGGGTTGCAGTCAGTCTGAGGCTATATACACTGGGGATTTCCTAAAGTGTTTTAGCAGTGATCCTGTCCTCCGTTTGAGTTTTTGCAGATATAACAGGACACAAAGTGTATGTGCGTGCATATGCTTGTGCAGGTGTGGAGCTACAGTGCCAAACATCAGGCTTTCACTAAATAATAGTGTGTTACCTACCAAGTATTCCTTTCACTATCATAAATGCTAATTTTTCCAGACTTTCCTGTCTGTGCCCTTCAGAATTCATTTCACATTTCCTAGATTTGTGTTAAACTCCTAGAACAAGGTCGGCATTTTCAGGACTTGAAATAAGTGAGAGTCATTTATGCAGCCTTTGAAGGATTCCTGTAGAGTTCCTGTAAGCACCCAATATCACATTATACCAGCTGTGCTGGCTTTGCTCATCAACCCAACAGTGTCAGCTTGATGGTGATTGGGCTTAAACCGCTAACCTTTCCAATACTAGTCCACTAATTTAAAAGCGGAGCTGTCACTGAGCTACCCCTGCCGTCTGCACCCTACAGTCCAGTCCCACTCCATAAACACATTCTAATCATCAGCAAATATCTGACTGGGTTTCCATAAGATCAACTTTGATTATCTACAACTGACAGCCGGATGACAAGAACGTTAGTGATTGGTGGTCCAATTCAATGAGAGACCATTGTAAATTACAGTAAAATTGACCAATCATATCATCCCTCTAAATGAACGGGCTTTGTTATCGCTAACTTTGAAAGGTTCTGACTGCTGTGGGGACACTGGTGCAGTGTAGTGCACATAGAGCTTGTCTGATGTCATTATCTGTAACAAAGATTTTTGAATAAGAATTTAGTTATTTGCTTATTAAATTTGTTGTCTTGTTTAGGTGAAAATCTCTGTGCTGTTTACTTGTTGCATTTCTAAGGCTGAACTATCGTCTTTATTTGTGTTTCTTAGCCTTTGCTGTACTTTAGTAGAGGACTCAGTAAACAAGAATAGATTTTTTTTTCAGAAGGGAGGATCAGAGGGCTGAGGTTTAAGAGTCAGAGTTTGTCACTGGTAAACAGCAACAGGCTGCAATCATACAGAGGTTTATAACATTTTTTTGTTATTGTCATGGCGATGTGATTATTGTAGCTCATTCAGAGCGTCTGTGTATGTTTCTGTTACTACCATCCACTGTAGCAGCAGAAGGCTGTTGGACTCCTGAGTAAGGTGCGGCACCCTGAGTGGCACCAGCAGAAGGATGAGCAGCTGAGGAAGTTGAGTTAATACTGTCAGGAGTTCCAGAGCGCTCCTCCGCTACAGCTGCTGCTGCTACTGCTGGGGCTGAAGGGGCAGAGAGAGAAAACAGCACAGCGGTGATTATTTAAGCCAGTAAGGGCCAGAAAATTAGACCAGTTTGGCAATATAGACTTCTCAATATAGACTTCTCAATATAGACTTCTCTGACACAATGGCATTGTATATGTTACTGTTAATAAAGCTTATAACAGCTTAACCAGTAACAGGGATGATTCATAAATACTCAGAAAATGTTTGTGTTTACCTGGAGCGGGCTCATCAGACAACCCAAATGCTGAGATGACATTCTTGCTGACCTCCTGGTTTTTCAGGGGGTCAAAAGCAGACATGCTGGCAGCACTAACAGGAGGGGCCTGCTTCACTGCAGCATCGACAGTCTCCACACATTCTATAACACATCCACCGGCAAGAATGACTTTCAGTTATAAATGCAAGCTGGATATGGTGCCTGTGTGTGGCACCCTAGGGTCAGGTAAAAATTAGAGCTGGCTCGTCACCACTTTTTCATGTCCGATACGATACAGATACTGCAAATTGAGTATCTGCCGATACCGATACCAATCCGATAATGTCATTTCTCCTCTCAAACAACTAAGCAGTAATAATACATGTCTCAATGCACCATGGTTAAATTAGCTATCTAAATAACAATGCTCAGAGTGTTTTAGCAGCATTTTTGGCTTGTTTAACAAAAGTGTCTACAATTGGAAGATGTGGATGTCAATCAAACGCGACGGACCAATTAGAACTGACGCAGAGTTGAGATTTTCCATTAAAGTTCTGTCATGTTTTCAGATTATTAAACCCTGCTGGATTTTGAAGAGGACATCTGTGGCTAAACGGGAAACGGTGTAGTTTGTTTTATTTCATATCACTAATGGATTAATCATTGAGAATGTGAGCGATCTCCAAGAGATAAGATAGGTTCAAGATATGTTATTGTGTTTAAACAGTGTTTTTAGATGTGGCAGTAGTAGATGATTTTTTTAAATGCTAAAGTTGAAGTAGATCAGTGTGTTTTAATTTCTACAGCAGTAGCTGATAAAGGCAAGCTGGCAATAAACAGCACACTGTTGGAACGTATTTTCATCATTATTTGCTTTACACACAAACAATGGCCTTATTTTCATTAAGTCTTATTTACATTAAGTAACAGTATCGGATCAGATTACACGTTTTTTTTCTTCCAATATCCGATCCAGTGATTTGGGCCAGTATCGGATAATAAGGCCAGCCCTAGTAAAAAAAAAAAAACAACACTGTATGACCAAAAGTGTATGAACCCCTCCTATGAGTGTATGAGCCCCTCCTAATTATTGCTAACAGGTGAATAAATATTTGCTTTCAACTTAGTGGCAGCAGTTTAGAAAGGCCATTTCCAGTACTAATATATTGAGGAAACAGTGCAGTTAACAGGATGTCATTTGTATTTATTTTACATTTAATTTTGGTTATAAATGCAAGTTTAAGTACTTTTGCTTTCAATTTTACTGAAAATCAGCTTTGGATTTTAAATTGACACTATTTTGTCATTACTGTCAGCATTTTACAAGGTTAGTACAAAAGAAGATAAAAATGAGCATCTATTTAAAAACTGTATATTGCTAGTGAATATTATTTCAGTGCCAAATCCCTCAATGGATGAGTTTCAAAACAACATGTCAGACTGGTAATAATATCAGGTTGTCTTAGGTCAAACTGCGAGCCAAAACCCCTTACTTCATAATCTTTCAAAAGGTCTGGCTTTTGTCAGTAATCAGGTTGCACATTTTTTGAAAGAGTCATTAGGGGACATAATACTCGATGAATATTCAATAAACTTTTTACTCTAATTTTGTAACTGTCCCAACTTTTTTGAGTGTGTTGCAGGCATCAAAATGAAAGTGTGTTTAAGGTTATATTCTGGTATACCCATCTGTGGGTTGTTGTTCTCCAGTGCGGGCTCTGCAGGTGGCTCTAGACTGTCCAATAGGCTGTTGATTCTGTTCCTTAACTGGATCAGCTCCTTGCGCAAGTGCTTCACCTGAGACGACTCCAGCGGACGCGGCTGCCCATTTACTGTAAAAAACAGTCATATGATACTTTTAGTTGGAGGCGTGCAAATATGTACAGTTCAATGAACTCTGCAGATTATGAAACCAAACTACTAAAAATGCAACTGGGTGTCTGACAGTAGAAAGTGGACTGTTATGTTAATGTATTTTAAAGAGGCTGCTGCTAGAACTCCTTTAGGCTCTTTTGCACACCCACTCTCCAGCGCTGGCTGCATAATTAGACCTGGCCTTGTTCTAGTCACATGTTTGGGACACAAGTGTGCATGTGAGGTTGAAAAGCCAGAGTCCAGCATAGTCCAGAACACTACAAGCTTGGCCTAGAAAAACAAATCTCTGAATTATCTCCTTCTCGCCCTATTTTTATGTTCCACTTGCGAGAAAAGAACGGGGATGTAATTGAAAACACTGGACAGGAAATAACATCATCTGACTGGGTGAGATGTTGGGCTTAAACAATTAGACGCACATATAAACATGTTCCATTTATGCTGATGCTCAAAAGTAAATCCATGTTGACGTCATGTACCAGCTTTCATGACTACGCTTAACCTCCACAAATCCTGCGCAAGCTGTCGTTATTGTTTTGACACAGATTCAGAGCAAATTTAAATACAGAATGTGTTTGTGTATAAAAATCCTTCATTCTCAGCATGAATTTCACTCCAGCTTGTGCTGTGGCGCCCTCTGGTGGACGTTTCCTACAGAATAACGCTTGCCTAGTGAAAGACTAGTGCAACATCTGCAGATGCAATAGTTAAATTGCAACCGGCTGCAACAGTCACACTTGCTTGTACAGTACGTACTTTAAATGTTATAGTAAAAGGGTTTTCTCATTTAAAAATTCAGACAGACTAATGTATTTTTTTCGCCTACCACATGGTAACAATGGAAAAAATATTGTTATATTTCTAAACCTAAAAACACTCAATCTTGAAATAAAGGAAAATACTGTAACTGAATTATCTTTCCAAATTAATCTAAAGTTTAGGAATTTAACACGTAATTTCGTCATTTGTTTACTTGCAAATGCATTGGAACGTGCTGGCTTAAAGAAAAGGACACTTGATCTCTTGTCTACACAACACACACTACATAATTTAGTGAAGGAAGCTCTGAATGCACCAGTGCAGTCGTTGACGGTGCACAGCAAGCATAAGGGCTTATAACACTAAATTATATGGCCAGAAGTATTTTGACACTTAACCATGAGTTTGTTAGACATCCTATTTAAAAAAAAAACAATAGTATTAAAATATAGTGACCTCTATATGATTTTTTTCAGCTATACAAGCAGCCACTTTTCTGAGAAGGCTTTTCACAAGACTTTGAAGTTTGTCTGTGGGAAATTGTGCCCACTCAGTCAAAAGAGCATTTGTATGGCTGGGAACTGATGTTGGTCAAGAAAAACTCAATGAATGTTCCAGTTCATTCCAAAGCTGTTCAGTGGGGGTAAGATCAGGGATCTGTGCAAGTCAGCAGACTTTATTTAAACCAAGCTTTTCTTTATAGACCTTGCTTTGTGCACAGGGGCACAGTCATGCTGGAACAGGAAAGAACCTTTTCTAAACAGTTGCTGCAAAGTTAGAAACATAGAATTTCCTTTTATATAATTAACTTATTATACCCGTAAGCCTGTGATGTAGCTAAAAGACATGAATTCAGAAATTACAAGGAGTGTCCCAATACTTTGTCCATGTAGTGTACTTGTACAATACTTATCAAAACAAATGTCAGTACTGTAAGGTACACCGACCACCTTCATAAAAATCTATGCTCTAAAAACTCAGTCATGTTGACCTTCAGTCACCTTCATCAGTGACCTTCCAAAAAATAGCTTTTGCTGGGAACCAGGATGTGAACCAGTCATTCAGTGCTTTTCTGACTAAGACTGAAGCTAAACACTTACTCCAGTTTATTAAATGCATCCATGTTCGGAATTTCACATGGCCCATCATGCCATGTCGGAAAATTAGAAGCAGTGGTTTTAATATGGGGCACTTTTGTTGTTAAAATAAATGTCAACAATAAAAATCCACATCAGCAAAACATATTTTATAATCAATGGCTTTAATGACTAAATGTTGCAGGGCTGGAGAGTTATTTAACATGCCTCGATGGCTTTTAGGGATTAACACAGGGACATTTTATTCAGACAGCTGGAGAGGGATTATCTGCTTCTACGACAATCAGTATTTACCAATGGAAGTCAGGATCAAACATCCGACTGTGGTTTCTCAATTCAGAAATTTTTTGCTTTACCAGTCCTCTGTGTGTGTGTGTGTGTGTGTCTGCGTGCGTGCGTGTAATTTTATTTCCCAATACTGATAAAATAATACTGATCATGGAATATAAAAGTATAAACAAGTAGATCCAGAAGAGTAATTCTAATGATGTATACATAGATCCTCAGAAGTGTTTTGGCTCGCAAACCTCACCAGTTAACACTTACCAAACAGAGTGAGCTTCAATATTCTGCTGCACTGGATGGCAAAGGACAGATCAGAACTATCAAATATCGTAATGAGGTCATCATCTGCAAAAGAAAAGTAGAGAAACACCAGTAGAGAGGTCAATAATTATTTAAGTTTACATGAAATGATGGTCACTTTTCATTGGTACAGCCTAAACACACACAATAAACTCAGTTCAGAGGGGAATCTAACTTTACATGCAAGTTAGATGAAGAGCAAAGCATCCAGAATGATGCACATACTTTTCTGCACCCGATTCATAGACTCATTTAATAGTGTAAAAATCTGCATTTGATAAGAACACAGTTGCTTAGCCACTACAAACAACATGAAACTCACCTAAATGTATTTAGGTTTAGCAAGGAATTACACAAATCTCTGCTAATTATTTAGAAATGTTAGAAATGATCAGTCAGTTAACCAATAACAAACACGGGAGTCTTTGTTCAAGGTAAAAGTGCGCCACTGTTAATCTAAGCAGACTTAATTTTTATATTATTTAAATCGAAAGTATTATGCAACGAAATAACAAATGGAAGCTGGTTTGTGCCAGTATGGAGACAGACAGCATGTTAAACTCTGTCTTTTTTCAGAAATAATTTGAATTTTTGCATGATCTGCAATGATTTTGCATCATGTCCTAGTTTAAAGGTAGAAATACTACATTCTGAAAGCTGTTTAAAATCTACATCCTAAAAGCTCTTGTTCCGTGGGCAGGATGTTTAAAGTTCCATCCCCTAGGCACACTGAAAGAAGTTGGTTTTTAAATATATATATATATATAACAACATACAGTCAATATTTTGGCAATATTTGAAGGAGGATATGTGTTCCATTACTACCGTATAAGTTCAGTGACTTACAGAAACACTTAATGCTGCTTTCTTATTTATCACTCTATCCTACATTATGTACCGCTGAGCTAAAATCACCTTCATCCTTGTACTTGATGGTGACTTCATCACTGCTCTGGAGCTGGCCACGGAAAACACGCTGCATCATGAGCAGGAGCTCATCGTAGGTAATGTCCTCATTGTGGATGGGGATGCGACGGATGTCATCACCCAGCTGAGCCTTAATGATCAGCTTTCCACTCAGGTCCAGCTGGCCATTCATCCTGCTAAATCACAAACACACACACATAGACACAGACATATAAGTAAAGCTGTTTGTTGAACTTCCAAAACCCTACACCAGCAAAGCTCAGGACCAAAAGCATGAACTGATCATTTAAATATACTTATTTAAAACTCAACAACAAGCAATCATTGGTCTAGTTGAATGAGTTCCTCTAATACGGTATATCCTTGTGTCTTATTTAAGTGTTTATTTAGGATTAGGATACAAATAAAGTCTTATCTTTAGGCAGACCTATTTAGGTTGAGATCTTCTAAACAGATATGCTTGTGATTTAAAACATTTAAGTTCAGCTGAAATGACCAAGTTTAAAGAAATTATGTGTTTAACTTGGCTGCATATTATAATTTGCAGTACTGAACCATACAGTGCACAAGTCATTAGCATGCAGTTCTAACTCCAACTGTCAGAACAAACTGAGTATTAACCCTACACCCCTTTGAAACAGTTCATCTCTGGTGACTATGGCCAGTTGCCCACTGAGCCTGATTGAAAGAAATGCGATATGCAGCACTGTCCACTGAAATAGAAGAAAGGAAAATAGGACCGCGATCAAATTGGGACCCAGTAATCTGACCCCAGCTACAGTATTATTAAGACTAGGTGTGCGCAGTACAAACTTAATTCTATATCAAAATACTTTTCAAAAACGGTATCAAATCAAATAGTCATACAAAAATGATCACTATTTTAATAAAATGTAAGTAAAGTTAAATATATCCTTTTAAGTGTAAGTACATTGCTGATAAAAGAAGATAAACGTCGGATCCACTTATTAAATAAACCGTGTGTGTTTTTACAAACGTGGAATTTAATGGTTTATCACAGAATCCACAGACTGGGCAATCTCACACCATACATTTAAATACCGGCTTATCTTTCACCACTAATACAGGTGAACTCTACAGCAGCACAGTCTAAGGGTCAGAGGAAAACAATGATTTGGCAGGCACACAGACTTTGGCCAGAATCAACTCACTCTAATGTAAACCCTCTATAGAAAAAACCTATAAGCAAATGATTCTCTGGCTACTAAAAATATTTAAATTCAAGGTTGCCATGCTGTTACAGTTGAGCCTTTAATTACTTAGACTGTATATGGTCACAACTGTAAAAGCTTTCTGAATAAAAACATCCACTAAATGCTGTAAATAATTATTTTCATTAAGTCAACAAAAGACTCAAAGCTCTCGATCATGTAGTTGACTGTACTGTATAAGATTATTGTACGAATGACAACTACAGGTCATTCAGCTCGTTAGACATTTGTTACTAATTACTGGCATCACAATAAAAGTACATTATAAAATACAATACGAAAATAATTTTTCTATTTTTGTTGAGATCTGAAATGTTGTTTTGCTTGGTTATGAATGCAACTTGGTATTGAAAAAAACTTAACTGTGTGCTTGATTTCAGTGCAATTTATACCTAGTTGTTTCCCAAATGACTTTCTTGTTAGAGAAATACATTACATGGTATTAAGACAGCTAATTATTGAGTTCATACTAAGTTGTTTTAATATCAGTGATATAAAATCAATCAAACACGTTCCTGGAGAAAGTTTTCAGAGAAAAGTATAGGCTTTTATGGGGTACCAACTCCATATTACTCTCCACGATGTTGGAATGGGATGTCCAAAAAGCTCACTGCCAGGTGTCTACATATTTTTTTTGCCCACATAGGGTATTTCTGGCCTGAGAATAAGTGACAGCAAGCTTATAACGCCACCCACCATGTAGTAGGTAAAATTTAGATTAAACAATTAAAACAACAAAAAGCCAAACCAGTGCCCCACTGGTAAGTGTGCTGGATGTCCTACAGGACCATGGGCGAGGTTAGGCCGCTTTACTTTACACGATACACATCAAATCATCACAAATTCTATCACCCTAAAAACATCGGAGAAAGTGTTCATACAGTTAAATTCGCTGCTGAAAGAAGTGATGGGATTATATGACCCGCCACGCCTAATAAAAAAATGAACTGGTGGCAGGACATGGCTTTCATCAGGCCATTTTCACCCTGCCAAATACTGATCCATCCGAATCCCCGTTCTGCCAACCAAGCAAAGTGTTTGTCTTTTCAACCCGTATTAAAGCCTCCTGCGCGATGATTGGCTGGTAGTATTCGGCTCATCCAATCAGCAGCAGGCTCTTATGATCTATTGATTTCACTACCCAATCACAGAGCGGTATCTTAACCAATACGTGTGGGTTTAAAAACTAGCAGCTGCTACAGCAATTTCCTGCTAAAAAAAGCACCACACAGAACGAAAGCATCTCAGCCGGCGTCAACACCAAAGCAAGAACGTTAAATATTTAATTTAAAGTATAGTGTTGACACAGAACTTAAGAATATTTAATTATCTAATCGTGTTATGCGCGTTATTAGATGAAACGTATTTCTTGTTTCCTCACCGCTTCAGAAGATAAACTATTGCTAACACATAGCTAACAAAAACAGGTTAGCCATGAAACGGTGAAATGACACATATCGTTTACATTTTTACATACTGTATGTGTTACATTGAACTAACACAGATACGTATAAAAACAGAATATTGATGTGTACCTGGTGTTAAGGTGTCTATCCCACAGCAGTAACGAGTGTTTTGGCAGGACTGGCACCGTCCAGCCCTTCGCATCCGGAAATAGCCGAACCTGCAATTGAACTAAGAGTCGGTTCACAAAAGAATCGATTCTCCAATTCTCTGAATTCAGGCATTCCAGATACAGTAGAGTCGATTTCGCAGACAGAGGATTTGTAAAATTAAACTTCTACTTTTATCTTGGCAATAGATAGAAGCTACGTGCACGTGTTGAAAACACGATAATATGACTGTAATTTATGTGTCAGTTGTATTGTTTGTGTTTTTGTTACATTAAGTCAATACTAATAATGCACTTTGTAATTAATACTGAAGTGTTATTTTACGATGTCTAATTTCCTGTCCTGTGTTGCAAGTTTTAAAATGCTTCGTTTTTAGTTTTGTGGAATCGACTTTTGAATCGACTCTAACACCTTTCCTGAGTCCCAACTCACTGAGATCAGAGTCAGTGTCGACTCCAACGTTTCTGGAATCAGACGTCCCGATCCCGTACGTGGCGAACACACAGCGGCGCATGCGCAGCAGACTCGCATAGCTAATTATTATGTTGATTAGATTAAATGAGTAAAAGCAGCGTGGTATATTATGCCAGTTTCAAAAGGAGGGGTCAACAATTTCCCCAATTCTCGCCCAGAACAGACTCAGTTCTTTATGAAACATTACACGACGTGTCGTACACATTCGAGACGGGTACATTGTGAGGAAAGGGAATGCAGTCAGAAAAAGTATTCATATAGACTCAGACAATGCTTTATTGGTATTTGGAGGCATATCATTAATTTTACATAACTGATTTTATACATCCGATAGGAATGGGTGTGTTTGAAATATCTGAACTATATAATTAGAAGGGGTGTCCCAATACTTTCGTCCATATAGTTTAGTAAGAATGTAGCACTATTTTAAACAGCAAATAAAAATGACAAACAGAAAATGGAAAACTGTATATGATTTATAAAATGTGCTTCATAATGTCTCAGAACTTTCCCCGAAACACAAAGTTTGTACTTATGTTTCCATAATTCAATTTAATTTACTGAAATTTCCTTTCATTCAGAAAAATGGGGCAGCATGGTGGCTCAGTGGATAGCACTGTTACCTCACAGTGAGAAGGTCCTGGGTTCAATTCCCAGGTGAAGTGGTCCGGGTTCTTTCTGAGTGAAGTCAGCATGTTCTCTGTGTCTGCGAGGACAAGCTCTGGTTTTCTCCCACAGTCCAAAGACATGCAAGTTAATTCAGGTGAATTGGAGATACACAATTGACGGTGTTTGACACTGAATTTGAACTGATGAATCATGTGTAACCTGTCATGAAAGTGACCAAAGTGTAAAACATGACATTAAAATCCGAAAAAACAATAAATATAAATACAATTCAGAAAATGGTACTATACCACCATTAGCAAGTGATTTTAAACGTTTTATTTTCAGAGCAATAAAAGAACAGTAAAATAAAAAGACTACAATGTTAACGTAGTCTAATGTACAGTATGTCTCAGATATTATACATAAAACTTCAAACCACACACCTCAGTAGACTCCATTCAACACAAGTATCTGTATTTTGACAATGCATCTGAAAACATTTTGCTGTAGTAAATGAAAAAAAACTGTAAACTTTATTCTGTAAAAATATAAATAAATTACAAGAAACAGAGCTATAGATGTGCAAGTTCATTTCATCTTACATGCACGTTATTCTGTTTAAAATAGTTCCATGCAAGTATAAATAGTCAATAAATAAAATATTAAGACCTGAAGCCAGTTTTGCCTTTTTTATTTTTTCTTCTTCTCCTGTGTGAAGTCGAACCAGGCGTCCAACAATTTCTTGCTGTAGTAGATTTGTCCTGCATGTACCTGAACGGCAATAACCATGAGCAAGTACATTACTGACACGGCTGAGAAGCCAAAAATAAAGCGGTAAGCCTTGCCATGCCGGTACAGCTGCTGTGCAACTGGAAACATCTCCATGGCACCAAAGATCAGCGGAGCCACAGAAAACAGGCCGGCGCTGATCATGGAGATTACCAGGTAGCTAATGTTGTTCTTTGGCATGGCCATAAAGGAGAACAGCGAGGGCAGTAAGCTGAGGAGGTATGGGTACTCCCACTGATAAGGCATGGCCACGACATCCTGGGACAAGACCTTGAAGTGGGTGACTGCAACTTGGGCTGCTATAAGAGCCCAAATGATTAGATGTACAGTGGTCAGCTTCTTGATCTCAGACTTTAATGAGGCACTGCAACACAGACAGATTAAGTCAGTATCTAGTTATGACATACACTATGTGGAAAAAGTTTTGGGGAAGTTACCTCATCTGGTAGTGAGGAGCCACTTTCTCTCTGTGCTTAAAGTCACTTCCATCAGTTCCGGCTGCTCTTGGGCCTCCACGTGATGTCATAGCTAACTCCTGTGCATACAGACCATTTCCCATTAGAATCATCACAACAGGTCATCAATATCTAACATACAAGCGTGTGTGAAAATTTACATATCCAGTTTCCCAAAAAGTGGTAAAATAACAGTGGTAAAATAAAATGATTTGTATTTAAGTCAAAACAGTATAAAAGAAAATATATAGGGAAGTGGTAGCACAATGGTTAGTTTAATAAACTAGAAGTCAGGCGGTTTCAGCCCCACTACAGCTAAGATGCGATTTTTGGGCCCTCGAGCAAGGCCCTTAAGTCTCAACTCCTGATACTGCATTCAGTTACAATTGTAGGTCACTTTGGATGAAAGCATTTGCTAAATGCCGTAAATATATTATTCTGACTAATCAGCTATATTGTATTTTGTACATACATGCTCATTCAGAATGGGACGGGGCATGTTTAGCATGGTATTACATCAACTTTCCTTTTAACAATGTTCTGCATTTATTTGGGAAAGAGATTTGAAATTTGTTTAAATTTTTGCTTGACATAACAATTCAGCTGCTCAAAACCTTAATTAATTATTGTATATTGCTGTTTATAATGAGCCAAATGTTTTCAGTAGAAAACAGGCTTGGACTGCAGTCAGGCCAGTTTAGCACCCACACTCCTGCACTGTTTCTATGAAGCCATGCTGTTGTATTACAAGTAGAATAGTGCCTTATCTCAACCTTTTTTTGGACTTGGACTGGGTTTGTATAATATCAGCATAAATTGTCCCAGTATGTTTCCAGATGATGCACATGATGACCAACGGATGACCTTTCAAACTAAAAGGTTTAGGGGAATGTATATAGTCAGTGTGCCCAATATGTGTACTGGTTATTCTCACTGTTGTGAATTTCAAGCCTCAGGTAGATTTGTGTCCAAAACCTAGAGAATCAAAATGATGTTCTAACCTAGATGAATAGGAGACAATGGGGGAGGGGGGGGGGGGGGGGGGGGTCTATTCCGGTATGATGACGCTCTTATTTCCTTCATGTCCGTCATATTTATGATCTCACTACTGATAAACCTTCATATTATATCAGCATCGATATGATTAAAATATCACGATAATAAAGACGAGTCAATAGCTGGATGCTAAGTTGCGCTTTCCTGCTGTCCGGCCGGCTTTTCCGTGCCTTTGTGACCCAGTACACCTGCATCCATATTTAAACCACTCTTCTTGTTTTAAACAAACAAAAAGAAAACAAATAAGTCACATAATAATAATTCACTTACTGTCTGACGGCTGAAAGTCTGAAGAATGCGAACGCGCTTTTATTTCATACAGAAACAGAAGAAACTCGACCACAGCAGCCTTTCAGTGAGAGGAACTGGTTTGGCGCATGCGCAGTACTTGGTCCACGCACAGCTTCTGTCTCCGCCCTCAGTGATGCGCTCAGTAAGTGAAGCCCGACCAGCATCAGCAGCACAGTCACAGCACCCAGTGTTTCCGGTTATCACCAAACACCACGCAACCCTGATCATACTAGTGATGGGAATTATGGCTCTTTGAAGGGAGTCGGATCTTTTGGCTCCGTTCCTCTTAAAGAGCCCATTTAAAAATGGCTCTTCGTTCTTTTTTCTACTGGGTACCCAGATATTAATATCAATGATAAACAATCATGCAAATTTGGCTACCTTGCCTTAAATGTAGGCCTGATTCAAACAACACTTAAACGAGAAAAAAGGATTTATTTTAAAAGGAAAAAAAACTACAGGGAAGAGACATACTGTGGTTGCATTGCATTAAGTTTCAGAAAAAATCCTCTCTTGTGCAGAGATGTGCCTGTGTTTGTTTCTGCTTTAAAACATAAGCGCCATGAAAAAATCAGAATTTGAATTTCGACAACAAACAGCTCTCATTATGACTGATTGATTCCCTCTTCTGATGCGAAGCGGAATGGGTGAATTACAGCCGATAAGAATTGCACAGAAATAATAATATATATAACAGTTCCTAGAGGCGCAACTCGGTTCCTTTCATTCATTTTAAAGAGCCGTTCAATAGAATCAGATCGTTCACGAACGACCCATCACTAGATCATACTAATACAGAGCAGGACACATCATTTTCTCTCAGAAAAGCCTTCTTTGTGGCCTAGATTCCACAAGGTGTGCTGTCGCCTAAATTGAATAAAACTTCCAAATTCAAGAGCAATTTGTTCCCACAAACCATCTCCCTCCTAAATAAATAAATGACTAACAATGCAGACGTGAGCGTGACAATATTCAGCTGCTGCCAATTGACTAAATATTGTAGTACTCATCCTACATCTTCTTCTTGTTCCTCAGCCTTTGTCCCGTTTTCCAGGTTACAGGGTCAGCACTTCCGGCTTTTTCCCGTTAGGGGTCGCCGGTGGGATTTGGCACAGTTTTACGCCGGATGCCCTTCCTGACACAACCCTCCCTATTTATCCGGGCTTGGGACCGGCACTACAATGCACTGTTCTGTGCATCCCAGTGGCTAGGTAACTATGGGACAATTCAGTGTCTCCAATTAGCTTAGCGGCATGTCTTTGGACTGTGGGAGGAAACCGGAGCACCCGGAGGAAACCCACGCAGATGCGGGGAGAACATGCAAACTCCTGCAAACTTGCCTGTATATAGTCTTATAGTTCCTTATGTTTATCCACATACTTGGCCAATAAATCTGATTCTGATTTGGATTCTGATTCTGATTGTTAACAATACCACAGAACAGTGCTACATTCAAGAGTTCCAGTAGGTTATCCATGTACTGTATATGTGGTTGTCAAAACATTGCTCTGTTCTAATTTTATGTTGGTGCAGTAAGTAAAATACAAATATGTATTTAATTGAAAACACCACAATCTTAACATTATTAACATTTTGAACTAATTCTGATTTGAATTAAGTTGACTGAAATAAATATTGCTGTCCAAAAAAGTTAACCCTTGGTTTGCCTCTTCTTTGCCTCTTTAAAACCTGTTCAGCTCTTTTCACTAGAATAAAAAAGGACATTACTGATGGCAAATTAAAACTCTCAGTTTCTCTATGGTTAAGGACGTTGCTCAAGAGCCCAAAGGGAACTGTTTGGCATAGCTTGAATTTGAACCAGGAGTCCTAACCAATAATCTTCCACTGCCCCAACACAGTGGTTTCTAACCTTTTTAACATCTGGACTGCAACAGCCTTCACTTTTTCTGGAGTGGGTAACACTGATCTAAAGGAAACAAGTGGACAAAGCTATTGTTGCAAAATAATAATTGTACATTTTCAGTCATGTAGCTTTGTATAATTGTAAATTTGTCTATGTGTATATGTATGTATGAATAATGACACTTTGTTGTGGGTGTAGTTTATTTATTTAAAAAAAAGACAAAGGTAACACTCAAAATGCTCAGATTTGGCTTCTTGGTGGACAAGATTATTGCAGGATTTTCTGAACTTTATGTATGAGAGACAAATTACACAAAACATTTCACCCTCTTAACAACTTTGTTCTGTATGTGTATACTGATGTATATAGAAAAATGTGGTTAAGAAGGACATTGTTTAGTCATTAAAAGACATTTAATATAGGTGTGATGTGAGGTGTAATTAATTTCTTTGTGAACCTGAGAAAAGGCTGAGGATCTTATATGTACCGTGTTTAGTATTTATTAAGTGGTTTTCAAACAAGTGAGTAATGTAGCAAGGTTTTTTTCCTGAACAAACCAACGTAACTCAATCACACATGTAGATACGTGGTAACATATACAATTCCTCCTATTACAGTTTATCATGTGATTTACTGAGCACTTGAGTGAAACTACTGTTAATGTGCAAAAAACATTACATTTAGATAAAGTAAAGAAAAAAATTAACAATACCTTTTTAAACTATGCTCTCAATACAGTTTAGTAAATATTTAAATACACATTAAAAAAACAATTAATTTAGAACTGTAATATTTTTAAAAAAATATGTTGCTTTGGGCAGCTGCCACTTCGGTCATCCTATATATATGACCAGGGTTGGGCAGAATACAGAATGATTAGTGGCTGAATTATACATTATATGGACAAAAGTACTGGGCCATTCTTTCTTATTATTAAATTCATGTGTTTCAGTCACATATATTGCTAACAGGTGTAATAAATCAATTTTATAAAGGAAATAATATGCTTCCACTTTTATGTTCAAGCATCACTGCGCCCCTGTCTATAAAGACATAAAGAAAACTTGATTGAAGGAATCTCCAGTGGCCTGCTCAGAGCCCTGACCTCAGTTCCACTGAACAGTTTTGGACTGAAATGTCAACTAAGGCTTTCTTGACCACCATCAGTGCCCAGCCGTACAAATGCTTTTTTAACTGTTAATAAATTTCTAAAGACATTCTTTAAACTCTTGCGAGAAGCCTTCTCAGAAGAGAACAATCACATAGGTCACTCTGTTTTAATACCTAAGTGTAATTAGGAATACATTCATTAACATACACTGAAAACGTAACATATTTAGAATGCATAAAGAATACGTACATATTAACATACATATGCCATACATATTTCACTCCCTCGTCTAGAGAAAATTTAGAGCAGCCAGTTTGTTTCTGTTTGTCTCTAACAGGTGGGAGGTCATTGGAGTACCTGGAGATAACACAGCCAGACATAAAGGAAACATGCCAGACTCCATACATATAGGGGTCAGAGGTAAAATTTAAACCCAAGGCATTGGGACTGTGCAGCACCTATACAACTACTGTTATATTTCTCAGGAGTAATATGTATGGAGCAATATGCATGTGATTTTTTTACATAAGTGTAGTGATTTTGATCAGTTTAAAGGCAAGGTTTAAAAAGTGGCATCAATTATTAATTTACTTTTCATTCATTCATTTATTAACCACTTCATCCATGTAAGGATCATGTGGGTATTTATTGTGAACTTTATCATTAATACTGACTTTTTGAAATATTGGTGTCACTTTAACCTGATGTATACATATTTAAGGTTTTTGTTTTAAAAGCTTGTGTTCTGTTTCTGCCCAACCCTGCAGATGGCACTTAAACCTAAACTTAAAAGCCTAAACTGTTTTATCTTTGGAAATACTGAAATACACAAACATTAACACCATATTTGCTCACCACTTTCTAAAAAAGCACCAGTTTTAGTATTTGAAACAAAGGCATTTGGTTGTTGATAAAGTCTGTGCAGGTAGTAATATCATCATATACACAATACTTTCACGTAGACTCCTGATTGGCAAGACATCACAGGAACAGATTCCCGAGGTATGCTCCTAAATCTTTGCATATGTTTAAAAAAACATGAAATTTGCCTCCTTGTTCGCATTGGAAGCACCATTCTGCCACCACCGTCTCTTTGTGTCTTTACTGTTCTACATGGGGTAGAGCAGGAAGCCAGAGAAGGACGCATGGACGTATTGTCCTGCATAAAGACCAGCTGCCTGGTCAGAAGGCAGCTGGATGTAAACAGTGTCCCCTGATTGTAATGGCATGACAGCACTACCAGATGCCTGGTCCATAACCCCCTTCTTGTACTCATCATATGTGTACATCACAGGCTCTCCATTTCGGTACAGACCCACCCATACATGGGAATTCTTGCAGTGCACATGGTAGGAGAAGTAATAGATGCCAGGAAGGTCGCAGGTAAACACACCTGTTTGTGGGTTATAATTCTGTCTGCCATTATAAAGAAGCTTGTCAAATACCACAGGTGTGCCAACTGGAGGGTAGGGTGTTGTCAACTGAGCAGTAAAAGCAGGCATCTCTAGACCACTGCCACCCATTACATCAGATCCACCTCCGTACTTTCCTTTCTTGTACCCACCAGCCTTAACTCCATCAAGTGCTGGTCCCATCTCAGGCAGAACACCCATCAGGTCAGGATTCAGAGCAGGGGGTCCAGGAGGACCTGGAGGACCTGGGGGACCAGAAGGACCTACTTGACCTGTGGAACCACTTGGACCAGGTGGACCAGGAGGACCAAGTGGCCCAGAAACACCAGGGCTTCCCACTCCCGGAGGACCTTCTTTGCCTGAAGGCCCATCCTCTCCCTTAAGCCCAGGGGGTCCAGGTGGTCCAATAGGTCCTTCTGGTCCTGCAATCCCTGGAATGCCAGTAGGTCCCTGGGGGCCTTCAGGACCTTGTGAACCTTCTTCTCCTTTGGGACCAGGCAGGCCAGGAGTGCCAGGGGTTCCAGGTAAACCCATATCTCCTCCTTCTCCTTTGGGACCTATAGGTCCTGCAGGTCCTCGTGGCCCAGGCTCTCCATCCTCACCTGGTTGACCTTGTTGGCCTGGAAGTCCTGGGGGTCCCTGATCCCCAGTAGGTCCTTGTTCTCCTTTTACCCCACCCTCACCTGCTTCTCCTTTGGGTCCTGGTGCACCAATGCCTCCTGAAGGTCCCACTGGTCCTGGAGGACCAGGGGGACCAGCAGGTCCTTGTGGTCCAGTCATGCCTTGTGGACCTTCATGCCCTTTGTCTCCTTTTGGCCCTGGAGTACCAGGTGGTCCTCCCATTCCCTTGTCACCTTTCGGGCCAGGGTATCCTGGCTTGCCAAATCCAGGCAATCCAGGCTTGCCTGGCAATCCTGGTGGTCCTGGTAATCCTTTATGACCAGGGACACCGGGCTGTCCTGGAATGCCTTTGTCACCTGTTTTTCCAATGGCAGGAAGACCTTGTGGTCCTTGTTTACCTTCCAAGCCAGCTGGGCCCTCTGGTCCTCGTGGTCCAGGCTGTCCAGGTTTACCTGGTACACCTATTAGCCCTGGCAGTCCAGGCATGCCAGGCTTGCCCACCCCTGGCAGTCCTTTATGCCCAGGAATTCCTGGGGGTCCTGGTGGGCCTTTGGGTCCTTGTGAACCAGGGTGTCCAATCCCCTTATCGCCTTTTGGCCCAGGCAGTCCTGGAAGACCAGGTAGACCTTTGTGCCCTGGTTCACCTTTGAGTCCTGGATGTCCTGGTAGTCCTTGAACACCTGGCTTTCCAACACCAGGCATGCCCATTGGTCCATGGTGACCAGCTTGTCCTGGCAGACCTTGTTGACCCACTCCTCCACTAGGTCCTTTTTCACCCTGCTGTCCTGGTGGTCCAATATCACCAGGCTTTCCTGGCATGCCTGGCATTCCAGGTTTGCCGATCCCAGGTAACCCCGGAGGGCCAGCGGGACCTGGATTTCCTGAAGGACCTGGTAAACCATTGCCTTGAGGCCCTGGTGGTCCTTGTGGTCCTGGAGGTCCTTGTGGTCCAACCTCACCTGGAACACCTTGCTCTCCTCTAGGTATAGTCTCACCTTTATACACAAAATACCATAAATATAAATTAGTTGTGTGACAGTTAAAGAAAGCCAAAACTTCAAAACATTAAATAATATTAACCTTTAAAGTCCTTGCCCTTGTTCATATGATTTGGTAGTTGTGGCATCTCTTTCCTGTAGTGAGGATACTGCATGTGAGGCATTTGTGGTATAGGCTGGAGTTGCTGATGATGTGCTTTGTGTCCATAATAAGCTCCTCCAAAAACAGCTGGCAGTAGAGCTGCTTGTACCAGAACCACCAGGAAAGGCTTCATAGCCATGGCCTAGAGAGTCATTCAAAAAATCAGTTAAGCAACCATGCAGACACCTCAGATCACAAACTAACAATAACTACATGAATATACCATTATTGCATATCAGATCATTACATTTCAGGTCATTTTAAAATTAAACAAATGAATAATAAAAGAATCACAAAAACGATCAATAAATCACATAAACTGTCAAGATCAAATAATTGATCTCTTATATTCTGTTTTAAGTGCCTATGTGTCCACATTGGTTTGGGGTCTCAATAAATAATAACAATCATGAAAAAGATATATTACATTTGCAGTTTTATTTATTTAGATGACAAATTTTCACCACCTGCCATATATAATATTTTTAAAAGATTCATAGATTCTAGAGAAATCTCAGTACATGTAGGTCAAGAAAAATTGCTGTAACTTTCCACAGTCCACCGCTGCATCAAAAATATAACCTAAAAATGTATTACATAAAGATAAAGCCACATTTTAATTCTGGGCCCGAGTTAATCTCAGATGGAACTAAAGATCAGCTCATTTAAAAACAAAAAAGAAAGCTGCTATTTAAGTTTGTAACTTTGCAAATAAATAAAAATAATAAATAAAAAAAGAAAAAATCGCATGGAATGTGTGTGTGTGTGTGTTTTATGCATTTTCTCCCTTTTTCTCCCGATTTTTAGCGTGTCCAATTTATACCCAATTGCGTTATGCTTCCTCTCCACTGGAACTGACCCCGGCCCCTCCGACACGCAACACTGCATGTTTTTCACCTGCATGAGGCGAGTTCATATGCCAATCAGCTTTGTGCACAAAGAGCCACACCGTCATCAGCATTAGTATTCCTCGACTCTGTGCAGACACCATCAACCAGCCAGCAGAGGCCGCAATTTGCTCAGTCACAAGGAGTCCCTATCCGGCTTGTCCCACCCTATGAACAACAGCCGACCGTTGTCCATGCAGCCTCCCAGCCCAGCCGGATGCCAGAGCTGAGATTCGATACAATGTATTACAGTGTTGTACGATGTATTCGAAATCCTAGCTCTGGTGTGCTAGTGTGCTTTACCACTGTGCTACCTGAGTGACCTGGCATGAAGTGTGTTAATGCCAATGGTATGTGTTATTTGCATATCCCAACTTTTTTGAAAGTGTGTCAGCCATCAGATTTGCAAGAATGAGCTACAGTGCCTATAGAAAGTCTTCATATCCTTTGGAAACAATCACTTTTGTCTTACAGCCTGAAATCAAAACTCAAAATATTTTTCTTTAGCTTTATTTACACATTCTGTCTCTAAGTAATAAGTAAAGAAGAAACCGTTCTAAAAATTAATTTAAAAAAACTAAAATAACAGCTCCTATCTCTTATAACTATGGCGTTTTTAATATGACTGGCAACCTGTCCAGGGTGTTTCCTGCCTTTTGCCCAGTGACCCTGACCAGGATAAAGTGGTGGTAAAGCAGACAGTGAGAAAGAATGAATGTTTTAAATACATTTTGAATGAATTATATTATATTATTATAAATTACTGAAAGTAGTTGGTTGCAGTCATTGCTGCTATGGGTGCAACCAGTTATTAAGTTAACTTTGATGACTGTGTCTCTAAAAAACTTTTACAAAATGTATTATTTTTATTTACTTTTTTTTACTTATGCAAAAAGACATCTGAACAAAGTAATAAAATGTAATTAATGTTAATCCACATCAATTCTAGTCCCATTCCTCCACCGCTGTTCTCCACTCACTTCACCGACTAACAATAATTACTAGGGTCCCTCTAGTGGCCATTCTTCTGTAGTGCATGAGGGACAAGCAGCAGCAGGTTTTAAATAATTAAAAAAGTTCTCAATGTGGTTATTTGGAGTGCATAAAAGAATAAAAACATTGAGCTGGTAGTTAAACCAATACAGTTAAATAATTAAAAAAAACTTTTTGCACTTTGCTCCGAGACTGTGTTTGAGTATATGAACATGTAATGCTGCAGTTTTTTTCTTAAAGTCAGTTATGTGTAATGATCATACTGTGGGCTGCTAGTCTGTACTGTTAAACCCTGTCTCTGTACTATTAAACCCTGTCTCTGTACTATTAAACCCTGTCTCTGTACTGTTAAACCCTGTCTCTGTACTATTAAACCCTGTCTCTGTACTGTTAAACCCTGTCTCTGTACTATTAAACCCTGTCTTTGTACTGTTAAACCCTGTCTCTGTACTATTAAACCCTGTCTCTGTATTGTTAAACCCTGTCTCTGTACTGTTAAACCCTGTCTCTGTACTATTAAACCCTGTCTCTGTACTGTTAAACCCTGTCTCTGTACTATTAAACCCTGTCTCTGTACTGTTAAACCCTGTCTCTGTACTATTAAACCCTGTCTCTGTATTGTTAAACCCTGTCTCTGTACTGTTAAACCCTGTCTCTGTACTATTAAACCCTGTCTCTGTACTGTTAAACCCTGTCTCTGTACTATTAAACCCTGTCTCTGTACTGTTAAACCCTGTCTCTGTACTATTAAACCCTGTCTCTGTATTGTTAAACTCTGTCTCTGTACTATTAAACCCTGTCTCTGTACTGTTAAACCCTGTCTCTGTACTATTAAACCCTGTCTCTGTACTGTTAAACCCTGTCTCTGTACTGTTAAACCCTGTCTCTGTACTATTAAACCCTGTCTCTGTACTGTTAAACCCTGTCTCTGTACTATTAAACCCTGTCTCTGTACTATTAAACCCTGTCTCTGTACTGTTAAACCCTGTCTCTGTACTGTTAAACCTTGTCTCTGTACTGTTAAACCCTGTCTCTGTACTATTATACCCTGTCTCTGTACTGTTAAACCCTGTCTCTGTACTGTTAAACCCTGTCTCTGTACTATTATACCCTGTCTCTGTACTATTAAACCCTGTCTCTGTACTGTTAAACCCTGTCTCTGTACTATTATACCCTGTCTCTGTACTGTTAAACCCTGTCTCTGTACTATTATACCCTGTCTCTGTACTGTTAAACCCTGTCTCTGTACTGTTAAACCCTGTCTCTGTACTGTTAAACCCTGTCTCTGTACTATTATACCCTGTCTCTGTACTGTTAAACCCTGTCTCTGTACTATTATACCCTGTCTCTGTACTGTTAAACCCTGTCTCTGTACTGTTAAACCCTGTCTCTGTACTGTTAAACCCTGTCTCTGTACTATTAAACCCTGTCTCTGTACTGTTAAACCCTGTCTCTGTACTGTTATACCCTGTCTCTGTACTGTTAAACCCTGTCTCTGTACTATTATACCCTGTCTCTGTACTGTTAAACCCTGTCTCTGTACTGTTAAACCCTGTCTCTGTACTATTATACCCTGTCTCTGTACTGTTAAACCCTGTCTCTGTACTATTATACCCTGTCTCTGTACTGTTAAACCCTGTCTCTGTACTGTTAAACCCTGTCTCTGTACTGTTAAACCCTGTCTCTGTACTATTATACCCTGTCTCTGTACTATTATACCCTGTCTCTGTACTGTTAAACCCTGTCTCTGTACTATTATACCCTGTCTCTGTACTGTTAAACCCTGTCTCTGTACTGTTAAACCCTGTCTCTGTACTGTTAAACCCTGTCTCTGTACTATTAAACCCTGTCTCTGTACTGTTAAACCCTGTCTCTGTACTGATAAACCCTGTCTCTGTACTGTGCTATTTCCTCTAATCTTTGCCCCTTCAAGAAATAGAACATGGCTGTGAACTGTGCAGGACTTTCTAAATAGAAGTTTCAGGTTGTAAGTCTGACGATGTGCATGCTTGGCATGAGAAAAGGCAAAGGTCAGACAATTTTGGCACAGAATACTCAAAAGTATGTGTGTGTGTGCCAGTTTGTTTAACTGCACTGAGACATTTGACAAATGCATTACAATGAGACAGTCTGGGCCAGGCAGACACCTGACAGTCTAGGTATCTATCAAAATGTACAATTATTGTTATAAATTCTAATAATTGTTAAATGAACTGAGAGGCTGGCAGTAAGAGTAATACATGACGTTTTATTAATTATGTTTTATTGTGGCAGAAGGTCCTGTGGTGAGTCACTAGTGGGGAAAAATTGGCTTTAGTTCTTACAAGGCACATAAGCCAGGATAAAGTGTGATTATTACACATATCTGACTTACATTTTACTATAAATTTTATTTTAGTGACATTTTATAGTGCATTTTTCTCACTTTGTTAGCCCCAGTTCTATAAGCCTTATATTTTATATTTTTGTTATGAATAAATTTAAACCCTAGCTTAGATATTACGCTATTTAATACTTAATACTGTGTTGTTCTTGCATGTTTTGCAATTCAAATATTTTAAGTACTTTAAATACATCCCTAACTTTTGTATAAAAACATTAATAAATATAGTGAAAAATATATTTGTATGTATGTCTTTGCTTTATGCATCCTATGTTGCAAAATTTTGCTTATTAAAACTATATTCAATAATTTAGCTTAGTAATTTAGTAATTTTCAATTGAGTGGTTTTATGTACAGTAGTTTACTGATTAATGTAATATATATTAAGCTCTTAATAAATACATTTATCCATGTTAGCATGTACTGGTTTTGGTAGTTTGTTCCTCACCAACTGGGATTTGTAAGTAGTGAGGGGTGAAATACCGTAGTAAATTTTCCTTATGTTTTTGGTGTATTTGTTTCTTTGATGTAGGCTTGTCAAAGGCTGCAGAAGTGACAGTAAATCTAATTTTTGATGACAGCATGAACCTTAAAACCTTTCTCAGGAAGATGGTGGTTTTGACACAGCCATGCCATGGGCAGTCCCGGGCTGTGTTCAAAATAGCATGCTATGTTGTACAAGTAATTCCACCACTAATGTTAATGCTATAGGGCCAAAAGTATTTAGACAACTGACCATGAGCTTGTTGGACATCCTATTTAAAAAAACAAATAGTATTATAGTGTAGTATAATAGTGACCTCTGTGTGATATTGTCAGTTATAACAGCAGCTACTTTTCTGAGAAGGCTTCTCACAAGACTGGGCACTGATGTTAGTAAAGAAAGCCTCAACTGATGTTCCAGTTCATTCAAAAGCTGTTCAGTGGAGCTGATGCCAGGGCTCCGTGCAGGACACAGAATTTTTTTTAACCAGGCTTGTCATGTCTTTGTCATGCTGGAACAGAAAGGGCCGTCCCTAAACTGTTGCTGCATATCATGTCCTTTTTTAATAGATTTATTACACTTGTTAGCAACTGTTGTGGAATTTAGTTATTCCATGTAGTGTATTTCCAGATCTTTATTGTAATTAAAAGTGTATATTTCAGTACATTTTAAACCATGGTGCTCACAGCAGTTAAATATTTAACCACCTGCTTTAACAATTTAGTGTATGTCAGTGTGGCCCTCTCACTCAAGACTTTCTAAACAAAGCCTCTGTCCCCAAAAGATAAAGATCACTTCAACCTTTTGTTCAGCCTGTTGTAATCTCAAGCATCACATTAGCCAAGCAACAAAGCTTGAACAATTATCACATCATGGGGCAAACAGGGTAGGTTAAGAAAACACAACATATGTAAACATGTACACAGTGATCCACAAAGACACAGCTGGCCTGAAAATGTCGAGTATTTACAGATCCATCAACCTTCCTCTATTGCTGATAGTTTTCTTGCTTTTCACTTCACTCTCTCTTCTAGTCTACAAACATAAGTAAGCTAACAGAGAGAGAGAGAGAGAGAGAGAGAGAGAGAGAGAGAGAGAGAGAGAGAGAGAGAGAGAGAGAGAGAGAGAGACACATCTAACTCATCATTAAGAGGCCTGTCCTTCTGCGTCATTAAGAGAATACTAAGAAAGCAAGAGGGAGAGAGGGAGGTGAAACTGGGGATGAAAAGAAAGAATGAAAAATAAAGAAAGATTACCATGAATTATGTGATTTATACTTTTGTAGGTTTAGAAAGACTAAAAGAAGTTTCATTGTCAATGGTAAACATTCACGTGGGTCTGATTATGATTTTTTTCATTTATTCATTGTCTGTTTTGCCACTGCATTATCCCAGTCAGGGTCGTGGTGGGTCTGATTCATTGGGCAAAATTTACAATAATTTACAGCCATGGTCGTATACAATCCAAGAAATTTAAGGTTAAGGGCCTTGCTCAGGCACCCAACAGTGGCAGTGGTGGGGCTTGATCCAGAGGCCTTCTGATTACTAGTCGAGTACCTTAACCACTAAGCTATCACTGCCTACAAAGGGTGGAGTGGCCCAAGCAGGGATCAAACCCATAACCTTATTTGTGATTTGTTAATTCTCTTGAAACTTTATTTAACTTACAAAAGTACAAAAAAGATTCTCAATGTTTTCTCTGATCAACTTCATTGTACGTTGTGAATATAAACTAATTTATACTTGGATTAATATGTAAAAAAGTTGGGACAGAGTTTACAACAGTGTTAAATCATCTCTCTTAATTATTTGGGAACTATTCATGGTATGAGACTTCAGCTGCTTAACAGTCTGTGGTTGACGCTGTCTGATTCTCCTCCTCATGCTGCACCATACATTTCAGAAGGAGAGAGATCGGGACTGCAGACAGGCCAATCAAGCGCATGCACTCCGTGTCTACAAAACGTGCATGCAACATGAGGCCTGGCATTGCTGGAATACTTTGCCATGATGGCAGCATGTGTCTCTCTAAAATGTCAATATACGCCTCTACGTCTTTTGCACCTTTTGCTGATAAAAGTTTAGACAGTTCTTTTGATCTTTGTCATGGTGAACTCAATGTCTAAAAACAAAAGCTGAAATGTGGATTCACCTAAGCACAGCATGTTTCCACTAGTCAATAAACTAAAATTATTAAAATTCCCTAGCAATGGATTACAAACACCAGGTCTAGTGTAATGGAAACCAAAAATAGAACAGGGAAGTCCTCAAAAACTTACTCAAGTACAGAATACCAGCTGAATTTGGCTTGCAAAGAATTGTTAGTTTTTGGTGCAAATGCTATAGAATGTGACTGATTCCTTATTAATTAGCTTTAAAAGCTGTTCTGAATGTCTGAATCTTATACTGTTTCTATAGCTTCGCGTCAGACGATCCAGACAAAGAGTTCAATATTGTCAGATATAGCGACAGGACTGTAGTAGTAACAGTCAGGTCTGTTCTGTTTCCAGTAACAAAGTGCTCATTCTGTCCGATCATCCGCTTACTCAGCCAGCAGCATTTTCACAGCTCAGTGAAAATAGGAGTGAGAATCCAGGTAGGAACCTGTTAAACTTTCTAAGAATGCATGTGTCTTACTGGTGGAAGGTCCATATGTCTGCTTTACGCTATGTATTATGACGGTCCTCATTTACTCCTGTCCGGCATGCTGTACATGGTTTATTATGTTAGCTAACATGCTAGCTACTGATATTAAATAATATTTTAAAATCAACTAATTGTTAAGCGACAGTCTTGGGAACGTAAACATATTGTATGATTTAAGCACTTAAACAGTCTTATGTTAATTGGCTAAATGAGGTATTTTTAATGTATGTTTTTGTTGTATACTAACATTATCAGAAATGATGATATTATAATACCAGCTGATTGTTTTGTACATACAATGGGTTCAGAAAATATTCAGACACTGTGAATTTAACTGTCACGGATTAATATTTGCTATTTTTACTATTTTCACTCAGCAATCTAGACTTATTTAGCCATAATGACAAAGTGAAAATGTGTGGAATTGAAAAATAAAAACCTGGAAAGTATTTTTTACCCTTTAATACTTTGAGAGCATTTACAGCTGCAAGTCTTCTCGAATTTTGGTAGATTTACTCAAACTCAGTCAGATTAGATGATGAGCATTTGTAAACTGCTATTTTCCTGTCTACACACATCTGTTTAATAAGGTTCAAGACCAATTCTTGACTGGAAGCCACTTTTCTGTATGTTTTGGGTCATTGTTATGTTGAAAGGTGAGATGAAACTTTAAGACAAAGTGAAAATTTAGGCTGCATTCATCCATTCCCTAGTTCTACCAGTCACTCTGGGCCTACCACTAAGAAGCCAGCATAGCATGATGCTGCCACCACTATATTGGTGTAGAGTTGGTATTAGCAAGGTTGATGTGCAGTGCCTGTTTCTTGCCAGATATAGTGTTTGCTGTTCTTCTACTTTAATTTTATCTAATCAGACAAGAAAATCTTTTTCTTCATGTTGTCAAACTCCAAACTCAACAGTGTTGTCCATCTTGCCCCTCTGCCATTAAGACCTAATTTAAGACCGTTTATGGAAGGCCCTTTCCTGTTCCAGCATTAATGTGGCCCTGTACAGAAGACAAGGTCTATAAAGACATAAAAGGCTGGGTTTAAATAAACTTCAGTGGCCTTCTCAGAGCCCTGACCTCAGCTCCAGTGAACAAAACATTTAGGTTTAAATGTAAAGGAGGGCAGCCTGGTACTTTAGAAACTATATGGCTTTAGTCTACTGTGGGTGTCACAAAATATAAACATGATAAAAAATAATTTATTTAGCAGTGATCAACTCAATTCTCAAAATAGAAATATCTAGTTTTATCTATTAAACATGAAATTATGCACTCATCACTCTACACAACAAGTGTACATAAATGTTCACCAAAAGGCTGATTTAGAGAAGAAATCCAGCTGCAACACAGGTTAAGTGTAAATCTAATAATGGTAATATATATTTACAAATAAATAAAGGAGCAGCTACCTTTTTAATAAAAATGGCGTGCTGATTATCAATATAATTCTGCTAAATATCAATGCAATTTTAATGTTGTCATTTTTTTACTTTAAACATTATCTATCAAGAACACACATTTACTAATACAATGTATTTAAACAATAATATATACAAAATATTTGTGCAAAGGAGCAGTTTGTATGAGCATGACATGACATACCTTCACCTATCTGACCGAGGCTGTATACGGGACGATCTCAGGGATCTGCGCAATCCTGCATTCAAACTTCCACACTCCTTCTTACTCGCTGAATGTTCGACCAACTGGACTAAAACAATCAGCACCCTCCTCACACTCACCTTATATCTGCAGCAAGGGCGGGAGAGGAGGGGAAAGAGGGGGCAAAGTAAGGGGTGGTGGTGAATGAGAGATAGTCAGCATAGAGATGTCACAGTCCTGCCCTATTCAGCCTAAACATTGAGGTTTGTTTGACTTTCCAAAATCACTGGGCAGAATCACCCTTCTAACTTCTTATAATGACGTCATAACACTCAGATGTTGAGCGTAACATGTCTGGCAGAGGCTAATTAATAATTCTTTAATGACAGTAGTGTTGGACTGTAAATGCACCAGAGGTCAATTGTCCTATTAGGATAAATTGACTGTAAGCTCTCCTGGCTAGCTGGATTAAACTATCCACGACGTTCCTGCCAGGGACAAGAGCTATCCCAGTTTACACAGTCCAGCCTTCAGCACACTGCAATTATCATTAGTAATAGAATATTACAGAAATTAAATAATCAATCGAGGGCAGCTACTTAAAAAAATTATTAGGTCCCACAAAGTTGATGGCAACAAAAAGGGCTATTAGGAACGCCCCTCCAACTGACCTCTATTCACAGTGATCAATGGGTTATCAGCTTTTTATGCCCCTATTGTCAAGTAAAGAGCAACTTTAAGTGGTTGACCTGATAAAGTGGTTGACCTGGACCACCTCAGAGCGCACTGTAACCGAGGCAATGGGTCAGATAAGTTAGTAGTTTGGAATTTGAAGCTGGAACAATGCTTCACCAGAATTAACCCAGAATTGTGATGCCAGCCTTCATTTGTTAGCTATTTTAAGGGTGGTTTGCTGAGTAGATGAAAGATTCTTCTTCAACATTTTCCAGCGTGGTATGAATAGACAGGTAGAGACAGTGATGTTCTGAGACAGGGTGGAGTAACTACATTTCCTTCTTGGCGATCCAGCTAAAACCTTCTATTAACCATTTTCTAAATATACAGTATTTATTTACACACCCTTTTATTTGTACCAGACTCACCCTGGCATTCTGGAACCTCACATACATCTAGTATATTTCCATGCCCCCAATACCCCTCACACTATTGTGTCTTGTAGGTATTTAAGGATTAAAGCAGGCCACTTACTCAGAAAGGTAAAATAAATAATATACTGTATTTCAGTGCATCATCACTCTCCTGAGAATGTGTCAGATTATCACACCCAGTTTAGCTGCACAAATAACTTAATGAACAAAACCTCTTCATTCACTGAATGTTATGCAAACCTACAAATATCATTTGGGAAATTTTGGAAAATGCAATAAAACAGTATGTGTGATTTGTTAATTCTCTTGAACCTTTATTTAACTGACAAAAGTAGTAAAAATGCTATTTGTAATGTTTTGGCTGACCTTTTTTTTTCAAAATTTGCCTGCAACACACTCAAAAAAGTTGAAACGGGGCAACCTAAAAGTGTAAATAGTATAAAATACTCAAGTTATAGTGTTTTGAAACATTGTTTCCACAATAAGCAGGTGAATTGGTAACAGGTGAGGGAATCATGATTGGGCATAAATGAAGGATCCACCAAAGACTCTGACTCTTCAAGCAATGAACAGCAGTGATGGGCTAGTGTAATAGACCACTGTGCCACCCAAGCACGAATTATAATAATATCAATAAGTTGAAAGTAAAACAATGTTAAATCAGCTATTTCAGATTACAAAACCAGATAAACAAGGTTTGATTTTTAAAATCACTGGGAAGTACCACCCTTCTAACTTCACATTGAGCTTAATATGTTAGGAACTGGCCCATTTCCCCCTTAATAAACATAAGTGTACCAGGATGGACTGTCAACACATGAAATATACTGTAAATAAATAAATAAATGAGCTTCTTTTGCTTACTTGACTTGGCTTAAAATAGCCTAACAAAAAGTATTTTACAGTAGCAAGTCAGATTAAATCAACCACTAACAGTTTTCCTGCCAGGGACAAGCAAGCAACCAAATCTCCAAAAAAATAATTTTGGAACTCCAGCCTTTAAATAATAAATCTGTTGCATGGCACCGTTTGAATACACAGTGTGAGTGATATAGCTGTTAACTGAAGGTATCCATATTCAGGAGAAGATACAATAATCTACCAATTATCAGCAGAAACTATGAAACAGAAAACAAAAGATGATGCCCATATTTCTGTTTTTATGTGCCTATTTTAGGATTAATTAATAACTGTATTTTGGTTTATAAGACTTGATTTTGGCCAGTCATCTAATCTAGCTCAGTAGATGATCCAAAAGTAGCCTCTGCCCTATATCTTAGTGAGTTCCTTTCTAAAAGAAAGCAAAAAGTCCATTAATGAGACATTAATATAACTAAATTAAAAGGCGATGTTGCTGTACTATCTATGCAACAACTTTTACATCTCTTAAAATTATGTGGAAGGTGGACTGGCCTTTCTTAATCGCCCCTAGTTGTGGGTGTGTAAGTAAATGGGTGAGCGCTGGTCGACATGAAATAAATAAGCTATCTGTTTATGTTTTCCTGCCTTGCGTCCAGTGTAACTGGACCCACTACGACCCTGACCAGGATATAGCAGTAAGTAAAAATAAATGTATCACTGACGAATGAATTCAACAAAACTGACAAACAAGTAATAAATAGCTGGCATGATGGGTTTATAGAATGGAATACTATCCAGCAAAAGACTGGACCTTCCCCCAATTATGCATACAATCCCAGAGTGCTTTGCGCACATGCACATTCTCACACACACACCAAACTCAATTAGCCATGAGTGTGTTTGCCTGTCAAACACACCGATCCCGGCATCTGTTTCTTTGTTTGGCCATAAGGAGAGAAGCAGAGGGTTGAGTAAGCGAGAAAGTTGAGGTCGGAATGAAAAGCTGGTTTTCATGGATCAAATGTCAGAATGTAAAGATGGTAAAGAATCCAAATGGTTACTTTAGGACAAAAAACAACACAGTTTTTTAAAAGAATAAAAGTCATATTACCTAATGTTTGGATTTTTGCTTTCTCTGAATAAATGAGACTTTCGTTTATTCTTTTAGTTCAGAACACGTTGTTTATACACCATGCATCAAATGCTGTGTGCAGGTGTGATGTGCTTCAACCTCATGTCCATGCGTAAACATTTGTCCACTTTATGGCTGGTCATGTCAAACTGGGAAGACTTAGTGTGGTTGCCGGGGGTGAGGGGGCGCAGGGGTTCAGGGCTCAATGGTGGCTGTAAACTCCTGCACAGGCCAGTTTTCCCACAGCTGCAGCTCTCCTCTGCCATACATCAGCCTGGGAACCTCAATCTGGTAAACGTTCATCACTGAAGGAACTGATTCTAGGATGGCATTAGGGACCCAATTAGGGAGTCAATCTCACATTATTCTGCACCTCACATGATCTCTAAATATGTACACATGTATCCCCACATGTGCACATACACACAGTCACATTCAAAATAGTAAAGTCTTGCCATTGCTGCTAAGAAAACCAAGGAAACCATAGAACACAGTTTTCAACAGAAGAGAAAACTCTTCACCAGCACTAAGTGTGTTGACATGTGTAATTAATCTTATCTCAGTTCAGATTCTGGTAATAATCTGATTATTTAAATAAATACTACGCTAAATTAAATAAACACTACATTAAATAAACACTACACTAGGTAAAATAAACACTACACTACATAAACACTACACTACATTAAATAAACACTACACTACATTAAATAAACACTACACTACATAAACAATATACCACATGTATATGTAAATAAACATTATACCACACTACACTACACTACGCCATGATTTATACTGTATGCACTAAACTGCATGGCTATGTAGACACAGAGTACGTTTGCTTGACTGGTCTGCCTGCATTCCAGCTCTGTCTCCAACTGAAAATATATGGCACATCATGGAGAGGAGAATAAGTCAATAGCAACCACGGACTGTTGAGCAGATGAAGTCTTGTATCTTAAAAGAATCCACTTGCAAAACTGCAACAATTAGGGTGCTCCTTTCCAAAATGATTTCAGGAAAAAGGTGTGATTAATAGAAACGATGATATGACCACGGTAAACATGTGTCCCAACGTTTTTGGAGTCGCAGTTGCAGGCATCAAACTTTAAACTTGTTTTCTGCAAAATGAATAAACAGGTTTCTCTGTTCTCTATCAGTCTGTCCGAGTTTGCTGGATTTGCAAATGACTGAATGCCTACAGTACATATGTCTTCAATATGATACTATCAAACTGATCTGTATATTTCTGTGCTATTAATATTTAAAGGATAACTACTGTAACTTAAGTGTCTGTTATAAAGCCTTGTGATAATTACTACTATTATTACTACTACTATTACTGTTTTTTTCTGTGAGAACAAAGTGGGGCACCACACCCTAAAACAACAAAAGACCTTTTGGGGCCTATCCTGCTCTCACTTGTTTGAGGCTGATGATGTCATGTACCATCACTAGATCTGTGATTATGAAAGCAGCAGCCATTTGTCTAAAGCGTCACATATGGTCGAATGGACCATCACCATCAGGGTAAACAGTGAAACACCCCAAATAAACCAAAGTAAACAAAATGATGAAGGACACCAGAGCACTATGTGCTGGTCAGAATCCAATAAAATAAAGGAACCAGAACATTTTAAGGTAAAACCTTTAGGTGAATCTCGCTACTTGAAAAGTGTTTCAGGTTCATCTTTGCTAGATACAGTATTTTTTTTATAAAAAAAACTAGTGTATTAAAAACATATGGCTAACACCACAAAAGGAATGCTAAAACTTTTTTAAATTTGTTTTAAACCAATTTTAAAGGTGTGTATTTTTGTTCTGTGTGTTTCTGTTCATGTCAGTTTAAAACAACAAATAACTCAACATCTGCTGTCATATTAAACAATCCCAAACAAGCTTTCAATATGGGGCAGTTGTAGCCTAGCGGTTAGGGTACTGGACTAGTAACCAAAAGGTCACTGGTTCAAGCCCCACCACTGCGAGATTGTCACTGTTGGGCCCTTTAGCAAGGCCCCTAACCCTAAATTGATTAGACAATATACTGTCACAGTACTGTAAGTCGCTTTGGATAAAAGCGTCTGCTAAATGTAAATGTAAATATGAAAACACAATGCATTTTACTCCTGTTAATGTTAGGGGTATCCTACGCCCCAACATACATGCACAGTACGCATGTTTGACCTCAGACGTGAGTGTGCAGGTGTTGGTGGGGTGTGTATTTAGCTACAAGCCCTTAGACCTTACACCCTAATTCTTCTCCGTGTACACTACCCACAATCCTTTGCCTTAGTCAACAACCTGTAACATTCCAGCACCAGGGTTTGCAATGAGGACAATAACGTCATCACTCTATTATGGCCCAACAGGCAAAGAAAATACAACCTCATCAAACACGTGCCATCGTTATGCTCGCTACAGTGATTTTTATTACTTGGAGTGGCTGTACATATCACCAAGAATAAACCTGCTTATCGGAACCCTTCAATATACAAAACAACCCATTCAGTATACAGTACAGTGTCTGAGTATACACTATATGGCACACTATAGTTTTTAAGTGTGTTTACTTACATCCTGATAACCTTATTTGATTATGCAAGCGTTTGTGTCAATGTGTAAATACTCCAATAAATAAAATAGTTCTTTAGCATCAATAAAACCAATAAATTGGTGGATTTATGCAATTGCTGATCTATAAAAAACCCAGCAGGCCCAAGCCAGGCTGCAAGTGTCTAGAAGATTTCAGCATATGTGTATACCACCTTTCAATCTGATTCTGGGTTGCGGTGGGTGCAATTCACCAGACAAAAAGTAGGAAACATCCCGGGTCAGTTGTCAATCCATCACAGGCAAACACATGCATACATTTATACACACCCATACCTAGGGGCAATTTTGTATCTCCAATTAACCTGACTGCATGTTTTTGGACTGTGGGAGAAAACCGGAGTTCCCAGAGGAAACCCACATAGACACAGGGAGAACATGCATACTCCACACAGAAAGGTTTCTAACCACTCCCTCTGGGAATCAAACCCAGGACCTTCTTGCTGAGAGGTGACAGTGCTACCCACCGAGCCACTGTGCCATCCTCAACACACTTTTCCCTTATTCAAACTGTCTTCTTATATTTTTGAAGAATGTCTAAGAGGATTTGACCTTTGTGTCACCTCATATACATACCCCAGAAACTGATAAAACAGGAATTGATGTAAAGCTGTTTGAAAGTTCCAAAACACTGAAAACAATTTCATATTTTACATTTTGTTAATGGAAAGTAACAGCTGAAGGATGTTAAACTAATGTTAACAGTTATTAGATTATTGTGTTAATGTAATATTTTTCAGTCTGATTGTTGTGTATGTAAATGTAGTGTTTGTGTCCTCTGTGTTAACCAGCAGATAAATGACAAAAGCATTAATCAGAAGACTATAATTTGACACAGAATTCTGTAAAGTTGAGTAGCACGCTCATGTTAGAAGCTGCACACACATCCTAATCTTGTATGTGTGTGGGCTCTTGTGCTCCTGTGGCAGACAGGTCACGGTTGTCAGAGAACCGTGCACATGGACGTCAAGCTCCGCCGAGGTCAGACAGATGAACTTTCATCTATTTATTCTATACATGCACACACATCATACACACATTCAACTCAATGGATTATCTTAAAATACTGACTCACTGTGTTTCTTCATTTCTTAATCAGATTTTGTACGTGGAAGAATATGTTATATTTCAGTTTGTGGATAACAGTAATATATAAATGCTGTTGAGTAAAAGGCATGACTGCAGTATCCTGGAGTTTGTTAAACAGTGTCTAAACAACTCTGACTACATGAGGAAAAAGCTTCTCTATTCTGATTAAGTGAAAATGTAACTCTTGGGGCAGAACAGCGAGCATTATGTCCTCTGTCCTCTGTGTTTATCTTAATTGTTTTCCCTGTGTTTGTATAGTTTGTGTTATCTGCTTTTTGTTCTGTATTTAGCTTCATGTATAGAGTTAGTAGCTTAGGTAGTTAACATTTATATAGTAGTTAGCTTAGCATTAGCACAGTGTTTTCCTTTGTTCTATTTCTGGTGGTTGTGTATGTGTGTATAACTCATGTTCTAAATAAAATACCTGTTGTCCAGTGGGATTCTGGCCCAGATTAAAAAAATAAAGGTTCCATTATATAAAGCATTTTGAATTAACTTTGTGTATAAAATAGAGAGCCTAGAATACTTCAAACTGTTTACATTTTTGTCCATCTCTTCTTATTTTCCTTGTATTTAGGAATTTGACAAATTACTGTCAGGCATACTGTATTAAACAAACACATCCGAGGGTGTAAATACCTATAGCCTCCTCAGCCCAGACAGACACTTACTATACAAGTGAAGACAAAATGCAGACAGTGGTTTCACACCCAATAGGTGTGTGTGATTAAATGATTGCTTTTCTCCAACGTACTGCTGCAAAGTCCACCTAAATCTCAACATTCAGTGCTGTGCTACATGTATGACAGATCTGGCATATAAATGTGATGTAGGATGTAGGATTAAATACATAATATTGATCCTGACACATTGTCTCTTTATCATAAGCATGTGCCTGTCTTTCTCACTAATATACTGCCAGCACACTTAGGATTTACAAATGCCTCTAAATGCAGGGGTCATCAATTCCAATCCTGTCAGCACTGTCTGGTCATTTATCACCCTAACAGACCTGATAAACCTGGTAATGAACTGGAACATCTCCAAACTATTCTGTGCTCTGGTCACTCATGACTCAGGACTAGAATTGATGACCATTCCTCCTAAAATATATTTTGATTTAAGCTTAGAGATTATCTGGCTTTGTTTAAGTTTATTTACAGTTTATGATGAAATAGAATAAAAATAAAGGGAAAAAAATGATTAAATAATAAGTCTAGTGGAACAGGTAATGGGTGGAAGGCAGCTTAGGGGTGTTGGAGAATTGGGTTTAAACCCTGCCTCTGGTTATTGTGTTTTCTTCAGGCACACTTTTTTCTTACCACTTCCACCTTTCTAACGCTGTGAATGAATGAATGAATGAATGAATGAATGCATGCATTAATGAATGTGAATTCCTGCTCTGCCATTAGTGTTTCTGGGATGAGCTTCTAAAAAAATATAAATGTACATTGTATAATGTCGCTCTGTTTTACCTTCATTTAATAAAAAACAGTGCTCTATAACATTAAGTACACATACGCACATATACTATATTGCCTAGTATGTGGACACCTGACCATGACATTGTTGGGAAGTTTATTTTTAGTTGTAGAATGATTTAGGTATAGACAATTTGCTTTATTGTAAAATAAATATACATATATGTAGATATATGTTTATATATACATGTATAGAAATATCTTAGCTTGTTTGAACACATGAATGTCATGGCATTCTTAATCTTGGCAATCTTGTTAAACGTTCTCTTTATGAACCTCATTTTGTGCACAGTAACTTCATTTGTGTGGTTTAATGCTGAAACAAACTGTTGCCACAAAGTTTGAAGCATAGAATTTATTCTGTATAACAGTTTTATACCTACGAGTGAATAATTAACTGAACTTCATTATAAGAAAGGGTGTACACAAACTTTTGGCCATTCAGTGTATCTTCTGCCATGTTTTTTCTTAAAAGATTAGTGCAATTTTGGATTTGGCTAATTTTTTTGCCCAGCACTGTAATGTGTTAGTGTCTATTTGATTATTTTATAGCAGTGTCTGTAATCAGCAGCAGAAGAAATGAATGAGCATTTTCTTACTGTCTATGGCACGTTTGTTTATGCTGCCACATTAACTCTCAGGATGTGGCTTAACACACACAATGATGCCATTGCTCAAGTTTTTCTGGCTCATTTATTAAAAAAAACCCATTTCCCCTAAACCTCTGGCATTACATACATTTCCTGCTATTAAAAAGCCAAACGTTTCCTCTTAATCTGCACACATATTGACAGTTTTGAGGTGAAAGGGGAAAATGAGTAACACTAAGGTGAAGATAGGCGAAGAATGTTGACAACGTTTACCTGGGACCACCAATCCCACCACACACACACACAGACACAAGATTTGTGCTTTTGTATGTGAATGCATTATTCAGTCCAACTAATGTTCCACATTAGCACCAAACATAGTGATAGTTTGTTTATTCAATATGAAACTAAAAACATGCTGCAATTATAACAGTAAAGAACTTTAACAAAATGAAGAATTCAGTGTTTTATTCAAACAGTGACTCTATTCAAACAGATTTGAACAGTATCCAACAGTAACCTCAAGAATTATTGACACCATTAGTAAATATGGGAAACAAAAGCTAGTAAATAATGTGATAAGTGAGCTCAGACTCAATCTAGAAATGTATACATTTAAACTTTTACTAAATACATTTCTTCTCATTCATTCTTAAAACTCTCATCATCATCATTATTGATTTTTTATATAGCGTCAATACTTATGGACACTTTGCAACCAAGGACATGAACATTTTAAACAGAAGTAAAACAAAAAGACATTATAGGTAGAACATTCAAGCCCCAATGGAACCATGAAAACAGAACTTCAACAAGTAAGTCTTTAACAGAGATTAAAATAAAGAAGAGAGGAGGCATCACTGATACACGGCTACAGCTTCAAACATCCCACCTTTGACTTTTAAATAGTGTTTTTAGTTGAAACATTGTCACCTTTAGGCTGATGTATTTTTGTTATTAATGATGTGATGGTGTATTCACAGGTCTCTCATTAAAGAATCTTATCACAATCTGACACTGAGTACACATTATACCACACAGTGTCATAAAATCTACATTTAAATTTTCAGCAGACACTTTTATCCAAAGCGACTTACACAATGAGCAATTGAGGGTTAAGGGCCTTGCTCAGGGACCCAACAGCGGCAACTTGGTGGTGACGGGGCTTGAACCGGCAACCTTCTGTTTACTAGTCCAGTACCTTAACCACTGAGCTATCACTGGCCCCCATCTGAAATCTATTCTTATGACAGAATCGAAGTGAATCCTAGAAGTCATTTTCCAGAATGTGTGACGTGCCTTCTAAAGAAGACAGAAGGCTGTAATAGGAGCAAAGAGACCAATTTACTACTAATAATTATAAATATGTACAGTGTATCACAAAAGTGAGTACACCCCTCACATTTCTGCAGATATTTAAGTATATCTTTTCATGGGACAACACTGACAAAATGACACTTTGACACAATGAAAAGTAGTCTGTGTGCAGCTTATATAACAGTGTAAATTTATTCTTCCCTCAAAATAACTCAATATACAGCCATTAATGTCTAAACCACCGGCAACAAAAGTGAGTACACCCCTTAGTGAAAGTTCCTAAAGTGTCAATATTTTGTGTGGCCACCATTATTTCCCAGAACTGCCTTAACTCTCCTGGGCATGGAGTTTACCAGAGCTTCACAGGTTGCCACTGGAATGCTTTTCCACTCCTCCATGACGACATCACGGAGCTGGCGGATATTCGAGACTTTGTGCTCCTCCACCTTCCGCTTGAGGATGCCCCAAAGATGTTCTATTGGGTTTAGGTCTGGAGACATGCTTGGCCAGTCCATCACCTTTACCCTCAGCCTCTTCAATAAAGCAGTGGTCGTCTTAGAGGTGTGTTTGGGGTCATTATCATGCTGGAACACTGCCCTGCGACCTAGTTTCCGGAGGGAGGGGATCATGCTCTGCTTCAGTATTTCACAGTACATATTGGAGTTCATGTGTCCCTCAATGAAATGTAACTCCCCAACACCTGCTGCACTCATGCAGCCCCAGACCATGGCATTCCCACCTCCATGCTTGACTGTAGGCATGACACACTTATCTTTGTACTCCTCACCTGATTGCCGCCACACATGCTTGAGACCATCTGAACCAAACAAATTAATCTTGGTCTCATCAGACCATAGGACATGGTTCCAGTAATCCATGTCCTTTGTTGACATGTCTTCAGCAAACTGTTTGCGGGCTTTCTTGTGTAGAGACCTCAGAAGAGGCTTCCTTCTGGGGTGACAGCCATGCAGACCAATTTGATGTAGTGTGCGGCGTATGGTCTGAGCACTGACAGGCTGACCCCCCACCTTTTCAATCTCTGCAGCAATGCTGACAGCACTCCTGCGCCTATCTTTCAGAGACACCAGTTGGATGTGACGCTGAGCACGTGCACTCAGCTTCTTTGGACGACCAACGCGAGGTCTGTTCTGAGTGGACCCTGCTCTTTTAAAACGCTGGATGATCTTGGCCACTGTGCTGCAGCTCAGTTTCAGGGTGTTGGCAATCTTCTTGTAGCCTTGGCCATCTTCATGTAGCGCAACAATTCGTCTTTTAAGATCCTCAGAGAGTTCTTTGCCATGAGGTGTCATGTTGGAACTTTCAGTGACCAGTATGAGAGAGTGTGAGAGCTGTACTACACACCTGCTCCCTATGCACACCTGAGACCTAGTAAAACTAACAAATCACATGACATTTTGGAGGGAAAATGACAAGCAGTGCTCAATTTGGACATTGAGGGGTGTAGTCTCTTAGGGGTGTACTCACTTTTGTTGCCAGTGGTTTAGACATTAATGGCTGTATATTGAGTTATTTTGAGGGAAGAATAAATTTACACTGTTATATAAGCTGCACACAGACTACTTTTCATTGTGTCAAAGTGTCATTTTGTCAGTGTTGTCCCAGGAAAAGATATACTTAAATATCTGCAGAAATGTGAGGGGTGTACTCACTTTTGTGATACACTGTATGTATGATATGATGTGGATGGGATTATTGGGTGTCTGTGTTTTATTTTCTGTGACATGGTACTTGTTTCCTGCTTCCTCCACTCCTTCCTTAGCTATAGAAAGTTTAGACATATGCATTTGGACGGATGCAATAAAAACCACCCATAAAACTACCGCTGTAACATGAAATATTTGCTTATTTTAAAACAGAACTGTGAAATAGAGGAAAACATGTGAAACACTATGAAATCTGACTGACACCTGAAGCGTCTCTGGTTTTTCTGCAGTCCGAGGTGAAAATTCATGTGTGCACGTATGTGGTCACAGTCTGTGTGTCTTTAGAGCACATCGTCCACTGTGAGACTCCAGACAGGCTGCTTAGAAAAATACACAGTATGTTCTGATTAATGAAAAAGAACAAACATGGGTCACAAAGAGAGAGAGAGAGAGAGAGAGAGAGACTGTTGGACTGTTCATGTCAAATATATGTGAATGTTTGTCTAAGCTACAGTAAATTGAAATGTGCTGTTACATGGGACACAGGGTACACAGACTTAATTTAGCACAGTCCAGTACCTTACAAATTCATTTATTTTTCACAGCCAGACACACATGGCGTCAACATTTAGCCCTAGTCCACACTGACACAGACTAGTTTTAAAAAGACTTTTTGGGCTCAGTCTTTCATATTTTCAATAGATTCATATTTTCAATAGATCATGAAAACAATGGAAAACAAAATGCTAGACATGCAAACTAAGAGCCTGATGTATAGCGATGTACTACTGCTGTACGGGATATTCCGTTAGCACATCAGCGCCAAGATTCTGAACTCTTTGGTTCAACACTCGGCATTGCCACCAGTCGGCTGGGCGCCATCTAGTGGGCATAATTGGCAGTGCCTGTAGCAGACACTAATTGCCCACCGTGTCTGCTAGGGCAGGATGCCCGGACTATGTGGGTGGGGCCTTCAAAGGCTGTGCAAGGACCCTGATTAGCAGATAGGGGCGCCTGTGCAGAAGCATGGGCATAAAGAAGGGGTCCGCTAGGACTGCACACTTGTTGGAGGAGGCGTGAAGAAGACAAACTGACTACGCTAAATCAGGAGAAAAATGGGAGAAAATGCATAAATAAATAAAAGAAATGCAACTCTGTTATCTCTGTTATATAAAGAGAAAGCCATACATCAATTATTTTGATGAGTTCTCTGGACTCAAGCTCATCTCAGATGGACCAAATCACAGTGAGTTTCAAAGATTCAGCTTTTCACTCAAATTCGTATGCTGTTTGTGTCATTCACAGCAAAAATATATATATTAAATTAGAGAAAAATGCAAAATAAAGCCTTTTTACTAGTACTCCCAGAATTTTGGCCTCCACTGTATATATGTATTTACATTGGTGTACTTCTCTGTGTACGTACAAACCCCTGTGCATTTGTATGTTTTCCATATGTCTTGTGAAAGGATGCTTTGTCTCGCTGATTTCCTCAGCAGGTGTACATCTGTTCAAATAAAAAAATGTTAAAGGGTGAAAGGCAAGGCATCCCTCATTAAATCTGGAAGTGAAGGTTTTAGACTACGCTCCTCTTTTATCTGATTCTCAGAAGTAAGACCTCAGGTGTAGGAGTGAAACTGGCTGTTGAATAGAAACTCTCTTAGATGTTTATTTGAGGAATAACATATTTATTTTAGAAAATTCCACACACACTCAGTAGAGTAAGGATCACATACTTTTAAGATGAATGCACATATAAACACACACAGACTTGCACAATGAAGTAGTAACAGATGCTGACTGTTAAACTTTGCATTGGTAACTATTGGGATAGTCCCTTTTTTTGCCTGAAGAACACGGTGTCTTTTTTTTCTTCCAAAAATATCTAAGAGCTGAATTCATCCGACAAAACAATCAATAAAGCTGATAAAGTAAAACATGCAATATTTATTTTTGTGTAGTTTAGTCTGTTGGATTCGGGAATGTTGTATTAATATAAACAGTTCATGTATAAATCCTACAATACTGCTTTTAAAATGAGCTTTAGTATCTAAGCAATTAAATGTAATTTAAAATCTTTTATTTAGCCAGATTATGCTGAAGTTGGACTATGACAATGCATAAATTACATATCAGTACAATTAAAATAAAATAAAAACAGGGTTAGGGTTAGGATAGTAGTAGGGTTAGGGTATTTATAGTAATAATCACTCACTAACTCTTTATACAAAATCTTTATACAGCTGCTTACCTCTGGTTTAATCCTTCAAACTCAGTCACATTTACATTTTAATATTTCTCTTTTCATTATTAACCCACATCTGTGCCCAATATGTCAAGATTTTATAAAGGTTTAAATGAAACACAACAAACATAAAAAGAAAAGTAGTTTTTATTTCTTTATAGCAAACTTTTCCTGACAACATTAAATTTCAACACCAATTAAACACAGATAAATTCATCCACTGCATGTTTTATGACCACTTTATCCTAATCAGGGTTTGCGGTGGGTCTGATTAATTGGGCAAAAGGTAGGAATGAATCACCCTGTACAAGTCTCCAGTCCATTACAGGGCACACACACATTATAGTAGCTTCAGTTGGCCTGATTGAATTACTTTGAACTTATGGGTGGAAACCAGAGCTCACAGAGGAAAGCCACGCGGACACAGGGAGAACATGCAAACTCCCCACATGAAGGACCCTGGCAGAATCAAACCCAGGCTGTTCTTGATTTAAGGCAACAGTGCTCCCCACTGCGCCACCATGCTGCCCACACAGATACATTTCACATTAAAAAAGGGACCAATGTTATTAAACAAGAGGCTCTAGCAGATCTAGTAAAAACTGATTAAACAAGCAAAAATAAAACTTTAATGGAACGTGGGGCTTGAAAATGGAACTAATAAAAACTGGATGGTGCTCCGTCCAGGGTGTTACTTTGCGCCCATTGAAATGCTGGGATAGGCTCCAGTGACCCTAATTGGATAAGCGGTTAAGAAAGTGAGTGAGTGAGTGAGTGAGTGAGTGAGTGAGTGAGTGAATGAGTGAGTGACTGAGTGAGTGAGTGAGTAAGTGAGTGAGTGAGTGAGTGAGTGAGTGAGTGAGTGAGTGAGTGAGTGAGTGAATAAAACCTGGAGTGAAAATTTGTTAGATATTGTTACTTTACAGTCAGATCTTACAGGAATTTGTTGGGCGGGGTGTTTACATTTTGCACAATACATTTTGATAAGTTTTGTGGGGGTGGGTGTTTAACAATATGTCAAGTCAATTTAAATAACTTGATATTAGTCTGAGGAATTAACACCAAAGTCTGCAAGGTGAAGAAAGACATTTGTTAAGGGTCAAATTTCTCATGAAAAACATTCTTTAACATTTAATGATATAAATGCTGCTGATTTGTTACACACCAGATTGGAAGGACTAAAAATGTTTGCTGCAAAAAAATGAAGTCGAGGCCTAGTGGTTTAGGTACTGGCCCAGTACTCAGAAGGTTCACTCACTGGTTTAAGCCCCACCACTACCAGGTTGCTGGTGTTGGGCCCGTGAGCAAGGCCCTTAAGCCTCAATTGCTCAGACTGTATCATGTTACTGTAATGTAAGTGGCTTTGGATAAAGGCGTCTGCTAAATGTGTAAAATGTATAACAAATTTAAAGGTTTTCCTCAGTGCTGCAGTTCCAGTTCTTGTCCACACAGTGGCGCCAAAGTAAAACTGGATGAGGCGTTATAGAAAGGACCTCAGACTCTTTCTCTCTCACACACACACAGCCACACACACACACACACACACACACACACACACACTTCACAGAACTGATAAGATAGCACTTGTGGCTGAAGGTCTCTGATTCACCAGTGAAGCACGTCAAGGACAGAGCAAGAGAGCAAGCTTGTTTCTCAGTAGAAGAGACGGTAATTGGCTTCGCTAGAGACGTTTGATAAAGCATAGTCCACTAAGCATGCACCATGTTTCTCCTATAAATATCAGGCTGGCATTCTGTCTTCTAGGTCCACGTACTGACGACAAATTCCCAACAGGGGACCGTCTGTTACAGCTCATTTGTGCCAAGAAAAAGACAAGGCACCTCGTCTGTGATGAACTGGTGTGTTTAATGTCAGGCTCAGCCGGCTGAGATGACATTAACTCAAGCTTCAAAAACAACAGGATGCAAAAATACTGGAGTCTTATCTTTCTGGACAATATCACATAAACAATGTGGAAAACAAGAGTGTAGAATGACTCACTGAGCCTCTCACAGTTGATCAATTCCCAGATATACAACTTCTGGTGAATCTTATTGACGTTATAGCTGAGTGAAATTCAGTGGTTCTCCACACCCCAAGCTAATTTTTATGTTCCAGTGACTACTTTCCTACTCTACATATGACCTCTCCTAACATCACACTGCATTGGTTAAATACTAATGACCGCCAACAACCCACTGACCCTTCAGTATACTCAATCAAAAGTCAGTCAGTTAGAAAGGTGTTTATGATTCATGCTATGAAAACATGAATCAATATCACAGGTTTTTGAACGACACAATTTTAAAGAGCCCCCAACCACCCCAAAACAATGAAAACAATGTTCATGAATGTTTATATAGTATATGCTCCTACTGTATGACATTTTTTACACTGATTTACGGGCAGCACGGTGGCTAAGGGGATAGCAATGTCGCCTCACAGCAAGAAGGTCCTGGGTTCGATCCCCAGGTGGGGCGGTCCGGGTCCTTTCTGTGTAGAGTTTGCATGTTCTCCCCGTGTCTGCATGGGTTTCCTCCGGGTGCTCCAGTTTCCTCCCACAATCCAAAGACATACATACAGAATTGTTCATGACTGTGTTTGATATAAACTTGTGAACTGATTAATCTTGTGTGATGAGTAACAGTTTTTCCCCCAAACATTACTATCGCTGCGTCCGGAATCGCATACTTCCATACTCAATAGTACGCGAAATGAGTACGCGAGAGCGGTTAGTATGTCCGAATACATAGTATAAATAAAGAGGTACGCGAGAAGTACCCGGATGACCTACTTCTTGGGCAGCCATGTTTGAGTATGCAAGCGATGCACACTTGCGGTCCGCTAATGTATCCCATAATGCAACTGGAGCTGCGCAGGCGTTCAAAGCGGAATAAGAAACAAGAAAGATAGCGGCCCTCTGTTTACAAGTGTAAGTAAGATCAATGAAATAAAAAAAATTAAAGATGAATAAATATCCAAAATTTTGGTGAGTGGGGTTTGTAATGAGTCTGTAACTATGGTGATATTATATCATCACGTTCTTACGTCATCACTTGACGTTGGCAAGATGGCGGATGTAGTGCGTAGCGGTGTTGTGTGCATACTGTACACTTCTGTACTGAAAGTATGTACTTTTTTTACCGGCCGAGTAGTGCATACTTCCTCCAATCTAGTACGTACTCTGTAAGTATGCGATTGTAAGTATGTAGCAAAACTCAGTGAATTTCATCTGTGTAGGTACAATGAGAAACACTACAAAGACAATCAGTTACATATACAAAAAAGTAACAAAAGAAATATTAATTTTTTGTTGCAATAAAGGGTGGCAGGGTGGCACGGTGGCACGGTGGGTAGCACTGTCGCCTCACAGCAAGAAGGTTGTGGGTTCGATCCCCAGGCTGGGCGGTCCGGGTCCTTTCTATGCAGTTTGCATGTTCTTCCCGTGTCTGTGTGGGTTTCCTCCGGGAGCTCCGTTTTCCTCCCACAGTCCAAAAACATGCAGTCAGGTTAATTGGAGATACTGAATTGCCCTATAGGTGAATGTGTGTGTGTGTGTGTGTGTGAATGTGTGTGTGTGTGTGTGTGTGTATGTGTGTCTGCCCTGCGATGGACTGGTGCCCCGTCCAGGGTGTTATTGTGTGCTTTGCGCCCATTGAAAAGCTGGGATAGGCTCCAGCAAACCCTGAGCGAGCATAATTGGATAAGCAGTTAAGAAAGTGAGTGAGTGAGTGAGTGTTGCAATAAAATATGTTAAGCTGAGCTGAGCCTCTGTGTTCTCGATGATCCATCTTCTTGCCTAACACATGTATAAGTCACTTGATGCCGCTTTTATATATTTTTATAACATGAGTAAGACTAAGTGCATTTTAAAACCTGGTGTTTCTAGGTGAGCAATGTCTGCTGAATGATGCAGTGTATATTCACAGATTTGCACAACTGTGATTTAGGATGGGTGGCACGGTGGGTAGCACGGTTGCCTCACAGCAAGAAGGTCGATTTTGAGGGCCTTCTGTGTGGAGTTTGCATGTTCTCCCCCTGTCTGCGTGGGTTTCCACCAGGAGCTCCGTTTTCCATCCACAGTCCAAAGACATACAATCAGGTCGACTGAAGTTACCAAAAATTGGCCCTATGTGTGAATGATATTTAAGTAAGAACAAATGGAATTGTGCTTACAGTTTAGCAGTTTGAAGTCATGTTGAGCTCTAAGTTTTCGGAATTGTGTGCATAGTTCCATGTTTGTGTGTATTAAATGGTTAAAACACTGTAATCCTGGTGTTTCTCTTGACCCTTCATCCACCTCCAGAGTGATGCTCAGGCTGGGGAGGGTCGGTTCCCACCAGCAGTGGGCGCTGTGACGCTTTGTGTTGTGGATGAGCGGAAGCTGGAGGAAGTGTGTGATTGTGTACGAGTGTCCAGGCTGGAGAAGCCACAGCAGAGAGTCGGACAGGGATCCACACATCACACAGCGGTCAGTTGTGAGTGATTAAACTTAGTGGCCTGATGAGTCGCGCTGTGTGAAGGCCAGTATGCTTGAGCAGTGTGATCTGGGATGGAGGCACCGCTAATGGTGGGGAGGGGAACCGGAGGAACTGCCAGCTTTAACCTCATCGTCGTCGTCCTCCTCCTCTCGGCCAGGAGCTCCCGAGAGCAGAAAGGTAATCAGCAGGGCTCAGCGTGAGTGAGGGGCTTTCTGAGTGCTGTTTGGGGCTTAGTTCTTTAGGACAGGGGTCAGACATCGTGGGTTTCTCTGTGTTTGTGAGGGTCGCTGATTTGGATTGTTGTTAAAAGCTGCAGGTTTACACAGCGTGCAGATTGAGAGAGCTGCTCCTGAATACCTTACATGGACCTAGTCTCTCTCTCTCTCTCTCTCTCTCTCTCTCTTACACACACACACACACACATCGTAACTGTATATTGGTGTTTGGAACGTATGTAACTGAGCTGCTGAGATACAGTGTGATCAGCAGTGAGTTGTTTTTGTAGCAGAGGGTTTCAGGTGGTCAACAACTGGGTGTTCACAGTCGGGGGGGGGGGGGGGGGGTGTTAGGGTTAGTGTTAGTGTATAGTTACCATAACATTACTACACTACATCTGTACAGTTACCATAACATTACTACACTGCATCTGTATAGTTACCATAACATCACTACACTGCATCTGTACAGTTACCATGACATCACTACACTGCATCTGTACAGTTACCATAGCATCACTACACTGCATCTGTACAGTTACCATAACATCACTACACTGCAGCTGTACAGTTACAGTAACATTACTACACTGCATCTGTACAGTTACAGTAACATTAGGACACTGCATCTGTACAGTGACAATAACATCACTACACTGCAGCTGTACAGTTACAGTAACATTACTACACTACATCTGTACAGTTACAGTAACATTACTACACTGCATCTGTACAGTTACAGTAACATTACTACACTACATCTGTACAGTTACAGTAACATCACTACACTGCAGCTGTACAGTTACAGTAACATTACTACACTACATCTGTACAGTTACAGTAACATTACACTGCATCTGTACAGTTACAGTAACATTACTACACTACATCTGTACAGTTACAGTAACATCACTACACTGCAGCTGTACAGTTACAGTAACATCACTACACTGCAGCTGTACAGTTACAGTAACATTACTACACTACATCTGTACAGTTACAGTAACAATACTACACTGCAGCTGTACAGTTACAGTAACATTACTACACTACATCTGTACAGTTACAGTAACATTACTACACTGCATCTGTACAGTTACAGTAACATTACTACACTACATCTGTACAGTTACAGTAACATTACTACACTGCATCTGTACAGTTACAGTAACATTACTACACTACATCTGTACAGTTACAGTAACATTACTACACTACATCTGTACAGTTACCATAACATCACTACACTGCAGCTGTACAGTTACATTAACATTACTACACTGCAGCTGTACAGTTACAGTAACATTACTACACTACATCTGTACAGTTACAGTAACATTACTACACTGCAGCTGTACAGTTACAGTAACATTACTACACTACATCTGTACAGTTACAGTAACATTACTACACTGCAGCTGTACAGTTACAGTAACATTACTACACTACATCTGTACAGTTACAGTAACATTACTACACTGCTTCTGTACAGTTACCATAACATTACTACACTACATCTGTAGTGCAAGGCTCTGTACTGGGGCCTCTTCTTTTCATTATTTACATCTTTCCACTTGGTTCCATCATACGCAGACACGGTCTTAACTTTCACTGCTACGCAGATGATACCCAACTCTACCTTGCCTTCAAACCATCCATCTCTTTTCCTCCCTCCTCGCTCACCTTGTGTATCCAGGAACTTCAATCCTGGCTGCATTCAAACTTCTTGCTGCTTAATCCCCTTAAGACTGAGCTTCTTTACGTGGGCACTAAAACTTCACTTTCCTCTTTCACAAACTCTCCCCTCCTCATTGGGAATGTTTCCATCACACCTTCCAACTGTGTACGCAATCTTGGTGTTCTGTTTGACCCTCTGCTTTCATTCGGTCCTCATGTGAAATCACTATCCAAATCAGCCTTTCTTCAGCTTCGCAATATTACTCGTCTCCGTCCCTATCTTTCATTTGAGGTGGCGGAAACACTGATACACGCTTTTGTCACCAGCCGTTTGGACTACTGCAATTCCTTATTGCACGGACTTTCCGCCAAAACCCTCCGTCCCCTGCAAACTATACAAAATGCAGCTGCTAGGGTCCTGACATTTACCCGAAAGTTTGACCACATCACCCCTGTTCTGGAAGAACTACATTGGCTGCCAATTTCCATGCGCATTAAATATAAAATTCTGGTCTTCAGTTTTAAATCACTTCATGGTCTCGCTCCCGCCTATCTTACTAACCTTCTCACACATCACACACCATCACGCAAACTAAGGTCGTCAGACACAAATCAACTCTGTTCCTAGATTTAGGATGTCCACTATGGGTGGCAGATCCTTCAGCGTTGCCGCCCCAACACTCTGGAACTCTCTGCCCTTGACTCTTTGCTTTATTTCTTCTCTTTCTGCTTTCAAGGTGTCTCTAAAAACCCATCTCTTCTCACAACATTTTTATTCTACTTCTTGAACTTATATCTCTAACCTATCCTTACACACTGTCGGTCTGTTTTTGTTTTGTTTTTGTCTTGTCTTGTTTTGCGTGTTGTCGTTTGTTTTCACTTTCTATTACTGTACAGCGACCTTGAGCTTGGTGAAAGGCGCTATATAAGTTGAACTTATTATTATTATTATTATTATTATTATTACAGTTACAGTAACATTACTACACTGCATCATTACATTACTACACTGCATCTGTACAGTTACAGTAACATTACTACACTGCATCTGTACAGTTACAGTAATATTACTACACTGCATCTGTACAGTTACAGTAACATTACTACACTGCATCATTACATTACTACACTGCATCTGTACAGTTACAGTAACATTACTACACTGCAGCTGTACAGTTACAGTAACATTACTACACTGCATCTGTACAGTTACAGTAACATTACTACACTGCATCTGTACAGTTACAGTAATATTACTACACTGCATCTGTACAGTTACAGTAACATTACTACACTGCATCATTACATTACTACACTGCATCTGTACAGTTACAGTAATATTACTACACTGCATCTGTACAGTTACAGTAACATTACTACACTGCATCATTACATTACTACACTGCATCTGTACAGTTACAGTAACATTACTACACTACAACTATACAGTTACATTAACATTACTACACTGCAGCTGTACAGTTACAGTAACATTACTACACTACAGCAACAGTAACATTACTACACTGTACCTGTACAGTTACTACACTACAACTGTACTGTTACTTCACCTTAGCTAAACCATTACTTAACTTTAACTGGACTGTTACATTTACACTGCACTTGTCCCAATGGTATATCTGAACCTAAACCATTAACTACATTTCAACTGTACTACCCTGTTACCACACATTGGTCTCGTCTGTGTTCATTCTGCAGTGTTTTAACATGCTTATGCACGCAATCTACTCCTTCATTAGATCTTTACCTAACCTGGTGTATAGTAAGTAGGTTTAAAGGGAGATTAATATTTTTATTCTGGTGCTATATGTAGATTGGTGAGCATGCTGAAGGTCATCAGTTCTCAGTAAGATGAATCACTGCATTCACATGATTTAAAAACGGAAGTGACTTCAGGTTGACGTCTAATCAAATAATAGCTGATACACACAGCTGATTGTTTATATATATATATAATGAATGGGAGATTAGGTGGTAGAATAAGTTGGGAAATGAGTGGGAGAGTGAGTGGGGGGAGTGAGTGGGAGAGTGTTGCACTGTGCAAAGATCTTGGAGGGGAGGGGAGGATGTTTTTGCTTTGGTGTCTGGACGATGTCCAGTAGTGGGTTACGCAACAGCAGCAGCAACAGCGAGATGAGGGTCATTCGGTGTGTAAACGCGTGACAGGCTGTGCGATCAGCTGCGATCTGTGTGTGTGTTTGTGTGTATTTCTGTGTGTGTGTGGGGGGGGGTAGAAAGCAGTAACAGAATACCCATTTACCAGTGTTTTGTGCTCATGTTTCACTAAATGGCACATGGACATTAAGGTTGGAGGCTGTGAGACGTTGACGCCTCATGACGTGACGAGCTGGTGTTCTTGTGCGATCACTGAGCTCCTCTACTGGTGGAGGAACCCATCATGTCAGACTGCTGCTTTTCATCCTCAAATGAGCTGCCATTATTCTACATCTTTGTTTTGCTGGAGTCATGTAGGTTTTGGTGATTTGTTAGAGTTCAGTGTCGGATGGAAAATGGCGCTTTCTTCAAACATCTGGCTACAAATTATTTAAAGCTTGTATTCAAAAACACGTTACAGAAAACTAGCATGTGGTATGATGAACGCCAATACAGGTACAACACGTCTCATCATGTAACACTTTTGGAAGAAGGAAATGTACAAAGTGCAACCTGTTGTTTATATTTTTAAAAAGACGAACTAGATCATAAAGGACCTGCTGCATCTTTTAATAACAAACCCTCACATCATGCTCATTTGAAGTTTTATCTTTGTTATGCTTCCCAATATACTGTAGATACACATGGTTCTTACATTTTCTGACCATGTTTTATGAACCACCTGAATATGTTTTAGATTTCTTTAGCACAATAGCAGAAGAACGTGTCCTTTTCTGTCCACAAAATGGTCCTTAAGTTCTGCACAGTTTTACATTACTTGCCTTAATGTTCTGCATCTCAACCTTCTTCAGTTCATTTCTATAACTACTATAACTCAAGTTCAAAATCTGTCCCTGCTTTCTAGGGTTTATTGGATTTTGATTATATACAGTCCTTGATGTACAAATACACACCTGCACCCTGGCTTTAGTTTGAGATTAAATGATTATTTATTGCTCATGCACTTAATTATTCTTTACTTTGAATTGATTTTTTTCCCCCAATTCCAGTTCAGATCACACTAGACAGCGTTAGTAATGAAATCTGAAGGCATTTTGTATTCTGAGTGTCTTTTAGTTTTGTGAATTCCTGTCACGCTTTTGTTTATCATATAATGTTGTAGATTCGTTTTTACAAGAAGTGCCTTTGATAACTTGCTTACTAAGCAGATAGAGCAACATCTGGCTGATTAGGCACTAGAGGGAAGGAGTGAAGTAATTAAAGCATTACAGCTTCTGAATAGGATTGTAAACATACATCACGGGGGGTTGGCACATGGCAGGGATGAATTTAAATGATATTCAGGTTTATTATTATACACATTATCTTAGTGTAAAAGGAGGGTGAGTTGCCTCATGTGAATCTCGTTGCTGAGACGATTATAGGATGAACTCAAGTACAGTATGTACAGTATGCAAAAAAAAAAACAGGTGACAAAATAGGCCAGAACCATGATTGTAAAGTGCTACAAGCAAGCGCCCTACTGACCATGCTGGAGTTTGAACACGTGAAAACACGTGTGAACAGGCCCAAAAGAAGAAAGAAAATAGTGACTCATTGTAACTCAACTAGTTCCCCAGTCCAACCAGCTACTCAGTCAAGATGGCAACCCAAGAAAGTAAAAAGTTCCCAGAACCTAAAGAAACCACAGGAATGTAGTGAGGGAGAACTTGAATGTATTTCATAGATATGGAGTGAGCAAGCGTTGCCCCAGTTGTAGTGAGTAACACACAATGGTGTAATGTCTGCTTTAAACTACACTTTGAGTCAACCTAAATCCCCCCTTCCCTTACACACACACCCCAGGAGGAAATGGCAGGTTGGGATGTTACAGTCAGTTGTAATAGGATTATCATTGTTTCTCACTCTGTATGTAAACAGGGTGGCACAGTGGCTCAGTGGGTAGCACTGTCACCTCACAGCAAGAAGGTCCTGGGTTTGATTCCCAGGTGGGGCGAACCAGGTCCTTTCTGTGTGGAGTTTGCATGTTCTCCCCGTTTCTGCGTGGGTTTCCTCCAGGAGCTCCGGTTTACTCCCACAGTCCAAAAACTTGCAAGTGAGGTGAATTGGAGATACAAAATTGTGTTTGACATTAAAACAGATGAATCTTGTGTAACGAGTGACTACCGTTTCCATCATGAATGTAACCAAAGTGTAAAACATGACGTTAAAATCCTAATTAAACAATAATAACTGTATGTAAACTCAGTGCTATGTCTTCATCTGTCGCTCTGTAGCTATCTCCTTACACACACACACACACACACACGCGCACACAGCAGAACATTATTGAACCTGTCAGAATGCCTTATCATGAACTAATGAACCCCAGACACTGCAGATGATCCTGTTTGGTTTTATTGTGTGTGTTTTGTAGGGGATGGCTGTGGACACACAGTGCTTGGAGTGGGCAGCGGCAGCCTGGCATCACTGGGCTACCCTATCTTCCACCCCGCAGACTCGGTTTGTGAGTGGGAGATCAGCGGTAGTGTCGGAAACACACTTCTCCTGCGTGTGGCGGACCTCGACATGAATACAAACAACTGCCAGGTGTCGTACCTCCGACTGTTCAATGGCATAGGAGCGGGCAGAACCAAGATCGGTAAGCGAGAGAACTTTCTGCTTCAACGGCTTTCGCTGTTTTACTCTGTAGTTTTCTTCTCAGCCTTTCAGACAAAAAACCCTTTTCAGGAAAAGTTCTGACCTTGTATCCAGTGTTTCAGGGTAGGTGCAGGACCCACCACAACGCTGATCAGGATATAGCATTTAAGGAGATTATAGAAATGCTTTTTGATCACATTTGACCTTTTGTATTATATACATATAATTTGTAGCAGATCTCATTCACCTTAATAAAATAATATTTATTAATTAATAATTATTATTTACATTTTGACCTCCAAAAATCCATGAAATCTGCAGGAGGTCATTTTTAATATATAACTACATATCTGGAAAATCTGTATCCTGCATGCATAACATTAAAACCACCTCCTTGTTTCTACACTCAGTGTCTATTTTATCAGCTCCACTTACCATATAGAAGCACTTTGTAGTTCTACAATTACTGACTGTAGTCCATCTGTTTCTCTGCATGCTTTGTTAGCCCCCTTTCATGCTGTTCTTCAATGGTCAGGAATCTCCCAGGACCACCACAGAGCAGGTATTATTTAGGTGGTGGATCATTCTCAGCACTGCAGTGACACTGACATGGTGGTGGTGTGTTAGTGTGTGTTGTGCTGGTATGAGTGGATCAGACACAGCAGCGCTGATGGAGTTTTTAAACACCTCACTGACACTGCTGGACTGAGAATAGTCCACCAACCAAAAACATCCAGCCAACAGCACCCAGTGGGCAGCTTCCTGTGTGTCTCGAAGATGACCAACTCAAACAGCTACAATAGATGAGCGATCGTCTCTGACTTTACATCTACAAGGTGGACCAACTAAGTTGGAGTGTCTAATAGAGTGGACAGTGAGTGGACACGGTATTTAAAAACACCAGGAGCATTGCTGTGTCTGATCCACTCATACCAGCACAACACACACTAACACACCACCACCATGTCAGTGTCACTGCAGTGCTGAGAATGACCCACCACCCAAATAATACCTGCTCTGTGGTGGTCCTGTGGGGGTCCTGACCATTGAAGAACAGAGTGAAAGCAGGTTAAAAAGGTATGCAGAGAAACAGATGGACTACAGTCAGTAATTGTAGAACTTCAAAGTGCTTCTATATGGTAAGTTAAGCTGATGAAATGGACAGTGAGTGTAGAAACAAGGAGGTGGTTTTAATGTTATGGCTGATCATTGTGTATGTGTGTGTGTGTGTACATAATAAAGCATAATGTTGCACAGCATTATGTATTACTTCTTTTACATTAAATGTTTACAGTGCATACTAAATACACTTTAAATGTTTATTTTGCACATTTATGCATCTAATTCCTGATTTAAATCTTAATTTTTTATTTTTCTTAATTTTTTCTATATTTCTATAACTGTATATATATTTATTTAATTACTCATGTGGCTGGGCATTTTTTAAAGCATTTTGCAGTTGTAGCCTAGCGGTTAAGGTACTAGATTAGTAATTGGAAGGTTGCTGATTCAAAACCCCACCACTGCCAAGTTGCCACTGTTGGGCCCTTAAGCAAGGCCCTTAACACTCTTAGAGTGTATACTGTCACAGTCCTGTAAGTGGTTTTGGATAAAAGCATCCACTAAATGCTGAAAATTTAAATTTCCCTGCCAACTGTACTGTGTATGACTGTAATAAATAAACTTTGATTTGATTTAATATCTAGTTTCCATAATATTAAGTAATGCTGTACATCATCACATTAAAGCAACGATGTCACAACACATACACAGTTGTGAATTATTGCAACTGCCGAACTCCAGTCCAAGTGGATCTGCAGCAGCAAGCTGTCTGATGTAATTCGATTAGAGTCATCCAAATGACACCAGAATCGATCGAACAAACTCTTAGAAAAGAGGCCGGCCAGAACACTCTTTTCATTAATCTATATTAAACTCTACTGCAGTGGATTTATTGTCAACACAGTACTGGAAGCTTTGAGTGCTTTTTACAGGAACACAATCGTTCATGTATTTCCTGATAATTCCTTCTGATTAATGCTGGTATGAACGCTGGTATAAATGTAGAAACTCTACTTTTCTGATAGTCCATCACGTTGTACTGACAAGCTAGTACTGATGTTTCAGTTTGTTCTAACACACAGTCCATCCAAGAAACCTGGTACAGATTCTCCATCAGCAGCACAACACTAGGAACGACATGCATAGTGTCCACACTTAATGTCCACACACATTTGCCATTCCACCATGGTTTACTTTAAATAAATGAACTGCAGCTTCGATTTCTCATCAGCGTATTCATTACCTTCCCACCCCTCTTTCTCCCCCCCCCACCCCTCTGTGTGTGCGTGTGTGTGTACAGTTAAGTTCTGCAGCGGAGATGTGAGTGGGCCAAAAGTTGTGGAGTCATCAGGTCATCAGGTCACAGTGCAGTTCATGAGCGGCCCACACAGCCTCGGGCGGGGATTTTTCCTCTCTTATGCCAGCAGCCCACAGCCAGGTAAAAACTCCACACTCCCACCCAGTCAAAGTCAGAACTGATTCATACTGATGCAACCACACAACTCACTGTGCTACATACCACCATGTCTAAATCAGACTTGGGGGGGAGGAGCTGAGTGGTGGAAAAGTTACTACATGGACAAAAGTATTGGGACACCCTTTCTAATTACTGAATTAATGTGTTTCAGCCACAACTATTGCTAAGAGGTGTAATACATCAATTATAGAAAGAAAATTATCTTTTCTGTTCCAGTATGACTGTGCCCCTGTGCAAAAAGCAGGCTCTATAAAGGCATGAAGAAAACTTAGTTTATAGAAACACCAGTGGTCTTCTTGACTTACATCAGTGTTTAATCATATAAATGCTCCTTTTGACTGAATGGGCACAAATTCCCACAGGCATGCTTCAGTACGTCTTCAATACGACTTGTGAGAAGCTTTCTCAGAGGAAGGGCTTTTGTTATAGCTGAAAAGATCACACAGATTTACTGCTACGCCATTGTTTTTGAAATAGGATGTCCAACAAGCTCTGGTCAGGTGTCCAAATACTTTTGGAGATATCGTGTATATGTATCTTTTTTATTGTTTGTATATTGTTTAGGTGGACTTGCTGCTCTAAATGACCTTGGTCTGAGTCGGGTAGCTTTTACATGATAAGCGTTTTGTGCTTCGTTCACTGCAGGTTGATAAATGGCAGAATGGATTTTCGCTGGCTTTGCCACTGAGCAGCTATGAAGCTACAACCAGCGATTTCAGGATTAGGAAACATAGGATTGCTATCTATAAAGCAAACCCGCCCTCACCATTTCACATCTTACTAGTCGCCGTGCCAGATTTTTTCCCACAATGCTGTGCTTCTAATTTAAAGTGGAACGAAACAGTTCGGCGATTTGTGATACAGTAAGAATCAGTTTCTCTTTTTAAGGTCATGTAAACAAATTGTCTCAGATTGGCACGTTGAAAAGGTCAGCAGCAAACTGGAACTTTGAGTGCAGTGACAAGTGGCATCATCCAACTCCAGAGGAAACTATGGCACAGCCAGCGCAAATGTGGTTTTGCTGCATGTCATGATAATGCAGCCTTAGTGGTAATGTTGAATGGTGGGTGGTGTTGCTATGGGGACAGATGTGTGTTTGTACAGATGAGAGGGGAGGGGTTCATGTGTTACTGATTATAGGGATGAATGTGATTCTGATCTATTAATGTTTAATCATACAGTGTAGCTCTTTATGTCCAAACAGCACAATAGCTTTTTCCTCTGTGTGTGTGTGTGTGTGTGTGTGTGTGTGTGTGTGTGTCTGTCTGTCTGTCTGTCTGTCTGTCTGTCTGTCTGTCTGTGTCTGTATGTATGTGTGTGTGTGTGTGTGTGTGTCTGTGTGTGTGTGTGTGTGTGTGTGTTAGTAAGACATGGCAAGCGTAGTGTTCTAGTTTTGGCGTCTCTGAAGCAGGGTGTGCCTGAGATATTGTATCAGTTAGCAATGGAATTAATAAATGTGCTTGGTGATGTCACAGCTGGAGGTGGCTGTGGAGGATCTCGACATGGAGAATTATTCACTGCAGTTTTGGAAGTAAAAGCAGTACAGATGAGCGGGGCTGCGAGCGTCTGTACATTATCACGGTCTCTGCACAATGTCAGTGATTGTCCAAATAGTTTCCAGTTCTAGGAACTCTTGCGTAAATGAGTCACGTGGATGATCAGATGCTAATGAGTGGAAAAGCCGTCTCTCACATCTCGTACATACATGCTGTTCTAGAGGATGTTCATGCAGGGATGTCCAGCTTTGTCCATTTACATTAAGAATCTGGTACCAAAGCTCTGGGTCTTAGCCAATAACCAATATTGATCCAGGACAGAAGTCCTAACAGTAACAGAGCAGACTGTTTGCAAGAAGGTTTATACAGAAGTTAAACACTATGATTTTGCCGATAACTGCTGGTATTTAGTCAGTGGTTATTCCACAATTATATACCATCAAATCAAAATATAAAACACATCACCTTTGGTATTTCATGTCACCAAGTCTTTTTGCTTTATTTAAGATGCAGCTAAAAGTATTGAACATAGCAATAGTGTCGACCAGTAATACAGCATAAACAAGGGAAGCAGGACCAGTTCAGCATTCAGATTGTAGATTTTATACAGTCAGTAGTGAACAATCCATTACAAGCACTAAACAAACATGGTTATCATAAATAATAGAAATACAGCCAGTATCTTGAAGTTTTACCACAGTTAAAGCATTAGTATTATGATTATACCAATATTAGAATTAGAGTTTATACTGGGACACCATGCAAAGTATACTCATTTTATTAAAATGTATCAAAAATGATGTTACGCCACAAGTAACATGCGGTCACACTACATATTGACACAAAATAGCTTCAGTTTGGGATTTTACTCCTCAGTAGTAAATGCAGAAATTTTTTTCTGTCCAAATTAGAATCTCTGAGTGGGCACATGCACACCGATGGTAGGTGATGGTGCATTCCAAATCAGCTCTTGTGCACTTTACAGATCTGTAGCTGCACATTCAATTGAAATCGAACAACAAACAACAGCTGTCTGTTGGAAACGCATTCAAATTGCATTTTGAACCAACAGCATTGATCAAACATTGACTTCTTTGTTGGTTATCAGTAAACCAGTTAATCATTGACATCCTTACACCTGACCATAGTTGTTGAACATTGCATTCTAAATCCACAGACAATTATTAGGTTGGCCTTCCCTTTTGCTATTACAACAGACTCCACTCTATTTTTATAAGACTTTGGACAATTAAAGTGTCCATACTAACGCCTGTCCACTGTTCAAAGCACCAACAACGAGCATGCAAATTGTCATGACCAGACAACTGTTATCCAACACAGCGGCTGCTTTGATGAGTCAAAACTTCAGCTTCAGCTTTGTTCAACAAAATGATTCCATGATTCCAGCTGTTAATATTTTCTATGTTTTCACTTCAGAATGCATTGAGATATTATTCTTAAAAACTGGAAGTATAGCAGTGATCTTAAACTTCTGACCAGTGAAGCGTAATAATGGTTTAATAAGGTACATCCTGATTATTTTTCATCCCTGGAATTTTAGCAGCTGTGTGGGGGGTGGTGACGTGCGAGTGTGTGAGTGTGAGTGTGTGAGTGTGAGTGTGTGAGTGTGAGTGTGTGTGTGAGTGTGTGTGTGTGTGTGTGTGTGAGTGAGTGAGATCCTCTTTCAGATGAGTCAGAATGAGAGATGCAGACAGTGCCAGTTTGTGGCTTTGAGTAATGCAGTAGATTACACCACACACTACCACAATATACATCGTCCCTTCCTACCACAAACACCCCCACAGCCGTCTAACTAAAAATGTGGACTATATGTTGTCTGAGGTTTGAACCCAGGATCTCAGAGGCAGTGGATTAGTATCTTTTACCGAACCACTGTGCCACCCAAGCACCACTGAGAAGTATTTAGTCTTAGAATAGCCAATTATGTCTTTAAGTAGACACTCGACTGTCTAAGAGCATCACTGGGTATTTGAAACCTGGATTTTAGCTAATAAGCATGTTTGTCAAATATATAATAGTATACCAGAATTCATAGAGATATAATACTAGTTTGTACAATATAACAATATTTATTTGTGTAAACATGCTCATCGACACTTTGTTCTTTGATGTCTGTTCACTGGTCTCTAAAAAACCATCCTGTTTATTTGCATTCTCGCTAAACCAGGGTCATACTGCATCATAAGAAGTACCTCAAATATCTCAATAATAGGTTTTTGCTGTAGTGCACCTCATACTTAGAGGTTTTTAAAACAACGGGCTGAACCATCAGTCATCGAGTCATCGAATCTGGCAATCCTGTTGGAAAACACTAATAGGTCTTTTTTTGTCATTGCAGATCTGATCTCCTGTTTAGAGAAAGGTACAGACTTCACTGATGCTGAGTTCAGGTAATTATGTATTTGCATTTATCACACAAAGAGAACATTTATCACCCCTGATAACACAGAAACCTTTGGATACTACCTGTACCATCCATAAGAATCTTGTGTGCCACACATGGCCTGAGTGTGCAGTGAGAATTTATTATTTAAATATAAGGTGTAAACCTGTTTATCATTGTTTTTTTGGCTTGTCCATCCTAGTGGGACTAAATGTTGAACTTGCAGCTGTGATCAAATTAACATTCAATTGGGCTTTCAATGGGCCTTAATGTCTAATTCTCCTTGTTGTCAAAAGGTTTGTTTGATCTGTAGTTGTTCATGCCACCATTTTTAGGTTATAATAGTTTATTTTGGTTGCTCCAGTTAGAGGTCTAATATAACGTTTCAATGGAATGTTACTGGAAAGTGGTGTATGTGACAAAACGTGTGTCAGTTGCATTTTATGACATCCAAAACCCAGTTTTAGCTGGTTTGGACCAGTTCCTGTGTTCTAGCTAAGACATATCTTAACAGTGGAATCTTCCACTGACATACAGTGTCACTGATGGGAGTATATAAGAGTTATTTTTTTTATTATTATTATTGCATTGACAGAATCTCCATGCGAGAGTTTATCGGTGTGGTCCTTCTCTGCAGACAGAATTAAAATCTACTCATAATTTAGTCTTTGAGGTATTTCATTAAGGATTTTTCCACCACAGTAAGTTCAGGTACTGCCATGCGTCTTCTGTATTTGTTAGCCAGGTCTGTAAATCAAACCCCTAAAATTTGAATAACTTCACAATCTCAGAACCGTGGGCATCCAAATGTTTTATATCTGCATGTGTATGTGTGTCTCTGATTTTGTCTCTGTGTGTCTTTCATTTCAGTAAATTCTGTCCTGCTGGGTGTTTGACTGACTTCAGCCAGGTGTCTGGAACCATACCTCATGGATACAGAGACGTACGTACACACACACACACACACTGTAACAAAAGCTCTTTGATTTGGTTTCTTTCTCACCGTCTCAGAGTGATGACCTCATCTGGACTTGGCTGGGCGTTGGATTGTTAAGGGTCCCATGTTGATGACCTCATCACTGGGGTGGTTAGGTGCAGGGGCTTTGGTGTAGCTTTGTAGCTGTGAAGGAAATGGATCTTTCTGTACAGTATGGACCGTGTATGGATCATGAGTGCTGGGTTGGGAGGATGTTTTCTTCACTGTGACCCAGTTTGACTGTGTTTCTTTGTGTATGTGTGCATGTGTGTAAGTTTACTGTGTGTGTGTGTGTGAGGGAGTCTCTGTGGGAGAGGTTAGGTCAGTGTTTGGCTGAACAGTTTAGTAATGCAGACCAGCTGACAGCAGAATTAAGTGTTCTGTACAGCACACATACACACTACTAGGCCTCATGTTAGAGCGAGAGAGTGTGTGTGTGTGCGCTAGTGCGCGATTTGTGTTAGGGTGTGTAAGCAGTGGTCAGCAGCTGAAGCTGACCATGTTGTTATTTTGCCAATGGGAAGTGGTGTCCGTGTGTGTTAAGTGTTTGTGTGTGTATGTTACCAGTAGATAATGATTACTACTACTAACATTTGTACTACCAACGTAATCCCGGTCAGCCCTGCTGTGTGTCCGTTGCTAGAAATCCAACCTGGACTGGTCAGCACTGCGGAATCTAACACTAAATGTGGTATTTGCAAAAGTGTTACAGTGAATAGCGCTCGGGTGGTGCAGCAGTCTAATACACTAGCCCACTACTTGCTTAGGTGGGGCGGCACGGTGGCTTGGTGGGTAGCACTGTCACCTCACAGCAAGAAGGTTCTGGGTTTGATTCCCAGGTGGAGCGGTCCGGGTCCTTTCTCTGTGAAGTTCTCATGTTCTCCCCATGTCCGCGTGGGTTTCCTGCAGGAGCTCCGGTTTCCTCCCACAGTCCGAAGACGTGCAAGTGAGGTGAATTGGAGATACAAAATGGTCCATGACTGTGTTTGACATTAAACTTGTTACATGATGAATCTTGTGTAACCTGTGGTTACCTGTCATATGATGAATGTAACCAGAGTGTGTAAAACATGACATTAAAATCCTAATAAAATAAATAAATAATTAGATATAAATCGATTGCTTAAGTTTTTTGCTCATTTTTAAACCATTGGTTTAATCAAGCTCTTTGTTGCTCTGTAGACATCTGCTTTGTGTCTGGCGGGTATCCATGCTGGCGTGGTGTCAAACACACGCGGAGGACATATCAGTGTAGTAAGCAGTAAAGGCATCCCATACTATGACAGCACACTGGCCAACAATGTCACCACTGTATCGTGAGTAAACCACGGTTTAAATTCCCCTCTCTTTCTAGCGGCTTTTCTCTCTCGCCTGTCTCACCAGGGTGAAAATATAGATCTGTTCCCGCTGTGTAATTACTCCCTGTGCTGTCTGCCTGTGTTATAAAGAGAGTGTATTGATTAATTTCTGTATTGCTGAATTCATTTTTCATGTTTGTGTTTCTGTGTTACAGAGAAAACCTCTCCCGCAGCCTCTTCACTTTTAAAACCAGCGGTAAGTCTGTCGGAGCCATCAGACTCTATCAAAAACTCACTGTACTCAGTAGTTCAGGACATCCAAACATAAATTCAGATGTTGAAAATTGACTTATAAGACTAGATTATATCATATAAGACCAGATTGTATTGTATAAGAGTAGACTAGATTGTGGTTGCATATTGGTATGTTCTTACATAAATTTTCTTTCTAGGCTGCTATGGTACACTGGGTTTGGAGTCAGGTGTGGTCAGTGACTCACAGATCACTGCCTCCTCCGTGTGGGAGTGGAATCGTCACAGCAATACACCATCGGTCTGGGCAGCCTCAGGGGCGCGGCTGAAAAAGCCTGGGCTTCCATGGGGAGCCGCCAACGGAGACACAAAGCAATGGATTCAGGTGGATCTGAAGAGAAAAAAACGAGTGACAGGTAAGAGAGAGTGTGTGTTTGTGTGTGTGTTTCACTGATAGTTCATGAAGCGTATCGAACATTTGTCAAAAAATGAGCTTATACACAAACTTCAGATGGATGACAAATTAAAGGAAAAACTTGAAATAAATGAGTGAGCAAATGAAACAGAACTTTGCAAGCCTGGATTGGGTCTGCTTGTCCTAGGAATTTCATAAAGTAAAATATTAAATGAGATGTGCTATGTTGAATAAAATACCTTTAAAACAGCAGAATGACATCGAACAGATGTAACAAAAATTAGAATTGTTTTTGTGTGAAAGCTGAACGATAAACAAGTGAGACAGCAAAAATATTGATGTCCTTGAATTTCGGTCCAGACGAAGACTTTCTAGAGACCTTGGACAGCAATGAAGACAAACAAATGGATCCTTGACCTTATCAAACATAACCTCTCACCTGCAGCCCAGATACCCAAACTGAAGCTCTTTTATTTTGGACACATTATGAGAAAAAACAGTTCATTAGAAATGACTATTCAACATGTAAAAGAGGAAGAGGATGGCCAGCAACAAGATGGATGGATACAATTAAGAAGCCTAAAGACCTAAACAGAAGACAGGATGTTCTGAAGAAGCACTATCTTCATGTCCATCAGGATTCGTAAATGACTTGACAGCACTTAGAAGAGTCACTGTAGAAGATTGTGATTGTGAAGATCGCTTGTTTATGTACATGTGAGATGTTTTGCCTGTGTTGTGGGTTAAATTCCTCTGTGTTTGGGACAGGTTTTATAAAAACTATGGGCTTGGCTACGTCCCAGATAATAAATTGTGTTAACAGAATTACAACAATACACACCACGTAAGAGCAGTTAAAAGCAACTCAAATCCTGTCCTAACAATCTGTTTAATCCCTTATTCAGGAATCACCACCACTGGCTCCACTTTACTTGAGTACCAATGTTTTGTTTCTACCTACCGTGTGCACTACAGCAATGATGGACAGAACTGGACGGCCTATCTGGAAGCAGGTTCAAACCAAGACAAGGTATGTATTGCTGCATATGTGTTGACACCACTTATCTCTGGAATTGTTGTGCCATACCCCAAAGCATTAGAGGAATTGTAACCCTACAATTGTAGTTAGGATTGGACTAGTAAGCAGAAGGTTACCACTATTGGGCTTTTCAGCAAGGCTGTTAGTGCCTCTATTGTTTGGATTGCATTCAATCACAACTGTATGTTGTTTTGGTTCACTAAATGACGTATATATAAATGTTGAATAGTCCAAAATCTAGAATAGTGACTGAAGCATTATGATGGCTATAAATAAGATAATGGAACTAAGCTATAAAGGAATTTACCTTAGTGCTTTAGAAACACTGGTTTTTCATTAAGCCGCTGACACCATTATCTTGATTTTACGTTTTTTTAAAGACTTCTGCTATTTGTTGGGTTTTGTTTGTTTGTTTTTGGTGAGGGCAAGGGTAAGTGCAGAGGAGTGAGGTGCGACTCATAGTTTACAAGCCCTGCTGTTTAAGTGCACTTGCTGGTAGTTAATAATGCATGGCCATCAATTGGCAGCAAGCTTAATGAGGGGCTCATTGATTGGCTGCATTTATAAAGATGGCCATAAACTATTAGACTGACAGTGATGCAATGCCGTGTTTCATGCGGTCTGATAGCATCGACCAGATTTCAGTGAACGAATGGCAAATCTATTCCTTCCTTTCAGTTTGAATCAACAATACAGATCGGTCAGCCCAGCTGGAAGAAGGCAAATGCTTTACGTTGGCAGTGAAACACTGGACTCTAGTAGTGTAATTGGTTAGAGGGTGATTATTTGCTGTTCTCGTAGCCTTTAACCTTGACCGTCTGCGTGACAGGTTTTTCAAGGAAATACAAACTACTTTCACGAAGTGAGAAACAACTTCATCCCACCGATAGAGGCTCGCTTTATCAGAATAATTCCCTCTCAGTGGCATCAGAGGATCGCCCTTAAAATGGAGCTGCTTGGCTGTCAGTTACCTGCAGGTAGGATTAAACGAACTCAGTAATCAGATACAGCACAAAGTGAGACCTGTTTAGTTTCTAATGATCTTTATTTTGTTCTTTTTCTGTTGGATTTTTACTTATTAGCTGGGCCACGGATGTTTCACCCTGCACCTCCTCCCAAAAGAAGCACTGTGCCTCCACTACAGGAGCGAACAACACACACGCCCAACGTTCGAAACGTCACCATGCCTCCACATTCTCATAACGGTGAGAAACGTCCTGGTATTGGTGATATACCTGGTATTTTGCATGTGTGTGGGTGGTGGGATAAAACCGGACTACCCTGAGAAAACCCAATCAGACAAGAGGAGAAAATGCAAACCAAGAACTCTAGGAACTATGGTATTGTGCGCCACTTGCTCACTCAAGCTTCAGACACTTTATACTTACTGTCTTATACCATCTCTATGGTAAAACATGGTGATCAAAATCATAGGGGGCCTTTACTAGTAAATTCAGCCTGGGCAACATCTTACACTATAAAGGTAGCATTAACAACAGGAGTCGTGGTTTCAGTACAAGTCTGTGATTGTTCCTGAGTGGCCCAGCCAAAGCCCAACTTAAACCCTGATAAACAGCTGGAAAGATCAAAAGATTGCAGTTTACAGACATACACCATCCAATCTGACAGAGTTTTAAAGGATCTGCCATGAGAAATATGATAAACTGCCCAAATCTAGGTATGCAACGAGGGCTTGCAGCTGTAATTGCTGCCAAAGGGGCTTCAACAAAGAATTGAGAGTTAAGATTGGACTAGTAATTAATACTTTGTAAATAAGAGATTTGATTTTTTTATTTTAGTTAATCCTGGAGAAGCCTTAAGGGGTCTGAATACTTTCTGAATCCACTGTAATGAACATTATGTACAGTTTTATGTAGTTAAAGTGTTCGTGTTTTTAATCATTTTAAATCTGTTGTGAATCGGTTTTTGTTTGTTTCATTGTTGGTTTGGGTTTTGTATAGTTCAGAAATACTTGTTAGGTGTAAAAGAGAATGTTTGGAGCTGTTATTTGAGCTGTTAGATCCCGCTGTTGTGTGTAAGTGTTATGTTGTATGTGTGTGTTTCAGAAGTGGCATTGGTGGCGGTGTTGGTTCCTGTGTTGGTGGTGCTTCTCACAGCTCCAGTGCTGATGATTGTGTGTGCATGGTTGTGGAAGAGCAGGTAACTACACCAGGCTTGTTTTTGTGCCTTAAAGCGAAATACCTCATTTAAAAATGCTGACATGGCACAAACCGGCCTTACATTATTGATCTGATTGATTTCTCATCCAGCTTGTTTGAAGATACTACTCTGGCATGCTTTTAGCAGAGTTTGCTGTGGTACATGGTGGGCAGTAGATCAGGGTTATGTGACACTGGTAGAAAATGTCTAACCAGTAGTTTTTAAACACAATGGGATATCCAGATAAGATAAATCTGCTCGGAAATGTTTTGTCACAAAATAAAGGCATTTAAACAGCTTTATGCTAGTTTAGCTGCTATCTTAAACGAATTCAGCCTAGAAAACGTTTTGCCAAAATTGGCTATGAAAAGCACTGAAATTAAGTCCAGGTTTAAAAGAAGTGGTGGTGTGGGGGTGCTCTGCTGCATCGGGACCCAAACAAGGTGATGATAGATTTTACTGTCTACAAAAAAGGAACAGTAAATATGCTGATTCTCAATACCTGCAAGACATTCCAAAAAGTAGGGACAGGAGCAGTCTAGGACTGGAAGGTTTGAAGAACTGACCCTTACAAGGGTGATGAGTATTGAATAACTATTTTGTAAAGAAGTAAAATTATATGTGTTGTATACTTGATGGCCAAAAGTATGTGAACACCAGTCTGTAAACTTGTTGGACGTCAAAATTCCAAATACTTGGACTGTGATATTGATTCCCCAGAATCTAATTTGTGTTAGTACCAAATAATGTAACTGAGACATCAGAACTTAATAATTAGGAAGCTTGTTTACATGCTTTTCACGATCTATTGCAAGTTTACACAGTTTTCTTTGTTTAAAAATGATTGAAATCATTCTTGTGGTGAGTATGCAGTAACCGCACTGTACATCATCCGTACCAGTCAATATTTTGAAATGTTTTATTGCTCCTCTGAGAGTAAATGAGATGTACAGTAGTGTTCAAAAAAATAGCAGTGATTTTAAAAAAGTGAATAAAGCACAAAATCATTATAATAACTTTTATTTCCATAAATGCAAATGCACTGAAAATACTACACTTTTAATTCTAAATCAGAACATTAACAACATTTAGCCAGTTTGTGTTCATCATTTACAGAAAATTAAGAAAAATGAATATTAGGCTGTTCAAAAAATAGCAGTGCCAGCATTTTTCTTTAAAAACTCAAAAAATGTATCTATAAACTGAAAATGTTTGAGGTTTCACTTTACTTTAAATTACTGAACTAATATTTAGTGGTATAATAATTGTTTCTGAGATCTGTGTTGCATGGAGTCGACCAACTTCTGGCACCTCTGAACAGGTATCCAGTCCAGGATGATTAGACGACATTCCACAGTTCTTCTGCAATTTTGGGTTTTGCCTCAAAAAAACGCGTTTCAGATTTCAGCCCACAAGTTCTTTATGGGATTGAGGTCAGGGGATTGGGCTGGCCACTCTATTACCTCAATCTTGTTTGTCTGTAACCGATGTTTTGGGTCATTGTCATGTTGAAACACCCATTTTAAGGGCATTTATTCTTCGACATAGGGCAACATGATCTCCTCAAGTATTCTGATATATTTAAACTGATCCATGATCCCTCGTATGTGATAAATAGGCGTAACACCATGGTATGAAAAACATCCCCATATCATAGTTTTGTACCACCGTGCTTTACTGTCTTCACAGTGAACTTTGGCTCGAATTCAGTGTTCCAGGGTCATCTGACATACTGTCTATGGCCACTTGACCCAAAAAGAACAATTTTGCTTTCACCAGTCCACAAAATGTTGAGCCATTTCTCTTTGGACCAGTCAATGTGTTCTTTGGGAAATTTGAACCCATTCAGGACACGTCTTTTTCTTAACAACGGGACTTTGCAAGGAGTTCTTGCTGGTAAATTGGCTTCACTTAATCATCTTCTGTACTCACTGGTAACTTCAGATGTTCCTTGATCTTTCTGGAGGTGATCACTGGCTGAACCTTTGCCATTCTGGCTATTTTTTGATCCATTCGAACAGTAGTTCCACGCTTCCTTCTGCGTCTTTCAGGTTTTGGTTTTCACTTTAAGGCATTTGAGATCATTTTAGCTGAGCAGCCTATCATTTGCTGCACTTCTCTGTATGTTCTAAAATCAACTTTTTAATCAAAGTACGCTGTTCATCAGAACAATGCCTGGAACAACCCATTTTACCCAGTATTTCAGAAGGAAATGCACTATGACCAACCTGTGCAACATTTGCCCCCCTCCTACCTTAAATAAGGGCCAAAATTGATACCCGTTCTTCTGCAGAATGAATGACTTCACCAATTGAACTCCTCACTGCTATTATTTTGAACAACCCCCTTTCAATCAATGCTTCAATTACTCAAAATGAACGGCATGCATGTCCTAATTGTTGGGTTTGTTTTGTTTTCAATACTCTACTACACTTTCAAGTAAATTTTTTGCTATGTAGAAATAGCATTTCTACTAAAAACTTTGATTTATCAAGTTAATGGTGTTGGACTGCTATTTTTTTGAACACCACTGTATAATCAATAGACTGACTGCTGAACTGATTGATATATTCTGTCCTAGGAAAAGTCCTGAAGTGACCTATGATCTTCCACACTGGGATCGTACAGGTATGGAACACACTTATTTTGCTGCCTGAGCAGTCACTGTGTCTACATTATATCATAACTACACACCCCATTTTAGGAGGTTAGGATATTTTGTAAAATGCAATTAAAAACAAAAATCTATTGTATGTTCATTTGTTCATTTTCTTAAACGTTTCTTAAAGGATTTCCATGACTAGTTAGATTTTTTACTACTTGATTGTATTTTGTAAATATCAACAACTATTAAATTAGATGCCTGCAACACACTCAGAAAAGTTATATATTTGTCATCTACCATTCTTAATAATGTGAAAAGATTCAGGATTCAGAAGAATTCTCAGTCCCTGGAGGGCAGGGCAGGAAACCGCTGCTGAATGTGCAGGAGGACTTTTGAGTGCTCAGATGGCATTGTATGACAAACCGTCATGCTGCCATCATAAATCTAGGCACATGGGCTCGCAACCACTTTTAAATCCGTTGTCTCTAATCCGTTAAATCTTAAATTTGTAAATGAAACGAATTTGGTCACATGAGCTTTTTGGGAAAACGGAAGTTGAGTTCTCCGTGTCAAGAAAAGGCTCGTCAAGACTGTTATTAGCAAAAGGTGCATCTGTCATGGTGCATTAGTGCCTATGGCATGGGTGACTCACATATGTGTTATGGTACCATTGATGCTGGGGCACATATTGGGATTTTTAGTTCAAGAGAATTAACAAATCAGATTCTTGTTTATTGAATCTTATTTATTAAGAAAATGACGTGTGTGTTTCCAGATTGGTGGAAGAGCATGAAACAGCTGTTGCCGTCTAAGCTGGATGGTGAGGTAGGTGTGCGCTACAGCTCTACTGCCCGAACTGAACACCAAAGACCACGGGTCGAACCTGCAGGTAGACTGACACACACACACACACACACACACCTTCATCTTATTCAATTTAAAGAATTGCTGTGGTTAATAATTTTACCCATTCTGTATTTAATGTATCTCTAGAATATGCTCATCCTCTTGTTGCCGGTACCATGGCCTCTCTGGGTCAGAGGTCAACGTTTAAGCCTGAAGAAGGAGCTGACCCCGAGTATGATGCCCCCTTGACCCCTGGACAGTACCATGCTTATGCAGAACCCCTCCCTTCCTCTGGAGCTGAGTATGCTATTCCCATCACCATCGACAGAGCCAATCACATATCGGGAGGTACGTTACCTTTCCAGAGCAGAGGCCGGGGCTTACTGGCCCAAACAGACAGCAAGCAATCAGAGAGGTCCATGTACGACACTCCCAAAAGCACATCAGACCAAGCAGAGCCCACATCCGGGCAGTTATACCAGGTGCCTCAGAATTGCAACAGTCCACCTTGCCAAGAAATAGACTGACCAATCAGAGCACGGTGCTCATGTCCAGTCAGAACTTAAATCCTAACGCTAACCACCATGTTTTTAAGAAATGTGGACACATGTCATGTTCGTGCTCGTAGCTGTGTGTCACTGTCCCAGTCTCTTTAAATAGTGTGCCGTAGCAGTCCTATCACTGAAATTCCACACCGGAATGTCTGAGACGTGAGGTAGGCAGGGAGACCGTTACACTACTGTTTTAGCTTGTGTCTGTGTGGGAATGTGTGTGTCCTAATGTGAGATCGTATCCGTGAATGTTCTCTGCCATTAAACTGTGAGTCCGTTTACTTTTCCTTTACTAGTAAGAGGAGTCACTCCAGAAGTCTTAGTCTGAGGCCTGTGTTTTTCACCACGTGTGCATGTGAATTCTTTTGTGTGTTAAAGGCATAATTGTTGTATCCACTAGGGGGCGGATCACCACCTGAACCTTTTTTTAACATCAGGAGAACTGGCTATGACCTTAAGGTACAACTGTAATAAACAGTAGGCTATCTCAGGCTTGGTCATGTATGCGGTTTAAGATTTAGCATCTATTCTGTGTCATTCTGGGATGCGTAAGAAATTATTTCTTTTTAATAAATGTCTCTCCATCATCAGGACTTCTCATAATCGTGACTTTATTCAAACACCTTTTTCCTTTGTTCTAATTTGGATGATTCATTTGGAGATTACTGCTTTTACCTGCCAGATATGACGTCAAATTGACCTGGCTTGTTATCTGCTGATTTTCAGCCATGCAAGCCCCCATTAGTGGTTATGCCAGAAGGATATGTTTACACAGCACTCAGAGGTGATTTTCTGGTTACATCCCAAACCACATCCTATCTACTACATAGTGTTTAACTATACAGTAGTGTGTGATTTTTGGGGCACTGTCTGCATCATCTACTGTCATTATTTCAAGAGCCTCCTTCAGGAAGCATGGACTGCTTTAAAATTTAGAACCGAGTTTGGTTGTGTCTTAATAAGAGTGAGAGAATTTCTGGCAGGTTTTTATAGACACAACATCATGTTAGAGAGAGATGACTGTGATTCCAGGCAAAGCTTTTCAGTACTTTTTAATTCTATAGCCTTGTGGCCTTTAGTTTAAAACTACAGAAAAAAAACATAATAACTGTAATTTAGACACTGATTACACAGTAAAAAGGCACAAATGCTTTTTTTTTTTTTTTTTTCTCAAATGGCATCCTTTGTGCTGCATAGTGTGCAGCTTCACTGTTGAAAGTGCACTACAGTGCAGTGCGATTTGGGATACAGCCTACTTCAGCTGCAGCTTTACTCAGAGTTTCACATCCTGAGGCTTATACTGGGTAAATCATTTTAAAAGTTTGGCTCTGTCCTCAGAAAACTTCATTCCCATCCACCTTCAAGCCAAAATCAGCCACAGTTCTTCAGAAACAAATCTCATTAGGAGGAGACAGCTGGCCTTGCCAGAAAATATCTTGTCACACACAACACTGTCAAGTCAGAACATGACAGTTCCCCCAGTGCAGAACTAAAGAGGAAACATCACACACCACGTTCTGTAATGGTTGGCTGATCCAGAACATTTTGTGCAATTGATTACTGCTGAGTTGCTTGTTTATAACATATAATCCCCACAGATCGGTACTTACAGATCAGTAATGGCTTATTGATGGATGGCAGATTCATGATTTGAAAATGGTACATCTTAAAATGGTCTCATCCTTTTATGCAAAAAAACTGATAATTCCTTCTTCACACTCGTGGAACCGTATGGAGAAATATTTTTCATTTTTAAGAACTGTATTTTTTCCATATTGCAATAGTTGACGTTCGTGCTGGAATTTCACAGTGACGTGTAGTGCCTAAACCATCGTTCCTAACAGATCCTGAGCTCCGGGATGTACTGTTGTCATAGATACACTGTTGCCTTGAGGCGCCTTGTCAAATGTGACACTTCTGCGCTGAATGAATAAATATACCAGTTTGTTCGCCTGGTCGAATCCATCAATGCCTTTAAATATTAACATTGAGAAGTGCTTTGATCCTGAACGCCAAATAATGACCAGATCCAGTCTAATCATCAGTGAAGTGTTCTATAGAAGTATCAGACCAAAAGATCCATTTATTAGAACAGAAGTGCCAGTAGAACGTCTCATGCTTCACTCATCATATCTACACTTGATCTGATGAGCCTACAGTTTAAAAAGTGTAATTATGGTACTACGAAGTCAGATAATAAGCAAAGCAGAATCACACTGGGTTTCTGACACGGTGAACTCTGGGTGTGTATGAGTGATCCGTTTCATTGTCTTATTGTGTTTAATATCCACATTGTGATTGTGTTGATGTGACAGTTTCTGTGTCTGTCTGTGCACTGTATTCAATGACTGTGTGTCTCTTCTATTTACTGTAAGTGATTTTTCTGTCCGTACTGTAGAATGATTGTATAAAATGATTGTATAGAAATGGCAAATTGAAATTTTAATAAAAATATAAATACAGATCATGACTCTGGTTTGTAACAATTTGTACAGCCTTGTTATAAGAACATATGGTTATTTAATGCAACTAAAAGATAATTCAGGTAGTGTGGATTCTGCACAGCTGTTCAGTCATCCTGTGTAACCTAGGTTTAAACTAGCAAGGAATAAACCATCAGGTAACTGCTTGGTTAGGTTTGACCCTAACCTTGGGCAAAAACTGTAAACTCACCACACTTGGAAGATGTTCACTGAAGTTTTTACTTCATAGCAAATAAACAAAATCACAGAAATGACACAATTATTTTTTGTTTTATGGCTGAACATTCTGCATACCTCAGACAAATTAAATATAATTCTTTTAAATAACAGCATTTTTTTTTCAGATCAAGCATAAGAAAAAAATAATTAAATCCCTGTAGAAAGCTGTAGAATCATAAACAATAGAACATTTAGAACTTTGTTGCTTCTCCTCTGGCTTTTATGATGGCCTGAATTCTTTGAGGCATGGACTTTCACTAATGAAAAACAGTAATCTACACCAAGCTGGTTCTAACTTTCTTGAATAGCTGTTGACAGATCAGCTTTGTCATGGACCAACTTTTTTTTTTATTTCCACCATAAATTTTCAATCAGATTCAGATCTGGACTTTGTTGGCCATGCCACTGAGTTAATACGCCCTCCCTGCAGAAAAGCTTTAAGGCTTTTGGAAAAGATTGTAGGATATGTGAAAGTATACAAGCCATGTTTATGCAAACTTTTAATAAATAATAAATAATTACACAAAGTTTAATAATTCGAGTATGATTATCAGTTTATTTGGGTTATAAACTATGACAAAATCTGCTGGGTTGAAAAAATATAAATAAACAGCACATGTAATTTAGTTTTCTCACTGAGTTAGTCAGGATTTTGTAAAAGCCATTTCAAGGGATTTATGCCAGCCTGATTTAGCAATTCCACAACCATATTGATGTGTTGCTGGTACATCCTGTGATCCTCCTGACATGTGACTTTTTCCAAACTTTCCTATTGTAGGTTTGAATCTCAGCAGTGCTGCACACAGACATAATTGGATGAGAAAGGAAGGGGGGGGGGGTTCCCGGTGGAAGCGGACCCACTGCAACCCTGACCAGGATTAAGCGGTTGATGAAAGAAACTAAAGTATTTACAAAAATGAATAGGGTAAAATGATCTCACCTGTGTTCTAAATCAAATTGAATACCAGACTGTCCAAACGTTTTTGCAATTAGGTTTGAACAGTCCAATGCAAACAAACACACTTGTGTTTAAAACTGAATCTTACACAATATTAATGAAAGCAGCTGTCAGCATGTGATTAAACCAGAACATTTAATTATTTTAAATACAGTACAGTGATACAGCATTAAGTTCCCACAGGCCCAGCAAAAGGAACGTTCCTTTCTTTTCTGAGACCTTATCTGGCTTATTGAGTTCATGTTTCAGCTGACCTCTGCTGGAGAGAAGTAGAAATTAAAGCCATAATTCAGCTTTAAGCTTCAAGGCTTTTTGCTCTTTGGCAAAATGCATCATGATCAGCCTGAAAATGACGTCACCAAACCTAGTTTTATCAATGGAAAGATCACATAGAGGTCACTTTATTTTAATACCATTTGTTTTGAAATGGGAAGTCCAACAAGATGATCAGATGTCCAAATACTTTTAGCCATATAGTGTACACTACTTTACCGATTTATTATATAAGTAAACATCTGCAGTAAAAGAAAAATTTATAATTATATTCCAAAAATAAATACCCTAACCTGTGAGTTCTTTTTTTTTTTGTTACAGACTGAACAAATCAAAATGAGGTAAAACACATTCCTATCTGGTCCTAAAGAATGATACAAGACTATCTAAAACTCTGGCAGCTTGTGATTTTAAGCAGTAAAACTGGGTGGAGTGTGGGACTTTTGTGAGTCTTTAACAAGTCTTATGTTTTGATCGAACTATTTCAAGAATTCTGTTATGTACAAATCTCCAGATGTTTTAACCTTACCTACAGTATAAAGGTGTATTTTTTTTCTTCAAAATTAACTGACGTTACCTTTAATGTAATTTGCATCCCAGAGTCATACAGAAATGATTTTAACACTCTATTATTCACCATGACTTTGCATCCTTTTGCTTCAGTGCTCCAGTTCTCTTACTCTTCCATGTTCTTACCATATCGACCCACCTTCACATACACCACAGTAAGAACAATGGATGCAATAAAGATTAGCCCACCACTGACCAGGTAAGCAATGGGCAAGAACGGGTTGTGTCCACCGAACCAGGTCACTGTAGAAATCACCACTTCCTTTCTGCCCTTGAAGTACTGAACAGGATAATCTGGTGGTCAAATGTTAAGAATCTTGCTGTTTTTTAAATCCACAATTAAATATCACTTCCTTTATGTAATCCCTCAGCATCAGCACAGTGTTCCTTAGTTTTGCACATGAGTTATTATACTAATTTGCCAGCAATTAAAGTATATAGCGTATACCCAGTGGGGACTGATCAAACTGCATGCCTAAATAAATTATATGCTTTTCTCTAACTGCCTTAAATTGCAAGTTAAGTTTATATGAACTTGCTTGTTTGGTTTCTGACACTGAAAGTTGTTATCTACATAGCTGACAGCAAAAAGTATGTTGCTTAGCTACAAACACTGGTAGCTGCTGATGCTCTTTGCTCTTAGCAATATGCAAATAAAGTTTAAATGTTTTATATTTGTATCTTTTTATGATATACACACAATTTAAAATGTTACCACTGGGCAAGTTTGTGATGATTTAGATCATGATATGCGCAATACTAAACTGTCTTGTTAGCTGAGTTAGCCTAGTGAATCTGGTATAAAATTATAGGTGTGGGGTAAAATTTGGCTCTAGTGGTTACAAAGTGAAAAAAACTGCAAACTGCAAATTGTGTTTTCCCTGACAACCATTGTAACATAAACTACTTCCTGTACCAGCACCCAGATCCCTAAAACATGTTAAAACAGTTAATGATGTTTCACTTTAAAATAAAATGTATTGGCTTTGTCGGTGTATAGTAAGGATACTGTAGTTGATCTGGACACTGTAGTTTCCAGCAGACAGGCCATGTGAGAAGGGAGTGTGGGCACGGTTCAAAATGCCGTAGAGCTTTTTAAAGTTTGGGAAGGCTGCCTCTCTCATCCACACGATCAGATCATCATTTATGAAGCCTTTGTTGTTGGGATCAATAAAGTCCAGTTCATATACTGGTCGTTGCCAGAACAATGGCTGGGCAGTACCTAAAACCACATAAAGAAAGTATGATGACAATATTTGACAATATTTGTGTGTGTGTGTGTGTGTGACGGCTAGTAAGTAATGTGAGCTCACACACCTTCAAAGGCCTGCTGGAGTGTTGTGTTTATCTTGGGGTTGTGGAACTTGACGTTTTTGTCTGTGTACCAGGTGATGCCCTTCCTGATGAGTGGAACAAGCTCCTGAGCACCATCAGTTGGATGATACACCACGGTAAACGAATCTTAAATCCAAAACAAACAAGTGAGCAAAACTTTTAGTGATCTAATATCTGGATAACTTTACAGACTTCAGAGAAATTGCCACCTTTGGCAAAAATTTTACCATAAATAAATAAATCATGAGGTTGGGGGTAATTGGCTTAATCTCACACTAAATCTCACACTATATTTTTTAGATAAAACATGTCACATTGTCTTTAGAAGAATTATTAAGGATACAAAAACAACCAAGTCCAGTTTACTTTTTTGAGTTTACTTAAGAGTATAGAAACTCTTCAGCAGTTACATGACTCATGTATTACTGAGGGTAGGGCCACAGGTGCTTGTGCCCCAGTTGTGGCCCCTGAAGTGCCCCTGTAATGTCACTTTTTGTCTCACAGAACAACATTAGCTGAATTTTAAAAGATTTGCTAACGTCTTATTTATCTGAATTCATTTCAAACGCGTTTATTCCGTTATAACGGCTGCAGCGCGCGCGCCTACACACACACACACACACACACACACACACACACACACACACACACAGAGTGCCACCAGGTCAGCGTGACTGACCAACAACACGGTTTTTACCAACCACTTAAACTTCTTGGTAAGTAACGACTTAACACGTTATCTAACATTTGACTGAACGATTCCCTGCTGTGGCTGAACTTGGTCTGTTACATTACTAGTTAGCTAGCATCACTATGCCCTCATTATTATACTGATGTATTGTTTTGTATTTGGACATAAATGGACAGAAATGTTAAATTACTTTATTTAGCTGTGTGTGTTGTTGGTCAGTTTTTTTGCCCAGACTGAACCTAATGAGGTTTTAATCAACTATTTACAAAGTTTATTACACGAGGCTTGAGAGCCAACAGCAAACATATGAAACATATGACTGATTAAATATGTATAAAACTCATTGAATTGCCCTCTGGCCCCTGATTTAGAAAAATTCTGAACCTGCCACTGCCTGGGAAAACAATGGGAGATTAATGAGCATTAAATCCTGGTGGGGTCAGTAGATGTGAATTAGTTTAGAAAATTGTGATTGTTTTGAGAAGAGCAATATATAATGTGTCTGGGTTGGGGAGTTGTGATGTTATAGCTTTTTTAAGTCATCTGTGTTACGAGGAAGTAAGAGTAATCCCCATTATAACTCTGAATAAGGTATTTTTTTATTATTTCACTTGGAAATTAAAATTAAACCAAAATGCATTTGTTAATTGTATTTATTTATATTAGAGGAAAATATGTCCATCTTATTATACTCATGTGTTGTGTTGTCTTTGGACATAAATGGACAGAAATGTTAAATTACTTTATTTAGCTGTGTGTGTTGTTGGTCCGTTTTTCTGCCCAGACTTTTTGCTTGAACCTAATGCTTTAATCAACTATTTAAAAAGTTTATTACACAAGGCTTTAAAGCCAACAGCAAACATATGAAAAATATGACTGGTTGAATATGTATAAAGCTTACTGAATCCAGAATTACACATATAACATAAAATGTAGGACATTTCTTTGGCCCCTCTGTGTCGAGTATAGCCCTTTGTGGCCCCTGATTTTGCCTGGCAGCAATGAGAGCGTTTGAGTCACCTTGTGGTTTTGAACATTGAATCTTGGCGCTTAGAGTCAATAGATATGAATGCATTTGTGAAATGGTTTAGGAGCAACCATAGGACCATCAAATTGTGATTGTTTTGAGAAGAGCAATATATATTGTGTTTGGGTTTTACTCAAAGTTTAGAGTTGTGATGTTTTGGCTGCCTGGCAGTAGTGGAGCTTAAACCAGCAATCTTTCGATTACTAGTCCAGTACCTTACCCGCTAGGCTACAACTGCCCTTAATTAAGATTGGAGGAAAATATGTCCATCTTATTATACTCATGTGTTGCATTGTGTTTAGACATAAATGGACAGTAAAGTGAAATGACTTTATTCAGCTGTGTGTTGTCGGCCAGATTTTCTGCCCAGACTTTTTGCTTGAACTTAATGAAGCTTTAATCAACTATTTAGAAATTATATTAACTGTAAGAAAGTCATGTTTATCACACAAGGCTGTAGAGCCAGCAGCAAACAAGGTACTACTAGTTAAATATGTATAAAGCTAATTGAACAAAGAATTACACTTGAATGTGTGACATGTCTCTGTGTTGTGTTTGGGCTCCCGATTTAATAAAAAAAATCCTAGATCTGTCCCTGACCCCAAACGCGTCCCAAAAGCCAGTTCTATCCACAAACACCAGAACTTTAACTAAAACAAGGTTTTATGTAATAGAATTTTTTTTTTGCCATGGACGCAATGGAAAATCCTGTTTTTGGTTAAACTCGTTCTTGCTTATAAAGCCGTTTAGATTTTTTGCTCCCAAGCATGATTGCAGTAACAGCGTAAGACATTCATTTCTTTTTGCTTTTCTTTTTCTTGCTTGCTTGCTTACAGACTGTAAGTGTTGGCAGGAAGTGTCACTATGCTTGCCAGCAGGATAGTGAGAAGTGTACCAGCTATGGTTTTACTCAATATAACCCAATCTAATTATAAATGATTTAATAAACAAAATGAGTGTGATGTTTCGCAGTTGACTGGAGACCTAAATTCAATGTTTTTTTTAATGCATTAAGTATTCTCCCAATCTAGTCGCATCCAATATCCAGATCGTATTTCCCCTCTACTGCTACAGTCCTCCACTCCTGACCGAGGGGAGCCGTGACTAAAACACACCCTGACACGTGTGCAGTAGCCGATCGCTGAACAAAAAGTGTTCGTATAGAAATCCGTATCGTACATGGAGAGTCACAGAAAAGTTGGGACATGTAAAATACTTAAAAAATTACAAATCTTTAATTTGTTCATTTTCATTAACCTTTATTTAACTGACACAAGTACAAAGGAAAGATTTATGATGCTTTTACTGATCAACTTGATTGTTTTTGTAATCACATTTAGAATTTAGTGCCTGCAACACCTAAAAGAATTGGGACAGAGGCGTGTTCCATCACCTTTCCTATTAATGAGACTTTTTAATCATTTTGTAACTGATGATATTAATTGTTGCAGTTTTGCAAGTGGAATTTTTGCCCATTCTTGCTTGATACAAGACTAAACAGTCATACCTGATGATACCCTCACCTGTAAACAATTCTCTTGCATAGCGTTTACTATTTTCACTCTTATTTTGCACCTGTCTCAACTTTTCTGGAGTGTGTTGGAGGCATAAAATTCTAAATTTGTTCACATTTGTAAAATGTAATCAAGCTGGTCAGCCAGTACATTAAAGTCATTTCTTTGTACTTTTTTGTTAAATAAAGGTTTAAGAGAATTAACACAGAACAATCACAGATTCATTTTACGAAATGTTCCAACTACTGAAATGGGGTTTTTAAATATGTCATTCTATCTTTATACCAGTATAATGTCATGTTCATAATGTGATGTATATATGTTGTGTGAAACGAGTCTCACCGTTGAACATGCTATTTGCCACCGCACCACAGGGAGCGATAGGCACACTGTGCTCGTTGTAATCGAACGGCTCGCAGTACGAACTGGGGGACTGCAGGAGACATGACAAAAGAATGAGTCTCATTACTGGCATTAATGAAGCCTACTCAAAACACAGAACAGTGATGATGAAAGGCATGAGTGCTCCCATATGGATTCAGACTCAGGGAGTTACCTGAAAAATCGAACTAATAAGAAAAAGTGTCCTTATCAAAGCACATTTCATGACAGAAAGAAAAAAAGCAGCGGGAAAAGGAGAGACAGTGGTAAACAGAGACAGCGGGACGATGCGAGACAGAGAAGCACCTTCAGTCTTTTCTTCCTCCCAACCAGCTGGGCATCGTCGCGGGAGTCCATGTACCTGCGCAGGTTCTGATGGAAATTAATCAGGCCGTAGTAGAAAAAAACGTCCCCCTGAGAGAAAAGACACATCAGCTCATGGTTTCATTCTCGATCTGACAGGTGTTCAAATCAACAACAAGCAAAACAAGACTGTAGAGCAGCCAAAAACCTGGAGCTTTGTCTTTCAGCCAAATGACTTTATTGATAGTTGATGAATGGTCTGGGAGTTTGTAACTGTTGCTGTGGAATTTAGAAGCTTAACATAGGCATCATTAAAGCCATTACATACATTATTAAAGATGTTAAACTGGTGATTTGTAAGCGTGGGTTTAAAGCAAAAGTAACAAAGCTTTGCAAAAGTGAAACCTTTTGTTCTGCCTTATTTGCTGGCATTTGTTAAAAAAAAAAAAAAAAACAAGTACAAAAAACTTTGATTTGAACCTCGGTGGCACACTGGTGCAGTGGGTAGTGCTGTCCTCTTACAGCAAGAAGGGCCTGGGGTTAATTCCTCCCCAGTCAGCTGATTTTAATTATTACATTATTTCTTAAAACATTTTTGCTCTACATATTTTACAGGGATGTTACTTACCCATAATAACAAAGTTTAGTTGTTTAGTAACAAAGTTTTAATGGAAACAGTTTTTTTTAAACAATTCATTTAAAATATAAAACTGAGGTGTCTTATTCACACAAGTTTTATACCCTTTATTTATTCAACGCTTTTTGGTCCCATTATCTCATCTTATTTGCTATCATTTATCAGGGGAAAATAGAAATATGTTTAAATTCAGTTTTTTCTGTAAACTATTTTTAGGTCAGTTTCCAAATATCAGCTATAATGCTCTGTCAGACAGATTTGTTGTCTGGATGGAGTGTACTAAATATCAAAGAACAAAATCAAAAGAATAATTCTAATCCAGGCATTGACATTTATACATGTGCTTATTTTGTGCAATCAGTAAAGGTTCTGCACGGACGTACGAGCTGTTTTTTTGCAATCAACCCAAAGAAAAGGTCTGTAGGTGTGTTGATCCTGCCAAATCTTTTAAAAGATGTAAACACTCAAGTCAGTACTACAGAAAATGTACATCTTTAAGTGACTGTCTATTTTGCTTTGTTTAGACCCAGAGGAAATTTTCCTTTATCATCTATATTTCCCCTGTTGGTAATCTAAGAAAAAAAACATTTTTAGGGTCACTGAATTGTCAATATAAAATAAATTTGATGAAATGTCTGCATATATTACCCCTGAGGGTGTAAGTAGCTGAATCTTTTCACAAATAAATACGTCTAGATGAGATTTAATATGTAAGAAAGACAACTACATTAAAGTACATAAAGAGACCTGCTAGCGTTTTACTTTGCATTGATGCAAGATGCTGTTTTCATTAATACGTCTTTCAGCAGCATTAAAGTTTGGTTACACTTCATTTGAGCTGCGATTGTGACAATGACATACAAATGTCTTAAATCTGCCATGACCGGTGACATATGTGATTGAATAGTTGTAACAGCTAATGTCAGGTATTAGTGTTGTTTGTAGATTTATAATATGTGATGTTCTGACAGCTTATGTTACATGCTAAGAGGCTGTCATAATAATTAACAGTACAATACCCGCATTTTTATATCACTGTTATGACTGAGCGTTTGAGTAAACTGTTACCCAGGGGTTTGTCTCGCTGGCCGTAACCAGCACATACCAGGAAAGTCTTTGGGAGGTTGAAGTTGACGACACATTCGCATACTGTCTTGGCGTTGGTGGGATCCTTGCGCATCTCAAGGCAATGATCACATGATCCAGCTTCTGTGTAGTCAACCTAGCAGTAGTGAAATAATTTTAAGCAACATTTTTATTAGTATTTTTGCTTGGGTGTGGCTTTTTTGAAGGCAAAATAAAAAAAACATTTGCAAATATTGATTAATATCTTAATGTTCGATTACAACGGATCTCATTCTGAACTTGTATCTCATTCTAGGAGCAACACATTGTGCTTGCATTGTAAACAGTGGAGTGACAAATTAAAGGAAATAATAAGCACTACCACAGGTTGCCAGATGAACTTTTGAACATTTGAGTCATTTAGCAGATGCTTTTATCCGAAACGACTTACAATTATCACTGAATAAAATTCAAGTAATTTACATTTACATTTACATTTTCAGCATTTAGCAGACGCTTTTATCCAAAGCGACTTACACAGTAAGCGGAACACGATGAGCAATTGAGGGTTAAGGGCCTTGCTCAGGGACCCAACAGTGGCAACTTGGTGGTGGCGGGGGTTCGAACCGGCAACCTTCTGTTTACTAGTCCAGTACCTTAACCACCGAGCTATCACTGGCCCTATAATTGAGGGTTAAGGGCCTTGCTCAGGGGCCCAACAGTAGGAACTTGGGGATGGTGGGGCTTTAACTGACAGCCTCATGATTACTAATCCAGTACATTAACCACTGAGCTAAGAGTTATGCCTTGGCAAAGTTTTTTAAGTCTCTGGAACAGTAAGGAAGGAGCATCATTCTTCTGATGTTTTTTTTTTTCATCAGTCAGTTGTTGATGATGGTGGTGTTTTATCCTTCCAGAACATCATACCATTATTCAGATAGCTGAATCTTTGAGGTAGCTAGCTCTTCTAGGCGGACAGTGACCCAAAACGTGTCAATTTTAGCCTGATGTAACCATTCCACAACCAGTGTAAGCTTTCGAATTTTTTCCCAACCATCCAGTCACAGAAAAAGATCAGTTGCAGAAATCATTCAAATGTAAAGTCTGTACACACACACACACACAGTGATATAGAGAAGCGCTCACCTTCAGCTGGTTTGTGCTCTGTACTGTAATGAGGAGCCAGACTCCGAGCAGCACACATACGAGGGAGAGGCAGTAGAAGATAGGCAGCACGGTTTGAGGTGTCAGGGACGGAGACCAGGCTGGCAGCCTCTGCTGTTTGAAGGCTGAATTATCAGGCCTCCGGGCAAAAGGACCTGAATTTACCGGTTCCTTAGCTTTAGCCATTCAAAATGCTAATATAAAAGTATGCAAACCAAATTCTGCTCTTCCTTTATTTCTGGTTTCTCCCAGCAGTCCATGCGAGTGTGAACCTTGGAACAACTTGGTTATTTATTAACCACAGGCACACCTGTCCTTTTATTCTGTTTCATTTGCATTTAGCAGACTCAACTTAAAGGCTTATTACAGTGCAAACAATTGAGGGTTTAGGGCCTTGCTTAGAGGCCTAACAGTGGCAACTTAATGGTGATGTGGCTTGAACCAGCAACTTTATGATTACTAGTCCAGTACCTGAACCAATGAGCTACCACTGCCTTTACTTCACTTCATGCCAGGCGTTTGCTAATGGTATTGTACCTTCCAGTCTTTACAGTTGGAATGTTGAAAACTATTTTTGCTCTTGTATGCATTACATGGTCAAATGTATGTGGACATCTCAACATCACATTCATTTTAATTCAAAACCATGTGTATTAATCTGGTGTTGATTACCATTTACTACTATTAAGAGTCTTCATTCTTATTAAAAGGTTTTTTTTTATTAAAAACATTACTGCAGTAACTGTATTAGCCAGATCTGGTAATGATGTGGTTAAGTATATAAATTCTTTCACACCAAACTTGAATACTTAGTATGACATTCATCCAATTTTTTCAGATACCTCCTATACTTAATTCATGTTTGTAATCCCTTGCTTTTTTGCCATACTTGGGCACTGCCATGCTAAAATGGAGACAAACAGCCTTGTCCAAACTGTTACCACAAAGTAAAAAAAACCACACACACACACACACGATTATTTATAATGTTAATGTATGGTGTACCATTACAATTGTTGTCTGTTCCCAGTGTTCCTCAGATTGATAGCAGATACTGATCTGTTAACAGGTTTGATATTTTAACAGCAAATAAATTGCAACTTCTCAGGTTGTTAATCTGTTTACATTTAGCCACCTCTGATGGGTCAGAACAGTTTATTTGTAGATCTGAACTGCTGTATATTCATTTACTTTAACCATACACACACAGCTGGCTATTTACAAGAAACTAAAACATACAATATGGTCAAAAGTATGTGGACACACAACGAGGAACTTGTTGGACTTCCCATTCTAAAAACATTCATATGGAGTTGCCTTCCCCAGGCGTGGCTACAAAACCTCCACTCAGAAAGCTTTCCACCAGATTTCAGAGTGTGTTGAAGAATTTGAGCCCAGTCAGTCAGGCACTGATGTTTAATGAGAATGCCTGGCAATTGATGTTCCAGTTCACCCCAAAGTCAAAGGTTCACACCATTAAAAATTCACCACAATACACTTGTACAACCATATCTTTACAGACCTCTGTGTAAGAGGTACAGTTCAGCTGGAACGAGAAAAGACCTTCCCTAAATTAAAAGCATATAATTGGGGTGTACACAGACTTTTGGCCAGATAGTGTGTGTGTGTGTGAGAATAAAGAACAGATGCAGTGCGGCGGTGTTTGCACAGAACGACTGACGACAGTACAAAATTAGAACAGTCCTATTTTAACATCTTCCTGGCACTTCTTAATAATGCCACTATCCATCAGCTTCAGAACCTCTGACTTCACCTGCAACAACACACACACACACACACACACACACACACACACACACACACACACACACACACACACACACACACACACACACACACACACACAATAACAGAGCTGTAAGTTGAAGCAGAGTGCACTAGTCGCTATTCCCAGGTTTAATATGGCAGCTCCTGCCATCTCTAACACTAATATATACAGATGCAGGTTTCACCTCATACAACCTCAGCAGCACTTTGCTTACACAGCTGACAAAGAATCTGTGCTGTGGTGTGTTTGAATGTAATAACTACTCAAGTGCACTGCAGCTGCAAGAAAGGCTGTGAATCCTTTGGAATTGCCTGCATTTCAATACAGTTTCACAATGTGTATTAATGGGTTCATTTTCTCTAAGTCTTTCATCCTGGTGAGGGCTGTGGTGGATGCAAGGCAGAAATGCACCCTGGGAAGAGTGCCAGTCCATTGCTGAATAATGCATATTCATGATCATGTTCTGTGGATGTTTACATTTTTTTTGGAAAGAAGGCACATTGTGTCAGCACATTATCCAAATAGTCTGTGCGTTAGAGCCGCACAAGCACTGCGAAAACTGACAGACCTGAAATCCAGAAACTGCACAAATAGTGCTGGTATAGACCCGATTTGACTGCGTAAGGTAACTGATTTCATGAACAGTTGACCATTGGTATGAAGTTCTTATGGTTGAATGCGGTGTAACAGGACCGAAGTTTCTCTTCATCGGCAAGAAAGTGTTCTTGGTGAAATTTGAGTAGGCCGGCCACTTCTGGGAAAGTTCACTACCGTTCCAAGCTCTTTCCATTTGTAGATAATTACTTTCACTGTGGTTCGCTGAAGTTCCAGAGCCTTAGCACTGTTACAACATGGCATGATTTGCTGCAATTTAAGACCCTTTAGCCAAGGTTTTTTTTTTTTTAAACCCTAAGGGTTGCGAGCCGAAAAATTGGGTTGCAGAGAAAAATAATAATAATTAAATAAACTTGTGTGCAAACGACCCCTTGTGGCTGTATGTTATATCTTGTAAATCACAGTGAGACCAGATTGTAAGATGAATTGTTTGTTGCCTGGGTCATGTAAAAAATCATGGACAATGTGGGTCGCTTGAAAAAAACCCTGCTTCAGCCTGCTTCACATTGCCATACAGCTTCTATTCAAGTGATGTTTAGATTCAACAATTTTCAATCTGAGCTGATCACAAATGTGTCTCTGCAATCTTGTCAGCTTCTGAATGTATTTTTACAGTCCTAGCATTTTGAGACTGAGCACAGGTGTGTTTCAACAAATGCTGCTATAAAACCACTATAAAGTATGTGCAGGTGTTAACGTTACCTCTGGTATATCCATCATCCTTCTCTGTTTCTGATCTCTGTAGTTCCAGTCCAGTATTAGATATCGCAGACCCTGCAGGCTCAGTCCATCTACAGCAGGAAAGCACAAGGTGAAACAGTGGGTTACATAATCATGTGCTCAGCCCGTACACTCACGCAAGGACTCAATTAAACAGCAAGCACTCTTAGGAAAATGTCACCGATTTAAAAGACTGTATGCTGACCTTTCTGTATCAGGGAGCTCACTCTGCCAGGAGTGCCCACGCCAACGTGAGACACACTTTTACTCAGCAGCTTTATCTGATCCTCAATTTTGATGTGTTTTGCGAAGAGCTTTAGAACTTTTGCCTCGCCTTTAAATGTAGTCAGCTGTCTATAAACAAAAAAAGAAGAAATCATTACTCCTGCACCAATCCTGTCCAATCAGGATCAAATAACTTCAGTTCATTTGATTATTCTGATTAAGTCATATAAAATACGCCCCATTCCACAGTGGACGGGAAGACAGTTTTTCAGCATTTTCCATCAGTCTAGTTGTATCCAGTTACCCAGTTGTCTGCAGACTCTTACACTGGCTGAGTAGGGCCATACCTAACACACATACCCTCTTAGGTTCACACAGAGAGCAGTACTGCGTACAGAGAGTCACACACTGCACTCCATTAATCACCATATGAGTGACGCCAATCACATCCCTGTAGGCACCCAGCTGGTCGGTATTTCAACTAGGATCTTAGACCACTGCGCCACTCAAGCGCCCTGATTACCTTACTTGATCAGGTACCAAGCCTACCAAAGCAGGCTGTACAAGTGCAGCAAGAAACAGTGCTGACCGTTGACTGGTCACACAGAATGAGCACTGGAGGGGATAAACGTTTGTTAAACTGAACGGGCACAGATTTTCACAGCCAGTCTAAAAAACTTGTTTGTTAAAACTACCTAAAATGGAGTGGGGGCATGATTCTGAAATGACTGAAACTGACATAAATAGTTCCTATATTTGAGGGCAAATGCCCATGATTTTAAAATAAGATCTCCAACAAGCTAATTTTGTGAACTGTAAGCCATGTGGTGTGCAGCAGTTATATATAGCAGCTAGTCAGGTAATAAAATACTATATTTATAATCAACATTGGGCGCTTGGGTGGCGCATCGGTAAAGTACACCAGCCCACTAACGCTGAGATCTGGGGATCGAGTCTCAGTGGTGCTATCGGCCAGTTGGGCGCCTGCACAGACATGATTGGCTAATGTCAGAGGCAGGGTGCACGAAAAAAAGTCTAGCTTTTGGGAGATGCCTGGATAAAAATAGGAGGGTTGCATAAGGAAATGCATCCAGTGTAAAAACATTAGTGGCTTACTCGTAATGGTACTGTAGATGCAGTTACCCCTTATGCCAAATGAAGAGGTCCAGAAAGTTCAGATTATTAATGTCGTCTGTCAATCTATTACATAACATCACTTAAAACTACAATGACAAAACAGATTAGCCTATAGTTGTACAATATTCCATGAGTATTGTCATGCGCTCCCTCACAACTAGTGCAGAGAAGCTGACTGCAGAGCTCTTGTAGTTGAAAAATTCATTTGTGCAGCTACTTTCCAGCACCAGATGTTTCATTTAGCTGGATTAAATGTGTTTAAAGAAACACTATCAAGATGGAGCTGGAGACAAAAATCAACTGACAGTGCTTCAGAAAAAAGGTTTCAACAGAACTCTGGAGCTGAGAGGCTTAATAATGAGCCATACTGTCAGTGGCATTTCTCACATTTGTGCATTTAGCACTGGGAAGCTGCTAAACATCACCATCCCTTTTGTTAAATACACTATCTGACCAAAAGTATTTGGACAACTGACCAAAGCTTGTTGGACATCCCATTAAAAAAACAAAAAATAAATGGTATTGAAATAGAGTGACCTCTATGTGATCTTTTCAGCTAGAATAACAGCAACTATTCTGAGAAGGCTTCTTACCAGACTTTGAAGTTCCCAAGCTTGTGGGAATTTGTGCCCATTCAGTCAAAAGAGCATTTGTACTGTGGGCACTGATATTGGTCTAGAAAGCCTCAGTCGATATTCCAGTTCATTCTAAAGCTGTTCAATGGGGCTAAGGTCAGGGCTCTGTGCAGGCCACTGAAGTTTCTTTATAGACCTTGCTTTGTGTACAGGAACAGGAAAGGGCCTTCCCCAAACTGTTGCTGTTAAGTTGGAAGTGTGGGCAGCAAGTGGGAAAAGCTCTGGTCTACTCAAAGATAACCAAAGTGTGCATAACCATGGTAATAGGATCATTTCCAAAATCAGATTTTTTGTAGCTCTCAGATTATGCGTGTTAATACATCCACTGATTATTTTACAATTTGCGGGAGAGTAAAAACTGCTACTCACTTGATGAGCTGGATGGTTCTCAGGGCGGAGCCACAGACGATGAGCAGTAAGACCGAGCTTTTCTGTGTGTGCTGCTTCTGTACTTTAGCCCATTTAGGACAAACTGGACAGTAATCATTTGAAAAGTTATTTTTCTTATTATTTTTAAAACGTTTCATGTTGATAAACAGTGAGAACTACACACCTTCTTTGAGGTAGGACGACAGGCTGTGTGTGAGGTCATTGTTCATCAGGAAACAGGACTCTGGAATAGATCACACCATATTTTTGCTTTGGACAGTGTGGCACAGCATCATGGGTTTACAAATGTTTGGGATCCATTGCCAAATGACTCTTACTGTACCCAATATTTGTGTGAATTTAAAGACAGTCTTTAACGTGACCAACTGTGTTTGTGTGGATGCCTATTAATTGCCAATAAAATATAGGTATTGTTTGTGTCAGTTGATTAGGTGGTTGCATAATAAGTACGTGATTAGTAAACTATTCATGCCATCAACATCACCACAGACCACCAGACAACTCAGTGTATCATTACGTAACACTCTGTCCAGTGAAAATTTTTAAACGTTTCCTTTACTGACTGACCTGGCAGATTGAGCTCCTCTAGTTCGATAACAGATCGTGTGGCATTGAAATGGCTCTGCAGCAGGTTCCTTAGGTCATCTGGAGAGCCAGGTGCTTGTTCAGAGCTCGCCAACACATCTGTGATGGTCTTCTTCTACAGACAGGGATATACGCATGATTACTTATTAGGCACGACAAAGATAAACGAGTCATTCGTTACTCATTTATTTACCTATAGGAATGTTTTGGGATGTGAGAGAAAACTGTAGTAATTAGAAGGAAATTACAGTGGAGGAGGATAACATACCAAACTCCTGACAGACCATCAGCGGTGAGGTTTAAATCTACACCAGACAACCCCTTGCCCACTCTGTAGTCTGCTTAATAGTATGTAGAGTAGGATGAGCACAACACAAAGTGGAACATATTTTCTTACCTTCCGTCTTTTCTTGGGCTTTTTGGCATCTCCATCTTCCTCCGGTTTGGTTTTCTCTTTTGTGATGAAGCATTCTTTCTGGAAATAGTACAAAAGGAAAGTAGTCTAAAACCATCATGAAATATTACTCATATACAGAACTGAGTCATATACAGAGCGCAGCTTAGTGGTTAAAGTACTGGGCGAGTGATTAGAGGGTCACAAGTTCAACCCACACCATCGGCTCTGTTTATGCCTGAAATGGTTTGCATTGTATTTAGTCACAAGTTAAATTTGTGTTGGATAAAAGCATTTCATAAATGTCAAAGCAAATGCAGGAAATTTTACAGTATTTAAGTTAGGAAATGAAATAATTTTTATAACAGAACATACAGACAGACATTAAAATAAAGGAAAATTCTGGTTGAAGTTTTAAACCATGTACACATTAAAAAGTAGTTTGAATGAATGAATGAAAAAACGCCTTTATATGTCATATGTGTATATATATATATATTAGGGCTGTCGAAGTTAACGCGATAATAACGCATTAACGCAATCTCAATTTAACGCGATTAAGATAAATAGTGCCATTAACGCAAATTCTAGTTCATGTTGAGACTTGACTGGTAAAACAAACGTTTTAATGTCGGACATGTCACCGTTTTTCATTTGCGGTTTGTTAACATAATGTAAAAGAGCGTCGTAGCATCTGCACTTGCATAATAAAGAAATAAATACACGGTATATTCACAAGTTGTCGGGAGCAGAACACTTTATTAACTTATTCTGTTACGGCAAAGAATACCGGACAGCTGAGTCAAGCACGTTGTCCATGAACTATGGAAGCCCCAAAGGGTCAAAACACACTCACTTCGTGTAGAAACGTCCATCAAACCATTGGATAGTATTACTGCCTAGTATGTGAGTGAATAAAACTCCCTTACAGTTTTCTCTTGTCCCAGCAGTTTTTAACATAAGTACATTTAGCATAAAATGTGTTCACCATTTTAATTGTAACATTTCACTTAAAAATCCTTGTTTTCTATAACATTTACACAGATTTTTTTTAATGTGATTAATCGCGATTAACTATATGAAATTCTGAGATTAATCGCGATTAAAAAATGTTATCGTTTGACAGCCCTAATATATACAGTGTATCACAAAAGTGAGTACACCCCTCACATTTCTGCAGATATTTAAGTATATCTTTTCATGGGACAACACTGACAAAATGACACTTTGACACAATGAAAAGTAGTCTGTGTGCAGCTTATATAACAGTGTCAATTTATTCTTCCCTCAAAAGAACTCAATATACAGCCATTAATGTCTAAACCACCGGCAACAAAAGTGAGTACACCCCTAAGAGACTACACCCCTAAATGTCCAAATTGAGCACTGCTTGTCATTTTCCCTCCAAAATGTCATGTGATTTGTTAGTGTTACCAGGTCTCAGGTGTGCATAGGGAGCAGGTGTGTTTAATTTAGTAGTACAGCTCTCACACTCTCTCATACTGGTCACTGAAAGTTCCAACATGGCACCTCATGGCAAAGAACTCTCTAAGGATCTTAAAAGACGAATTGTTGCGCTACATGAAGATGGCAAAGGCTACAAGAAGATTGCCAACACCCTGAAACTGAGCTGCAGCACAGTGGCCAAGATCATCCAGCGTTTTAAAAGAGCAGGGTCCACTCAGAACAGACCTCGCGTTGGTCGTCCAAAGAAGCTGAGTGCACGTGCTCAGCGTCACATCCAACTGCTGTCTTTGAAAGATAGGCGCAGGAGTGCTGTCAGCATTGCTGCAGAGATTGAAAAGGTGGGGGGTCAGCCTGTCAGTGCTCAGACCATACGCCGCACACTACATCAAATTGGTCTGCAGGGCTGTCACCCCAGAAGGAAGCCTCTTCTGAAGTCTCTACACAAGAAAGCCCGCAAACAGTTTGCTGAAGACATGTCAACAAAGGACATGGATTACTGGAACCATGTCCTATGGTCTGATGAGACCAAGATTAATTTGTTTAGTTCAGATGGTCTCAAGCATGTGTGGCGGCAATCAGGTGAGGAGTACAAAGATAAGTGCGTCATGCCTACAGTCAAGCATGGTGGTGGGAATGCCATGGTCTGGGGCTGCATGGGTGCAGCAGGTGTTGGGGAGTTACATTTCATTGAGGGACACATGAACTCCAATATGTACTGTGAAATACTGAAGCAGAGCATGATCCCCTCCCTCCGGAAACTAGGTCGCAGGGCAGTGTTCCTGCATGATAATGACCCCAAACACACCTCTAAGACGACCACTGCTTTATTGAAGAGGCTGAGGGTAAAGGTGATGGACTGGCCAAGCATGTCTCCAGACCTAAACCCAATAGAACATCTTTGGGGCATCCTCAAGCGGAAGGTGGAGGAGCACAAAGTCTCGAATATCCGCCAGCTCCGTGATGTCGTCATGGAGGAGTGGAAAAGCATTCCAGTGGCAACCTGTGAAGCTCTGGTAAACTCCATGCCCAGGAGAGTTAAGGCAGTTCTGGGAAATAATGGTGGCCACACAAAATATTGACACTTCAGGAACTTTCACTAAGGGGTGTACTCACTTTTGTTGCCGGTGGTTTAGACATTAATGGCTGTATATTGAGTTATTTTGAGGGAAGAATAAATTTACACTGTTATATAAGCTGCACACAGACTACTTTTCATTGTGTCAAAGTGTCATTTTGTCAGTGTTGTCCCATGAAAAGATATACTTAAATATCTGCAGAAATGTGAGGGGTGTACTCACTTTTGTGATACACTGTATATATATATATACAGTGTATCACAAAAGTGAGTACACCCCTAAGTGAAAGTTCCTGAAGTGTCAATATTTTGTGTGGCCACCATTATTTCCCAGAACTGCCTTGACTCTCCTGGGCATGGAGTTTACCAGAGCTTCACAGGTTGCCACTGGAATGCTTTTCCACTCCTCCATGACGACATCACGGAGCTGGCGGATATTCGAGACTTTGCGCTCCTCCACCTTCCGCTTGAGGATGCCCCAAAGATGTTCTATTGGGTTTAGGTCTGGAGACATGCTTGGCCAGTCCATCACCTTTACCCTCAGCCTCTTCAATAAAGCAGTGGTCGTCTTAGAGGTGTGTTTGGGGTCATTATCATGCTGGAACACTGCCCTGCGACCCAGTTTCCGGAGGGAGGGGATCATGCTCTGCTTCAGTATTTCACAGTACATATTGGAGTTCATGTGTCCCTCAATAAAATGTAACTCCCCAACACCTGCTGCACTCATGCAGCCCCAGACCATGGCATTCCCACCACCATGCTTGACTGTAGGCATGACACACTTATCTTTGTACTCCTCACCTGATTGCCGCCACATATGCTTGAGACCATCTGAACCAAACAAATTAATCTTGGTCTCATCAGAGGTTCCAGTAATCCATGTCCTTTGTTGACATGTCTTCAGCAAACTGTTTGCGGGCTTTCTTGTGTAGAGACTTCAGAAGAGGCTTGCTTCTGGGGTGACAGCCATGCAGACCAATTTGATGTAGTGTGCGGCGTATGGTCTGAGCACTGACAGGCTGACCCCCCCACCTTTTCAATCTCTGCAGCAATGCTGACAGCACTCCTGCGCCTATCTTTCAAAGACAGCAGTTGGATGTGACGCTGAGCACGTGCACTCAGCTTCTTTAAACAACCAACGCGAGGTCTGTTCTGAGGACCCTGCTCTTTTAAAACGCTGGATGATCTTGGCCACTATCCTGCAGCTCAGTTTCAGGGTGTTGGCAATCTTCTTGTAGCCTTGGCCATCTTCATGTAGCGCAACAATTCGTCTTTTAAGATCCTCAGAGAGTTCTTTGCCATGAGGTGCCATGTTGGAACTTTCAGTGACCAGTATGAGAGAGTGTGAGAGCTGTACTACTAAATTGAACACACCTGCTCCCTATGCACACCTGAGACCTAGTAACACTAACAAATCACATGACATTTTGGAGGGAAAATGACAAGCAGTGCTCAATTTGGACATTTAGGGGTGTAGTCTCTTAGGGGTGTACTCACTTTTGTTGCCGGTGGTTTAGACATTAATGGCTGTATATTGACTTATTTTGAGGGAAGAATAAATTTACACTGTTATATAAGCTGCACACAGACTACTTTTCATTGTGTCAAAGTGTCATTTTGTCAGTGTTGTCCCATGAAAAGATATACTTAAATATCTGCAGAAATGTGAGGGGTGTACTCACTTTTGTGATACACTGTATATATATATATATATATATATATATATATATACAGTATATATACAGTATATACACACACACACAGATGTACAGTACAATAAAAATCTTTTTGGAATTCTTCTGGAAGCGGGGGTCAGAGTGCAGTTTCAGCCATTGTATGGCGCCCCTGGAGCAGAGAGTGTTGAGGGCCCAACAGTGGCTGAATCAACCTTTCGGTTCATAGCCCAAAACTCTACCCACTAGGCTACCACTGGCCCACTGTTTTGTTTCAAAATTACTTTTAGGAAGTCAGTTAACCTTTTGCATGTTGTACCTAAAAACCCACATGACATGAGAAGAAAAAGTAAAACACGTCACACACAGTGACTGGAGGTCAATGGAACTTGTGTTGCCAGGGCATTGTTGCTGTATGGCACCCAACAGTAGCTGTACCACCATGCCTCCCATACATTTAATCAGAGTGTGTAATATAAGGCCTCCCTGACACCCCCAACTGCCCAACTGGTGCTTAATGAAGCAATAAGCCACGAGAGACGACGCGAAGCGGAGTGCCTAAAACGTCTTTCCCCGTGATAAAATCATAGCAGTAACGCACGGTCTCGAGTGGCTTACTGCTTTTACAAAACGGCGGTCAACATAAAATATAATAAAATACAACAATGTTCAATTTATAAATGTATTTATTTTAGGGCTGTCGTTAATCGCGTTAATTAACGCACACACACACAGTGTGCGATTAACGCATTAAAATTTTAATCGCGATTGAAAAAATTAATCAAGATTAAAAAATTTTATCTAACTATTTTTATTTGGCATATACATGTGTGTCTCTGTGGTAATTATCTGTATTTCAGATGAATTAGGATGTAAAGCGCATGAACTGTCCGATGATAAACTACTTTTAGCGGTTTTCACTTTTTTTACGTGTTGATGAAAAGATGAATGAAATCACGCAAGCTTTGTAACGAGTATCTCCATTGGCTGCTAGAGCTGTCCATCAAAACCGCGTAGCTCCGCCCCCTCCCTCTCCGGTAAGAAGTGAAACTCTGTGTGATGTTTCATCTCTACAGTTTATTCAGGTTATTCTATCACATGGTTATAAACATGATTTATATTTGTGATGTTTGTAGTTTTCTAAAAACACATTCGTATCTTATATTTATATGGACTAAACGTTTACATAGACTGTTTTAATTAACACTTTTTTTATATAGCTAGTCAATTACTTATAGATAATGTTTGCTAACTTGACTGTTTCAGGTATTTATAGATGTTTAAATGGTAATGTAGAACAGTATTTCCCAGTATTCTTTCTGCACAAACACAGTATTAAAGGGTTTTCTTAATAGATCTATGAAATAATCATATCTGTGTTTTGATGCTCTATTGAAGCCTTATATTAGATCAAACATTATGGTTGGTGCAGAGCCGTAGATAGAGAGAGTTGCGACACTCCTTGATCTCGCCGCCACGCGGTCACGTGGTTCATGTAACCCTCCAATAGTTCCAAACAAACCCGGCGCTGTCATGTTCTCATATGGGACAGGCAGCAGTAAATGAAATATTAAACAGTAAATAATAAACATTTGTAAAATTTCTGGGTATTTTCAATTGCGTTTACATTTACTGCATCTGCTTTAATATCAATTTGGTATATGAAGTGGAAGATTGATGTTTATAATGACTTGTTAATAGGTCGTTCTTGTTAACACACAGTACATTATATTAGCATACATTACATAATGCCATATCATTAAGTAGTAGAGACAATATACAGTACATAGATTAGACAGTTTTTTATGTTTTGTTTTTTACATAAACTAATCTCCCTTCACTTTCCCGAGGATTCATAATAATAATCATTTTGGTTAAACACTAAGTCATGTGCTGGATTCATAAGGTTTACCTGCACTGAATGAACAGATTCATAAACACACTACCGTACCAATACCTTTAACATTATAGTGCAGGTACATGAAATAGCATTAATTCATGTCTTATTTCATGAGTAAGTAATAATTTATTCCTACATGTAATACATGAATTAATTCATAATTAATATGCACTAGTTCATTTTGTCTAATGTATGTGGTGGACAAGGTACACAAACCATGTAGTTGAGTTGAAGTAGAGATATCCAAGGTAAAATATTACTCCAGTAAAAGTAGTAATAAAAGTAAAATACTCTTTACCTCCACTAAAGTACTAAACTAAATTTACCTTCAAATGTACTTAAGTATGAAAGTAAAAGTAGCATGATTTATTATGGCTCTGATGTTTTATTATCATTTCTGTAACAGGACTCTTGATTAATCAACTTTTAATTAATCAATTTTAGGTGAAAAGACTCTAGTGTCAATAATTTAGCTTAGCTGACTAAGCTAAATTCAGTTATACCTATTAATTAAGATAAACATGTAACATTTAGTGCTGAGCAAATGCTAAACAATAACAGTATTAAGTATATTAATGACATCAAATTCATTATTTTTTTTTAAAACAAAGCAACAAACAGCTAAAAATGCTTGATAAGTAGTGGAAATGAATGGGGCTCTATGGGATGTTTGGAACTATACAGAGCTCCACAACCCGGAAGCTGCACAGAAAATATGTCCCGCCCCCTTTCCAACGGTTCCCTATGGGAGTGTCGCCACTCTGTTCTCTCTACCGCTCTGGGTTGGTGCACCTGTTTTCAGTGTCAGGGTCATGAAGAGGAAAAGATCCTCACTTTTGTCAGATAATGTGCTTTCTACAATGAATTTAGATTTAATAATTCTATCATATTTTATGAATGTTTTATTGGTAAACACGTTCTTGCAATAACAATGTGCATAACTGTTCAAATTTTGCTTAATTATTAGTTTGCGATTAATTGAGATGAATACATATATATTTAGGGCTGTCACACGATTAAAAATTTTAATCGAGATTAATCTAGATTAATTTTGTTCTTTAATCACGATTAATCTCGATTAAAATTTTTAATCGCGTGACAGCCCTAATTTATTTACAAAAACACTTACAAAAAGCATTCTTCCGCGAAATCAGGTAGTCCGTTAACAGTGTTGCTAGGCAACATTTCCATGTATAGTACATGACTTAAAATAGTGTTCAACCAAGTTTGTACTTTTTCTTTTCAGTGGCGTATTAATATGGAATGATGTGAGGTGGTCATTGGTGTGCGTATATCGGGGATTTTACAACGGCTTGGACCGGAACTATCCGTTTTATAACTGGTGTTTAGTCAGTTTGTGTTACCTGTGCTGTCTTCTTTTTCTTGGCTTTTTCTGGCTTTTGTGTTTGAAGTTTTCTTTTCTTTACTGGTTTCTCTGTGGGCTCTGATGCTGGTGCTGCTGGAAGTGTTTGATCTGTATCCTCCTTTACCTCTGAGCCACCTGGCAAAGACAAAATAATTCTTAATATTTCTAAAAACATGGGCATTAAAGTGGACCCCCCATCTCTTCTTGCTATAGAAGCCACCACTCAGAGAATTTTTTTTGAAAAGCTTTTAAATGCATTACATTAGGAAACTCAAATTCCCATGATGCCGTTCGCACAATCCACACACGTGCAGCGCTGCAGTGAAAGTCTCGTGGTAATGTTTTGGTAAAATCAGTAAACTATACAAGACTGGATTTACTAAACTAAACTATCAGCAGTTAGTCTGGTTTAGGACACAATCGTATTTCACTTCATTAAAAGTTAACATAAGCGGGTCTAACATGCGTTACGAATTAGAAACCGCCCAGCTTACTGACTAGCAAATGTTACACAGATCCAGAGCACAGTCAGTGTAATAACACAGATCTGATATAAAACACATGATTTTAATAATATAAAGCGCTCTGATGTTTAGTTAGATTTTGCCTAAATGAATAAAGTACCTGCATTTTGGCTTTGAACCCACCACTCGTCTCCTAAATCGTCTCCCATCGCTTCACACAAGTTTATCTTAGAAGGGTTTCACAGGAGTAGATTCAACACACGAGAGCGCTGGATAGTATCTACATAAAAATCTATATTTATATTAACACTAAAAATAAAACGTACAAGGTTAAACGTAAAATAAACTACCAAACATTACGGTTAGATATTAAAAGCCCGCTAAACATTTTTGTACTTGTAAGGAATCTGCAGAGCTTAATAAACATGTTAAGAACTGGAAGGGTGTCAAAAAGCTTCATTCTCCCTTCTTTATGTGCACTATGTAGGGCTGATGTCATTCTTTCTGTACCCTACATAGTGCACTTGTTTGTACAAAAGAGCTTTTTGTAATACAGTCCTGTATATAGCGTTATCGAGGACGACCTGAACTGTCTGCAAAGCATAACGTTTCGGAAATAACGCTTAGTGACCACTTTATTAGAAACACCGGATCAATACTGGCAGTTTGTGGACTTCACAACGTGTTTGAAAAATCCTTTGAGACTTGGTCCATGTTGTCAGCAGTACAATCATGCTGTGGATTCTGCTTCATCCCCAAAGTGTTCTACTAATTTCAATCTAGTAACTAATTACTTGTGCATTGTGCCATGGTGCACTATCATGTTGGAAGTAGCTGTTATAAGATGGTAAATTGTGGCCGTAAGGGAATGCACATGATTAACAATCATAGACAGTCAAACAATGCTTTATTGATATTGGTGAAGCCAGTGTGTACCAAGAAACATTACCCACGGCATTACACCACCAGCAGCTTGAACTATTGACACAAGACAAGTTCATTCTATAGATTCATGCCATTTATGCCAAATTCTGACCATTGTACCATCTGCATTTTGCTGCAGAAATTGTGGTTCATTAGATAAGGCATTTTTCTAAATACACAACCGTCCAGTTTTAGTGAACCTACCCTGAGGATCCTGTTCTTAGCCGACAGAAGTGGAACGCGATGCCATTGAAGCCAATCTGCCCTGGAGTTCTTTTAAGTTGTTTTTCTGCTCACCATGGTTGCATGGAGCAGTAGCCTTCCAGTCAGCTTGAACCAGTCTGGCCATTTTACTTTGACCATCAACAAGTCGTTTCTGTCCATTAACTGTTGCTCACTTGGGTTCTTTTGCACTATTCTTTCTAAACTCTCAAACATGCAAAAATATTCCAGAAAATCTGACATACAGAATGCATGCCAAGGTCAAAGTCATTTAGATCACATTTTATTTGTAACCACCTGACTACTTTACGCTGGTCATGATTGCTGTGGGTCTGGCTTCTCTGGAATCAGTGAGTTCAATGGTGTAACACAACTACCCAACCCCACCCCCAGACAGGATGCCAATCCATCGTGGGACCTCAGCCATCAGCTAATCTTTTCCCAACTGTTTTATTTTAATGATTTTTTTCTTTGATCTTATGGCATTTCTTTAAATCATGACTTAGTTTTCCTGTAGATAATTTAAGGAGACTGATTGATTTTAGTGGTAATGTTCATGATTGAGATTTTTATTTTACAAGGCTGGCCAAATTCAAGTCTGGTTGTGTTTAATTAGTTAGACTAGCCTACCAATTTCTTGTAATGGCTGGTTAACAGTGATAAATAATGAGGTGCATTTGCTGGATATGTTTTCCTTGAAATTGATCAGATATTTCACAGAAGCTGTTGTGTTTTTCACTCAAGTTTCACTTGTGTAATAACATGTTTTGAATGATCTAAAATCGTAGTGTGTAATGATATGCAATGACAGGGGCAATCTGTAAAGCCTTAATTACTTCTTTACAGCACTGTTAATGGAAAATGTCATTTAAGTGACCTCAGTGTCACAGTTTGCGCTGTTCATCTCTCCACCACTGGAGGGCACTAACTTCTTTAGCTATACAGAAACGTGGGCTTGGATTTACGGACATGTAGATTTAGCCTGTATTGCCTAATCATGCAAATACAACAGAATAACTTAACACGCACTTGCTCATAAACACTTTGATTTATACTTTAGATTGAAAAAGTTCATTCCTGGGGCAGTCCACTTGGTTTAATAAAGCACATGTTGGCCACTGGAGCTGCAGGCAGAGCCGTGTGGGATATCAGTTCTTTATCAAAGTAAAATGGTGCATTATCTCTGATGTCTGATCCGCCTTCTAGCACACAATAATGAATGATTAATTATCAGAGCTATTCTGGTAAACTCTGCTGTATAATGGCCATAGTCCTGCATCTGAACTGTGTTTAATGCGGTGCAACAAACTAATCCTGTAGTAATGGAGATCGCTCAGATTGCTTCATAAATATCTGCTTTATTTTGTAAGGAGGTCGATGCATTTTAGCTTTGAAAAGCTCGTGTCTATATGTTGTAAAAAGAGACTTTTCTTTTCCCTGGTTTTGTGTCTGTCATCTCTTTCTAACTGAGGGATGTATAATTCCCTTCTCCCATTCGTATTGGCCTCCTTTACTCTCCCTACCCAATTACTTATTCATCACTGGCATAAATTAAAAATTTCTATTTCCCTTCAACCAACATCGTGATGGCTTATTGAGAGCTCACATATTCCATATTTCACTGACACACAGCCTACTTATATGCTATATTAACAAAACACATCTTTTTTTAATGTGATGTATCTATTAGATGTAATTTCTGCTCACTGAGGTCCCCAGTATGTAGAGTAATTGTTTCTCAGAGCAGTAATACAGGGAAAAGACAAAATAAGACAACATTAATGAAGTGTAGGGCCACCTTTTGTCCCAGCTTTCAGAACTTTTGTAATAGGATGTTAAGGATGAAGGGCATGGCGATCTACATGACACAGCCCAAAGATTGTGGGCGCTTGACCACGACGTCAGACGACGACTTTTGTGACCAAATACAGTCTAAGCAGTTGCAGGATTTGAGGTTCCTGCTCAAGGGCTCAAGAGTGGCAGCCTGACAGTGGTGGGACTTAAACCAACCAAATTTCCAGTGATTAAACTAGTAATTTAACCGCTGAGTTATGATTACCCTCATACACTTGCAAATTGTGCTCCCGCTAATCATCTGCTCAAGAACTTTGTTAGTTGCCCTATTTTGCTTTTAAATCCTAAATATCAAAAAGCTTTTTTTGCTAACATAATTGAACTTGCTCATGCAGCTGAGTTCATAACGAGGATTTAGTCACTTTAAAGTCAAAATTTTTTCCTTTTCTTTTTTTAAATGATCTAACCTCATTTCTCTGAGCTGCTCTTGCTCTGTGATACAGGAAATTGAGGTTTTGAAGAGTCCTGCTTTCAAATCGAACTTTTACATGTGCCCACGCCCCATCAAACCAACCTATTCATCCATAATTACTTTCATTCTCTTCCAAGCTCTTTATCCTGCTTCATTCTCTACCTTCATCTGTTTCATTTCCTTTCCTTTCTAAATGATCTTTAATAACCACTGAGGATGTACAGCTCGTTCTGAAACAGAATTAAAATCTGTTGATATTACTTTTGAGATGGCTACTACAGTGTGCTGTGGTCAAACAAAGATTTTCGTAAAGGTCTGCAGTGATGTGAAGATACGTGGTATTTTCATGCAGCCTTTTCGCTTTTACTGTCAGCTTCATGGAGTCAGCAATGCTCTGCCACTTTTTGAGAAGTCGGGCACACGGGAGTGCACTGGGCATGAAATTATACCTACAGCCTATTGCACCTAGCTCTCCTTTACCTAAACTCAGTTCTGGACAGCTTCAGAATTCAACATGTCAGGTGTCTTCCCTCAAGTCATATGTGAATTATGCTAAAATTGATATATACAGACAAGGTTTACAGGTTATCTCAGGTACAGTCACCTCCACATTTACTGTTGATTTGGTGAATTAGCTTAATCTCAGACAAATATGTATTCCTGAACGCTGTATGTATTTTCTTTCTAAAGGATTTTTCTACATACAGCCTTGTGGTAATTCTGCTGAGCCATTCAGAAACATGAAACGAAGAGCACTAAAGTCAAACGCTGTGATTATTTGTCCAGAAATGATAAAGCTAGGTCCTTGAGAAGATAGTGGCATGAAGGGCGGATAGTAGAAGCATGAGGACAATATTGAGAGTAAATGTAATTAGGAACTGAATGTATACTCATGTGTCATAGCTCTAGCATGAAAGTCAAATAGCCAATGGTAGCTGGTAAAATAACCGGTGTGTGTATGGCGGGGAGGGGTGTAATGGAGTGAATAAAAATAAAAATAGCCAGATTAGACAGGTCACAGTAGTATCTTAAGCTCTAATCTAATATTGGTTGATGTATCAGTAAAAGCCTGTTTGCTCTCGTAGAGGTCAGATCAATGTCTATCAATGGGATGAAGGAAAAATCCTATTCTCTTCTCTTCGATCAGATCCCGATCCTATCTTTCAGCCCTCCATCATCTAACAGAAAATCAATATGATCAAATCAGTCAGTGGTAGAATGGAAGAAAAAGAAATGCTACAACATAAAGATCAGATCAGACGAAGGCTTTTAGAATGCTAATTTAGGTACATGAGTTAGAAGGGACGTGTGCTTGTAGCCTGCAGGTTGAAGACAATTCGGTCATTCTGCTTCAAAATTGTACAATTTAAACCAGTTTGAAAGAAAAGGCCATTACAACCCAGCGGGTTAAAGCAGAAAAAAGGCAAAAGAGGAACTCCAGAATATAAAAAACCAACTTAATGAAATCTATACCCTAAAGGCGAAAACTGATTCATGGTGCGGTGGATCCACATATTTTATTCATTTAGATATTTTATGTGGCACCCCAACATGTTGCAACTCGGTGGTAACATTGCGCTGAAACATTAGTACCAAAGTATTTAGGTTATATGTGGCCCCCATGGCTCTTATTTTATTTTAAATGTGCAGTGGTCAATATTTTATTGCTGTTTTTAATATCTAGAGAACCTAAAGTCCTAACTGGCTTGTTTACATTCTTCATTCTAGTCTACACTATAGACTGTTTCCTGTAGTACGAAAACAGTATGATGTTTATCAGATGATGTAATCAATTCATCATTCAATATCGTGAGGCAATTCACAGCCAGACAGTGTAATACAGAGACGTTCCGAAATCATGATCAAAAAACCAGTACTGATGATTTATAACTGACTGTACATTGTCTAGAAACTGCACTAGCTATGGTGGTGAAGCCATGCTGTTGCACCATAAGTAGTGCACATACACTTAATGACCACTTTCTTGCCTAGACCCACTTTGCAAATACCTTCATTGGCTATTTAATGAGCTACAAACCATATAGATGCACTTTGTCCTGTATTGGTGCACAGATTTCACCTCCTCTACAACAACTGTCAGTGAAAAGGTTCCCATAAAGAACCATCACTATCCTATTATTTCCGGGTGATGGATCATTCTTAGCAATTAACATCATAGTGCGTGTTGTACTAGTATCAGGTACAGCAGCATATCTGGCATATTTAAATACTGTTTACACTTACTGGACTTTTTATTAGATGGACATCACCCGTTAGAACATATTGTACACTTAGAGACACATTAATATTGACATTGTTAATGAATCCCCAATAACATTGCCTCACCTGATACACTCATACCAGTACGACACACACTACCCTGTCATTTCAACGTTAATGTCATTGCAGTCCTGAGAAAGCTCCAACACCCAATTAGTACCTGGAAAGTGGGGGGATTTTTAATAATGGATGAGGTACTGTGGATGACAAAGTGCCCCAAGCAATAGATGGGCTACTGCCAGTAATCATTAACCCACAAAGTGCATTTATATGGTACCTCATAAAATGTTCAATTTATTTAGAAGAGTGGTGTTCCTAATAAAGTGTAGGGTACCTACCAGAGCAACTGTAAACTTGAGCAAAATATGGTTCCTGTTATTGGAATCAGAGCAGCCAAACTAATCCATGTCTATGGGTATCAGTTCAGTAACAACCAGTAGAACAATCTGCTTTAGAAAACTACTAAAAATCTCATGGAGGAAGATGATGACGACTGAGCAACTGTCAGCAACTCTACAAGACTAACCAGGCTCCTTGCCCAGTGTTTGAAGACCCAGTTGCTCAGTAGTCATCATCTTCAGAACAGAAAATGAGCTAATAGGTGCCCAGGTGGTGCAGCGTTATATTCCAATAGCACACCAGTGCTGAGATTCTGAACACACCGATCGGCTGGTCGCCATCTAGCGGGTACAATTGTCTACAAAATTGGCCACTCAGTCTGCTGGGTGGGAAAAGACCGGACTAAGTAGGTGGGGTCTTCAAACGCTGGGCAAGGACCCTGGTTAGCAGACCAAGGCGCCTGTGCAGAAGTGGATGAGCCTCATGTGCGAATCCACAGAGGCACGGGTGAAGAAGAAGGGGGTTGGGGGACTGCGCACGCGTCAGAGGGGGTGTTGCGAAGGTCAGTATACCCTCCTCGAATGCAATGTGGATCCCCAGCAGAGAAAGACTAATTGGTTATGCTAAATCGGGAGAAAATGCATAAATAAATAGGAAAAAAATGAGCTAATGAACCACATTAAATCCCACAAGTTACACTACTTTGGTCGTGTGATGAGGCGCCTGCATAGCAACATTGAAGGTGGAGTTATAAAGAGACTTGTTGACTCAGAAGACGAGGAAGACCAAAAATAAGCTGGATTGACATCATTACAACATGAATTATCAGGAGCTAGTCTGCTACAAACGCTACGAGACAAAGGGCAGTGGAGAACGCTGACCCTGTGCAGCCGACGGCGTAGTGACATGACATGACAGTAGAACAATCTTGTACAGTATAACCAATAATAATTGTCTTGTGGCAGTACAAAGATGTCTTAGAAATTAACAGACTTTATTATGTGAACTTTGATCCTGGGCATTGTGATGCTATAGTCTTTATTAATATCAAAGTCAGAATTATGTGACATATGTAATTAATTACAATAACAAACAGTAACATTATCTGTAGCTTTGTTTCAGTGGCTGCTGTGAATAGCAGCCACCAGTAATGAACGAAGAAGACGGTTCTCTGGAATGCAGTGATATTGCATCTAAAACATTTACTTTGCTAAACTGATGCAATAAACAAAGTGTTTGTCAAATATTTTCTCCTGCCAGTTGCACGATGCGCCCTGTTCCCTCATTTCACTGTTTATTGAAAGAAAGTTTTCCAGTGGAGCCCATTTTTAATCACCAGAATTCCACCAATACCTAAATGTCATTCAAAACAATATTCATTGTTTTAATGCCAATGATATGCAGAGCGTCAGAAACCTGCAACATCAAATATAATTCATCCACTTGCTTATCTAGCCTATGATTACCTTCACCTAGAGTTCACCCAGATTTTATAATGTTGTAAACGTATAAGATTAAATAAAATTTGCTTTACCTGTAAATGGAAATAACCATTATTTTCTATCTAAATCAAATCCACATTCACAGTAAAGCGTGCAAAAAGTGGTGTACTTTCTCAATCCAGCATATATCTTTCCTTTATTTTCATTGCATAAGAGATGGTTTGCATAAAGCTTTCGTCTTGCATAATGCATGATACTGACGTGATGAAAACATGTTTACACCCTCTGATGTAGCCCACAGTATGTATAACACTATAGTTTCTTTTTCATGTCGGTGCCAATGACATTTATTTCCGACATCATATCTTACAAATACAGCTTTTCTTTCTCAGTCACTGGAATATGCTAAGCAAGCTTTCACTATAAAATACAGAATTACAATTGACTTCAAAGTTGCGTTGTGAGGATTCCAGCTGTTGTAAGTCAGATAATTGCACCCATTTGTAATTCATCTAGGCTTTCAATAGTTGCACTTCACTGGAGCTTTAAAGACTGGCCTTGTCAGTAATGTTTAATTAAGCAATAGAACATGAGAGGGAGTGTGTTATCGCGAATAACATCACGGCTGTGATTTGGTCGCAGGCACGAGCCGAAGGCGAATGCCGTAGATCAGGGGTGTCAAACTCATTTTCACCGAGGGCCACATCAGCATTATTGTGGCCCTCAAAGGGCCGATTGTAACGTATCCTGCTGTGATTGCAGTCTGTTGTTTTTCTTGGAGGCTGAATTCTGCATTTATATTGTCATACTTTACCACAGACACAGCCTCATAACACAAGAGACGCACCGGTTTCTCTTCCTGAAGCACAAACTTGTTTTCACTTTCATTAAATTTCCTCCTTATGCTTAATTTTCTTAATTATCTTCTTGTACATTTTAGGATCATGTGTAAATATGTGTAACATCATCTACTGGCAGGCTGTGTCACTTTGCAGGTCACAAAATCAGCCTGCATTGTGAGAGATGCAGTTTATTTAGGATTTTACAGTGTATTTTTAAGACAATCATTCTGCCCTCACTAATAGTTTATCCCCCTTGCTCAGCTAGACAGACAGACAGACAGACAGACAGCTCTCTTCAGAATACAGTCGGTTTATTTGCTCGCCAGCTGTGTGATACACTGTGTGCATCAAAATGAAGTAAAACTACAAACAATAAAAACAATAAAGAACTTAATACAGTAAAAGCACACAGCTGTAGTCAAGTGTTACATCTGGTACAATATGAGATTTAACCAAACGTAAAATAGCGTTAACGAGTTAGCATTTTGTGTAAAGATACTAATTGCTATAGTAACGGTAACAACTGTATTTAATTACGGTAAATTTGTAACTAAAACGCTGTGATATACTCACTAAACATTTACTAACAACTGAGAATATAAACGCCACTACTTACAGACGATGCTTGGGTATTATATTGCAAGATAATTATTTGTATTTATTTATTATTGTTTACGTTACTGACTACGCTACTTCGCGTTCTTTTGCAGTAAAAGTCACATTGCTACTCAGCGAGGTTAAAGTTAGTTGCCATGACTATGATGTTGCCAGTTGAATTTAAAGGCGCAGGTGTCCCATTAAATTATAAGCGCGTCTCTGTAACGACTCGAACCATCACAACAATCGTACAGTCGTTTAAGCTCTCGCGGGCCACATAAAATGACGTGGTGGGCCGGATCTGGCCCGCGGGCCGTGAGTTTGACACCCCTGCCGTAGATCATCACAGCTGTGATGTTATTCGCGATAACACACGACCTCGAGTGTTCTATTGCTTTTATACAACAGTTTTTTCATAATAAAGAAAGAAAATAAATCAAAGAAGCCCTGAATTTCATAATAAATATGCTTTAATATTGACAATACCTTCCGCCAAAAAGTAGTTCCACAACGAATATAAAGTTAAACACTACAAAGCAGACACCCCAAGTTGCAAAAACTCATTTTAGGGAGGTAAGAACAAGAAGAAGAAGAAGGCAAGAACCTCCGAAGGGAAAAAAAGAAATAAAAAACCTCTCACACACACACCAAAGGATTATGGGTGATAACAGAACTCTTAGGAGCTGCTAACTGGGCTATTAAGCTAACTTCACGTTACAAACACGTTAAAGTTCCCTACATAGTGCACTAGATTGTGTATCAGATCGCGGATTTATGTTCCCTACACAGTGCACTAGATTGTGTATCAGATCGCGGATTTATGTTCCCTACATAGTGCACTAGATTGTGTATCAGATCGCGGATTTATGTTCCCTACATAGTGCACTAGATTGTGTATCAGATAACAGATTTAAAACAAGATCGGGAATAAAGTCTGTGTCGCCTGCGTGCGCGTTTGTGTGCATGAAGCTTGTCGTTACTGGCAACGCGTCAGCGGAGTAATACAGTTGTGGTGTGAAAAGGCCGGGCTGTTATCACGAATATCAGCACGGTTAGAACGCTTCTCAACCAATCAGATTGTAAGGTCGGAACTAACTGTTGTATAAAACATAAGAATGCTCAAAACTGAGAATTCTAACAATCAGGGTTTGTGTACTTTCAAATTTAGATACTTAATACTAATAACTTTAATTCAATAAATGCATTAACATCAAATTTAAAAGCATTTTGTTTTTTTCTGCCAAGCAGCATATGCCAAGTTCACACTACACGACTTTCCAAGTCGTCAGGTCGCTGTACAGTTCACACTACACAACTGGATCTCTTGTAATCGGGAGTCTTTCAGGTCGGTGTGGCTTTCACACTACACGACTGATCGGCGATAGGGGGTTTCACACTACACCATCTATCACCAACTGGACTCACAGGCGAGCTTCTCTGGTCTCCTAAATTACGTTTTCTCACGAAAACAATTTTTTGGGGTTTAATGATACCACGTCCAAAAATGAACGTCAACAAGTAGCGAGCGATCAAAGTTTGTGTGCTGATGTGCAGCGTAAAATCAAGGAGAAAAAAAAAATTAATCTGAGTGGATTTGGCTACACGAACAGCATGGATTGTTCTGTAGTGAGTTGGAGGTAATCAATATTTGTTGCAGTGCATTGTTGGTGTTATGTTTTGTAGAGAACGGTCAGAAATACTGTTAAACGGCCGCTCAGGTGGCACAGCGGTAAAAAGAAACGCGCTGCAACCAGGGCTGGATTCTGAGAAGCGTGGTATCGAATCCAGCCTTGCTTTACCGGTTCGAAGCTGAGTGGCTATATGAGCAACGATTGGCCGGTTGCTCATGTGGGGGGTGGGACAAAGAACCGGATGTGGGTCTCTCTCTGTCAGAATGCGGTTGCGTTCTCTGCCGGCTGATTGGAGGCGCTTACACAGAGATGGGAGGGGGTGCACTTAGGGTGTGTCTCTCCGCATGCAACGCTGGGTGGCGCCAAACTCGTCAATGTGTGGGTGGCAAAGATGCATCTGGCTGCTGCTCGTGTTTCGGAGGGGATACGGGTTAGCTTCAATCACCTCCGTCAGGGCAGGGTTCGGCATAGACAGAGAGGAAGCACGATGCTAATTGAACAATTGGATGGGCTAAAAAGGGGAGAAAAAGGGGTAAAAAAGCACTCAATGCCAGTCGGCCGACTCATATCCACATATTTGACATGCTAGATATATTCCTTCAGTCACCGAGTGCTCGGCGAGCCGCTTGGATCTAGTTGTTGAGCAGTTCACACATAGCGATTGAGAGCCGAGTTTCGATTGCCGAGTTGCTCCCGAGCCGGCAAATCTAGTACTGACCAGTCGGCAAGTGAAAATCAGGGCAAAAATCATGTAGTGTGAACACCTTGATCAGTTCTTGCTTGTAAACGACTGAGACTTTTGTTAATGCTCCTTTTAAACAATAATGATAGCATCACATGTTACCTATTTACCTGTTTTTTTTCAACTTCTCAGGCTTACATTGCTTCTGCTAAATTTTTTTTGAATGTTTGGGAGGCATCCAATTAGGAATTAGCATATAAAGCTCTGGAAAAATTCTTTAAAGCCGAGGCAAAATGACGAGTTTCTCTGATTTTACTATTTATAGGTACAGTATGTTTGAGAAAAAACTACTGAATTTCTCCTAAATAAAAATCCTGTCATTGAGAGCATTTAGTTGTAGAAAAAGACACCTGGTCAAAATAAAAAGATGCAGTGTTTTCAGATATTGAATTATGCAAAGTAAAGGTTCGTTTTTTATGGCCAGCATTGCCAGCATTAATGTATCTTGGCATGTTCTCCACTAGTCTTTCACACTACTGTTTGGTGACTTTATGCCATTCCTTGCACAAAAATATCAAACAGCTTGTTTTGTTTGATGGCTTGTGACCATCCATCCATAACCTTGTACATGACTTGATTTATGCATCATTCACAATGACAAATCTGCCCAATTTCTTTTTTGATGACGCACCCAGGATCATCTCTGATCCTCTACAGATTTTACAATGAGTGTAATACACTGTGGCTTAAAGGCCTTTTTATTCAACCATTACATGACCAGGTGTTGGGCAAAGCTGAGAATTAGATTCATCAGAAAAGATGACCTTACTCCAGTCCTCTATGGTGTAATCCTTATGCTCTTTTGCAAAACACAGCCTGACTCTTTTTGCTTCTTATTGATGAAGGCCTGTTTTAGGTTTGCATGTCCCAGGAAAAAGGTTTAGAACTGTCCTCACCATGTACTTTCCCTCAGCTGCTATTTGCTAGTCTTTTTGGAGGCCACTTGATGTCATTCTGTGGTTGTTGAGTGAAATTTAAATGATTTGGCGGGGGTAGCACTGTCGCCTCACAGCAAGAAAGTCCTGGGTTTGATCCCCAGGTATGGCGGTCCGGGTCCTTTATGTGTGGAGTTTGCATGTTCTCTCCGTGTCTGCGTGGGTTTCCTCCGGGAGCTCCAGTTTCCTCCCACAGTCCAAAGATGTGCAGGTGAGGTGAATTGGAGATACAAAATTGAGCATGACTGTGTTTGACGTTAAAACTTGTGAACTGATGAACCTTGTGTAACGAGTACCTACTGATTCTGTCATGAATGTAACCAAAGTGTAAAACATGACATTAGAATCCTAATAAACAAACAAACAAATGATTTAATGGTCATTGTGGTCAGTGGAGAGTCCCAATGTCTGTTGCTTGACATTGTTCTTATAAACTGCCATCTTTGAAAATTTAAACCACGGTGGTAACCCAACACCCACTAGATCCTTTTGCCAGTAAAGCCAGAACTTAACCTATCTTTTCTTTCTACTTGAAGCTCTTTAGCAATGTTTATATTTTCCCTTGTTGAATAAGATTTGCTTCAGTTGATCATTTTATCAGTACCTCATTAAGTAGATTGAGGTGCGTCAACAGACTCTAGAATTGTATATGTCTACAAAAATCTATATCTCTTTGTTCTGTTTTCATTCATATACATATAAAAATGTACTACCTTTTGAAATGTATTTTATATATACAGTTTACATGTGTTCAACAGGACCATGTCTAAACCTAATTAGTAAGAGTCAAAAGTCTGACATGGCAAGTAAGGAAATGTATTTTCTACCATGACAGTGCAGACATACCAAATTATGCAGTAACTTAACAAAGTATTAAACAAATTAAAGCCATCTTTTACTTTAGATTCTTCAGAATGACCTCCTTTTGTCTTGAGAATAAATTTGCAAACTCTCGACGTTCTCTCCGCTGGCTTTATATGGTAATAATTGCCTGCAATGGTTTCCATCAGTCTTGAAAAAGTTTCCATGTGTCTTGTTGCTAAGCAACAAAGTTACAATGCTGCAAATGTCAGTGGTATGTGATCTAATGCAGGAGGTATTACTTACACCGTTAAGAGCAGAAGTTTCCGTACAATTATTAGTATGTCATGAGATTTTAATGATTCTGATTTTAACTAATCCTTTGTGTAGAAAAAATCTGTGCGTGTTTTAAATACATTTACGGCATTTAGCAGACGCTTTTATCCAAAGCGACTTACAGTATACAGTCTAAGCAATTCAGTGTTAAGGGCCTTGCTCAAGGGCCCAACAGTGGCAACCTGGCAGTGGTGGGATTTGAACCAGCAACCTTCTGCTTACTAGTCCAGTGCCTTAACCGCTAGGATACAACTGCCATAATAAGACAAATTCTGCCGGGTTTGGATGGTTAGATAAAATCCAAGAATGACAGGGGATGACAAGAACCAAGAACGACAAAAAACTGAACGCTTGCCCCTGTCCATGGTCAAGTAAGCTTAACATTGACATGTGCTAAGAGCTGCAGTTCTCCAATTAGTGGTTGGGACATCACTTCAGTTCACACCAGATTATTAAATACTATTTATGGGGTTTACGCAAATAAACCAACTTTTTTAAAGCATGCCATAATCTGGGCTCCTGTGACAGTTATAAAAATATCAGCTACATAATAATAATGGATCACTTTTTTTCATTTTGAGAAAATAACTGAACTAATATCCTGTACAGTAAGAATGATATCAAATGTGATCATCTATTGATAAACAATACTAATTCTGCCATGTAAACAATAAAGATTTTGCCATAAAGGGGCGCCCAGGTGGCACAGTGGGATAATCCAGCTCCCAGGTTTGGATTTCGGCTCTGCTACCGGTCGGTTGGGCGCCCTCTAGCAAGCACAATTGGCTAATGCCTGCAGCAGACAAAATTGGCTTCCAGTCTGCTGGGTGGGAAAGGGGTGGGTTTAACAACACTGTGTAAGGACCCTAGTTGCCCAAGGTGCCTGTACAATAAATGGAGGACTGCAAAGATCTGGGCGTGGTTTTCCATACGAGAAGCCGACCTCATGCGCAAATCCACCAATGTATGGGTGAATACTTTAGTGAATACTCCCTTCGTTGGAGGAAGTGTGTGTCCAGTGATGCCGTCGGGGTTCCAGCAGCAGATTGGCTACACTAAATTGGGAGAAAAGGTGGTAAAATGCTTTAAAAATACTCTTTTTTTACTCTAAAAAACTGCCAAAGGCTTGTTGATGGCTATCGAATGTGGTCATATCAGATAAATAGCAAATACAAAGTGTGCTGTGCTGGAATCCACACCATACTTTTAAAACCCAGCCTCTGAGACAACTCCTCCCTGTTACGCTCCCGCCACCATGCTTCACAGTCGACAGGAGGCTGTGCTGTTCTTTGGCCACTTTTTGGTGTCACACCAACAGCACTTTGCTTATGAAAGGCCGACAGAAACTGTGCTCCTGAGGTGCAGGAGATGCCTGCAGATCCAAAGCTTCCACCCTGCGGCACTGTCACTGCTTTGAGGATTCCACAGCATGCCCCTGTACTGATTTTGTAGGACACCCACTCCAACTGTGAATAAAGGCACGCTGAGTCCCTGCCCGAGTGTGAAACAAGGCTCAAGTCTTCAGGAAAATCATTTAGAACCATTTTCAGTCACATTTCTCCTGATGCTCTTTGAGGTTTTTTTAATCAGGACACACTGAACTTGACATGTTGCCAGGGAATTGTTGAACTGTCTTATAAATAGCATTTACACTACATGCTCAAAAGTATGTGGACACCAAAACTGTACACCATGGGCATGCAGTCAAGGATTTTGGAACATGAGTGTAGTGATTTGCTTTCATTATAGCTATAGAATCTGCATTTGCCTTCATGACTGCTAATCTTTTTGAAATCTTCCAGCTGTTTAAGGTATATTGAAGATGCCACAGCTGCTCGTCTTGGTGTTCACCAAACCAATCTTGAATAATTTACAAACAGTATTTATCATTATCTGGGAATATGGGAACATCATCAGGACAGTAGTAGCACCTTTGGGTAGGACCACTCTGGTAGGACCATAAGAATTGATGATTTCTGTGCCATTATGGATTCTTTAACATATCTAACAGTTGGCAGCAGACATCTGCTCCAGTGTAACCAGTATGGAAAAGGTGAAATCTATTATAAAAAATTGCTTAGGGGTCCAAGTTATGTGTCTTTGATACAAAAGGTTTTCCAGTGCCAGCTTTGTGTATCTCTTACCAGCTTCAGGAATCTTCTTTTGTATAGTTTTTTTAAAACTGGGATATGGGGGGCAAAAATGGCACCTAAAAACCATGTACATTATTAAAGAGTTGAGCCCCCCCACCCCCCTTCTGCAGCTAGAACAGGGTCAATAGGTCAGGCACAGAGGTTTGACAGGAAGGCCAGAGTGCAGGACACTTAGTTCCTCCACACCAACCTGTCAAACCATGTCGTTACAGACCTCGCTTTGAGCACAGGGACACAGTCACGCTGGAACACGAACGTGCCTCTCCAAACTGTCAACACAAACTAAAAGCTTATAGTTATTTTAATGTTAATTGTGTGCTAATTGCTAACATTAAATATTAATTTATGCAGAAATGTTGAACATTTCACTGGGTTCACAATGTGTTTTAGCAAATGTATTTTCATTTTATGTGAGATGCTTTTCTTTTATAACAGAATAATTATAGCGATTTTTTTTTCTCTCATTTTCAGTTCACGTTTTTCTCTCTTACCTCATTTTTGTTATATACACTGTATGGACAAAAGTATTGGGACACCCTTCTAATTATTGAATTCATGTGTTTCCGCCACAACAATTACTAAAAGGTGTAATAATTATTTATTAATAGGGATGTAACGATACACTTAACCCATGATGTGATACGATTCACGATACTGAGTTAACGATACGATTTTTCCCCCGATTTTTTTACACAAAATGAAATTGAAACAAATTATGACGTTTCCTTTCATTATTTCTCTTAAAAAAAAAAATTAAATACTGTATTTGTGCTTATCTTTTATTTATCTAAATAATGAATGCCCTTTTATTTCTGAGCTAGGTACAAACTATGCCAAATAATGAAAAAAACAAATACAACATTATATAAATAAATTAATAATACAAATAAAGAAAGTATCCTCACATAAATAAATTTGGCTGGAAAATCTCGAACCTAGCAACTTTGTGAAGTGCCGTCAACCAGGCGAGGTGAATAGTGCCTCTGCCATTTAAAAAAGTGAATATCAATTCAATTTAAATGAATAACCGATTTGAATTGTGGCACATGTACACCGGTTTTTAACTGTCTTGTGGTGCATCGTTACATCTCTATTTATTAATATATTAGGATTTTAACGTCATGTTTTTACACTTTGGTTACATTCATGACAGGGCAGGTAGTTACTCATTATGCAAGATTCATCAGTTCATGAACGATTTTGTATCTCCAGTTCACCTCACTTGCATGTTTTGTGGACTGTGGGAGGATACCCACGCAGACACGGGGAGAACATGCAAACTCAACACAGAAAGGACCCGGACCGCTCTACCTGGGATTCAAACCCAGGACCTTGTTTCTGTGAGGTGACAGTGCTACCCACCGAGCCACCGTGCCACCCCAACAGGTGTAATAATTATATAAAATAAATTTCTTTTAAATGCTTCCAACTTTGCAGTAAGAGTTTAGGGAAGGCTCTTTTTTGTTTCAATCTCAAGCAATCTCAATCAATACAGGAAGAAGCACTTGGTTTTGCACAGAGCTCTGACCTCAGCCCCAATCAACAGCTTTGGAATGAATTGGAACTTCAACAGAGGCTTTCTTGACCAACATCTTTACTAAGCCATACAAACTTTGACTGAATGGGCACAAATTCCCACAGACATACTTTAAAGTCCTGTAAAAAGCCTTCTCAGAAAAGTGGCTGTTGTTATAAATGAAAAGATCAAATAAAGGTCACTCTATTGTAATACTATTTATTTTTTAAATGGGCCGTCCTACAAGGTCATTGTCAGGTGTCCGAATACTTTTGGCCATATAGTGTATATATGTGTATGTACGTTTAAAGCTCTAATATTTCAGTACCTCTCTCTTGTTTCTCTCTCGTTCTCTCTCATGTGCTTGCCGCTTGATCTCTGTAGTGTATTTATAGTCCTATACATGAATCTTCTTCCTAGATACTAATTTGTGGAATTGTAGCAGGGCGTCATGTGATAACGTGCGCTCACACACAAGGACATACACACACACACACACACACACACACACACACCTAAATAATATAGACTGTGTGGGAGCTCAAATGATTGCAATTTGCTCCATTTGTGCGGCTATATACGATTGGTTGACATAGAAGTGCTGATGATGGGGTGTAAGTGTTAGGTTCCGATGGACCCATCCACTCTGACGCCCTGATTATGGGTAATTTAGCCCTGCTGTGCTGGCATGGGATCCTACCCACGCTGCTCGAGTGTATGCGTGAGAGGATTAGCTAGTCGCCGACTCGCTGTTATCATTAGCATGGGGATCATTTGTGTAGTAATTTGGAGACTCATAAATACACAAATTGACTTTGGATTTGGGAATCGCATCCCGTCGGGACACCTGCGAGATGTGTTTATACTGTCCACAGTGCCTTCGGATGCAATTACAAACCGTTAAATTACCATTTTCTCTACATCAGAGAAGAAATGTGTGTATGTTAGAAAGAGAACTGGTGCATTTTGCTTACACATGTATAAATTATACCCTGCGAGTGGGGGTGTATCTAGTGAGGGTGCATCTAGATGTGCACGTCTCTATTGTGCTGTAGGTGAGACCCTATCTGAAGCTGTGATACACACACGGTGTGTGTATGGGAGCCACAGGGCTGAGGCTCAAGCGTTAAGAGCAGCGTGCTGACATTACCCGATAAATCATTTATACGTACCGCCTTCATACAGACCAGCGCAGAAGAGAGCCTTCAAACACATACATCTTTTTCCTAGCCCCTCTATATCTCCCACTATCAAGAAATGTACATGGCCTGTATTTTAGGTGATGGATCTCTTGTGCCGTACCCAAACATTCCCACGTGCATACTCTCACATAGTTCTATAGATATTGTGGCGTCGGCGAGGAACAAGAAAGCATTTTGCTCTTTTACTCAGTGGAAGTGGCTCTTTATTAAGAATTGCTTTTAACCGGATCACAAAAGCAAGAGCACGACCAGATCTGACGTAGGCAGACCACTCCCACTACTGGTTTAACATGCACAGAATGGGCACACGCCACCCAACACTAAGTACATCCTGTAAACGATAACTTATAAATAAAGCCCTAACTAATTCACAGTCGTAAAAATTGCATCACAGACCGTGACCGTGAGCCATTTCTTGTGTAATATGCAATTTGCTGTGAAATTGAAAATTTAAGGTTTGCGTTTAGCAATTTAACATTGTTCATTTGCGCAATTTGCAATATGAGGCGGTCCTAGCCTAGTGTAAGAGACTTTTCTGTGTTGTAGTGTGCTGACAATGTTTGATGTATGTGTTTATGTATTGAGTGCATTTTGTCTCTTTGGGGATCCATTATTAATGGAAAAGTGTGCTTCTCTACACACATGATCATCTCTGTGTAGTCTGTGCTTAAAAGAACAATCCAGTAAAGTATTCTGCTCCCGGTAGTCTGTCTATGTACAGTTTATTTCTTTCTTCATAAACTCAACAAACTCTGAAGACTCTCGGTTACACTAGCAATCGGTTAAACAAAATGTCCAAGATGTTGAAGTCTAAAGCAGCTAAAAACACGACTCGGGTAACTGAATTTGGAGAACTCAGATATGACACCGTATATGACACCGTAGCTGAATGTTCTATGTTTACATTCAACTATTACAGTAAACAGAAGGTTGCCGGTTCAAGCCCCGCCACCACCAAGATGCCACTGTTGGGTCCCTGAGCAAGGCCCTTAACCCTCAATTGCTCATTGTGTCATTGTGTAAGTCGCTTTGGATAAAAGCGTCTGCTAAATGCTGAAAATGTAATGTAAATGTAAATAAAGCAAAAGTCAAAAGTAATAGTACACACTACAGAGATTCACATAATACAAACAAGTATCTGTATAATCACAACACTCAGACAACACACAACAACAGGACCTGAGGGGACATATGGAGGTGTTATTTCGGTTTACATCGTAAGGCTGGTATAGATTGTAAGTAACAGCTGTAAACTATAAACTATAAAGTAAATTATAAAGTAAACCACAGTGCAAATATAAGAAAATGTGCAGATTGATGTACAAAAGTTTTGGTGAGCTGTGCTGTGTTGTGTAGCTTCCATTGATTCTGTCGTTCAATTTATGAGTGTAATTTAATGACTTCTGTGAAACCACATTTTAAGCTACCAAACACTTTTTATCCTTTAAAACTGCTTCGGCTCTGGCTGCACGGCATCATGGGATCCGCAGCAGCCCTGGCCGATGACGCACGCAGGGGAACGCCCCCCTTGCCTCACTACAATGGCAAATCTAGCAACACCTGTGTGTGTGTGTGTGTGTGTGTGTGTGTGTGTGTGTGTGTGTGTGTGTGTGTGTGTGTGTGTGTGAAATAAATTTCCATTATAATTATAGTACTAGCTTTGGTCTTTAGTACTAGTAAGACCCTTATGAGTCATTTCAACAGTTAAGTAGTTCATGTCTTTGGAAGGTCTATCAGTACGAAGGAGAATGTCCAGAGACCCCGATCCACCATCTTTTTGCTTTTAAAACCCTTCAATAAGAAAATGAGTGTCTGATTCAAAAATTAAGGTTGTAAGGCTCATTCCTGTAAAATGGATTTGTGATACAGTAGATACTTTTTGTACGACACTGTGTTTTTCTCTAGTGTGTTGTTTGTATGTTAACGTTCCGCCCACAGCTACATATGCTGGCTCGAGTGAGTTGTCACTGTGAATACGAGGAGGCAGTTTCCACCATATGGACCTAGAAGTGGGCTAGACGTTATTATTGATGAAGTGTTAGGAACAGAGGAAGGAAAAGCACAGTTTCATTTCATGTTGCCCAATATTATGTATATAAATATAAATATATATATGGATACTATGAGCTTGTGGGACATCCCATTTCAAAAACTAATGGTATGTGTGATGTTTTCCGCTAGAACAGCTGAAGTTTGTCTGTGGAATGAGCCCATTCAATCAAAAGAGCATTTGTATGGCTGGGCACTGATGTTGGTCAAAAAGCTTCAATTGATGTTCCAGTTCAGTTTTTTTTTGTGTAGCAGGCATCAAATTCTTAATGTGTATTTTTTACAAAATAAAATCCGGTTGATCAGTGACACATTGGAAATGTTTTCTTTCTACCTTAAATACAGATTTAAGATAATTAACAAATCAAATTTTTATTGCATTTTACTTTTTTGGAAGTGGGGTTCATACATATTTGTTCATGGTATTTTTCATTTTCTTCCACTATAGACAAGAAATGCTGTGTTTCTTTTTCATTCCATTTTCATTTCTGCTCATCACTTTCTCCCTCTCTCTTTTTCCACATCTCGGTCCAGGGAGACATTCCCTCCGACCCTCCTCCAACAAAATATGCCTACATCCCCAAGACGCAGGGAGCACGTGTCCATACAATTTCCACACAATTTGGTGGAGTAGAATGTTTCCTAATGTCACTTATGTTTGTGCCACGGCCTCTTAATTCCCTGTTAGTGATTATGAAACATAGAACAGTGGTCTCTTGCCCAAACTGTCACCTTATGTTAAAGGAATATTTGTCCATCTGGTCAGATGAGGTCCACGATGATGGATAAAATAAATAAATAACAAACAAACAAAACCCAGCTGCCATGAATTAGAAGCTGTTGGCAGACAAGTTAGTGCAGCGTTACAATGGGCTCGTGGCTGCCATTCATTGGTGGACTCAGTAAAGCTGGGCAACCCTAGTCCAGTCAGGAATGGCTGAAGTCCACCACAGTTTGTAAATTTTGACTTTACTGGACTCGACTTTGGCACCACTTAAAAAGTGCACATAATAAAGGTAAAAATAATATTATCCATTTTGCTGGCCTGGTTTGTCTTTATTTGAGGGAAGGGTCCTTGCAAATCAGCCTAAAATTATTCTTCTATTTAAAGAGATGTGGTCTCCTTTAGGATGAATGATCCTTATCTACAGGATGCAGGGGGTCACTGAAGGTATTCATATAAAGGAAAACATATGCTATGGCCTTCACAGTTGCCAGATTTTGACCTTATTAATAGATTATGGACCACCATAAAAACCAACTAAGGAAACACATTTTAAAAGAATGGTATTTTTTTCCAAGGTACAAATCTAGGTGCAGATAGAAACAATGCGCTGGTATATTGTATGTATCGACATGTAATCCTCTCACCATATGATAACTGCTCCCCTCACTCTACTACATGCACCCCCCCCCCCCCCCCCCCCCCCTTATCGTGTCTCCTAACACCGTTTTGGTAGGGAAATTACTCTTTGTAACAACTAGCATCATTTTATCGCTATCACTCTTTGCCAATCTTTGTTCTCCAGACCTTCTTTGTAATCCCTTCTCCATTCCCATTTCCTTCCCCCCCTTAATCTTCTCCTCTTTTTCTTAATTATTCCTCTCATTCCTGGTGTAGATAAAGTCTCCCCAAAACTATGTGTAATCAGATCTTGTTGGTCTTCCAAGCTGCACCCATACATCTGTATGTGTTAATACAAACTCTACTTCTGAAGACCCGGGCTCCTGACTCCTGTATGCCAAATTTCTAACAGTTGCCACCACTAATTTGAGTTTTAGCCACAAATGACAGGTATCTGATAGACCTGATAATCAGTCTCTGTAATGATTTAATTCATCCAGTTTATTGTAAAAGTCTAATGGTTCTCAAGGTGATTGTACCTAGATCCCTTATTAGCTGCAAAATGCTTCAGGATTCTAACAGAAGTCTGGTCATGTTTAATTATCCCTACTAGACAGTAACAGGAGTGGAAAGATCATCTCTTTTCTACCTGCAGATATACAGAGAGCCGAGCTCAAGAGAACCTTCATGTTGCCGCTGGGCTGCATTAATTCTCAGTGAGAACATGTTCAGTCTGTGGAACGCTGCCTTTCTTTAGAAGATTAAGCTCAATATCGCTAATGTTTGTCGCTGCAATAACGCTGGAAATTGCATGTTTGTGCACATGGATGTGTTGGTATGTCTACACTTCGCAATCATAACCACGCTGGTCTCAGTCTCGAGGCTCAGGAGATGTATGTGACCCACTTTTTGGCTATGCTGCACTACTAGAGATACACACACACTAACATCAGAGAGAAGGAGAGAGAGGGGGTGGATGATTATACACAGCCAATACCGCATTACTCTCTCCTGATTCAAAAATCAATTGGCCGTCTCTCATTCTCCACACTAGCAGGCTGGATATGTAATTGTCCATAGAAGGGTAATAATTTCAACGATTTTAACATTTACTTCCCGCGTGCGTCCGACGGTGTGTACATATCACATCGGCTATAAAGAAATAATTACCGACCCTGACATCGCATCAGGACGTGTAACTCATCCCTCATATATGTGCCGTGGGTGATTATAACCGGAACTGTCTATGTTTAAATGAATGTAAGTAATAATGTTTTAAACGGGATCTTTCAGCATCGACTGCTGCAAATATGCATTCAGTTAAGGAGAGTGTGCATTTGTGTTCATTTGCGCTCAGTAATTAAGTAGAACTGTGCAACCTATAAGAGACCAAAAATGCCAACAGTGCGTGGTAACAGTGAACCCCTCAGGTGAAGCTAGACCGTCTGTATATAATTATAAGCGTAATGAATGAAGGTGTGTGTGTGTGTGTGTGTGTGCGTGTGTTTTTAAGTGTACAAGAATTAACTAGACAGCAGGAGAGATATAAAACTTGAAGCATAAGAGAGCAATAGATTGTAAAGAAGTCTCTAAGCTCTGTTTGGAGAGCATTAGCGTTACCTGATGAGTAGTAAAAGTCGGCATTCGTCATCCTGACACACTGCTGGCCCCCTCGGAGGCTGACTGCAGTTTAAGCCCAGCACTGATAGATTACTACTATACTAACTTTACATCTGACCTAATCTAGAGCAGTGAAGCCACTCGTCTCGTCGTCTAAACTTCATTATCTGTTCAGATCTATAAGGAAAAACATTATCTGTCTGTATTGTTGCCTATTACTTGCATCAAGTAAAGATTCACTGATTTAGACGGATGCAAAATGGAATGTAGGACAAAAGCTTGAAGGCGGATTAGATTAGGATGGATATCGTTCTTATTTTTGCAATTCTGATTTCGATTCAGATTCTGCTTATGGTGGCGGCATGGTGGCTTGGTGGGTAGCACTGTCGCCTCACAGCAAGAAGCTCCCGGGTTCGATTCCCAGGTGGAGCCGTTCAGGTCCTTTATGTGTGGAGTTTGCATGTTCTCCCCGTGTCTGCGTGGGTTTCCTCTGGGAGCTCTGGTTTCCTTCTACAGTTTAAAAACATGCAGTAATTGGAGGCACTGAATTGCCCTACAGGTGAATGTGTGTGTGTGTGTGTGTGTATGTGTGTCTGCCCTGCGATGGACTGGCACCCCATCCAGGGTGTTACTGTGTGCCTTGTGCCCATTGAAAAGCTGGGATAGGCTCTAGCACCCCCCGCGACCATAATTGGATAAGCGGTTTAGAAAGTGAGTGAATTCTGATCTTGATTTAAATTCTGCTTATCGGGGCGGCACGGTGGCTCGGTGGGTAGCACTGTCACCTCACAGCAAGACGGTCCTGGGTTCGATTCCCAGGTGGAGCCGTTCAGGTCCTTTCTGTGTGGAGTTTGCATGTTCTCCCCGTGTCTGCGTGGGTTTCTTCTGGGAGCTCCGGTTTCCTCCCACAATCCAAAGACGTGAGGTAAATTGAAGATACAAAATTGTCCATGACTGTGTTTGACATCAAAGACTTAAACTGGTGAATCTTGTATAACCAGTAACTACCTGTCCTGTCATGAGTGTAACCAAAGTGTGTAAAACATGACGTTAAAATCCTAATAAATAAATAAATCTGCTTATCGATTCTCTTTTCATTTTCATTTTCATTCAAAAATTGTGTTATCAGCATATCAGACTGTTCTGGTTATCAGCTTTGTTGTTTGGTCCACATTGCACACTGCTTGTCTTAAGTTAGCCATGCTTGCTAGCTTGGGCACGCGATTGTGTTGATGCAAAAAGCGAACTATATGCTTTCAACTTTATGCCAACAGTTTGGGAAAGGCCCTTTCTCTTCCAGCATGTCTGTCACCCTGTGCACAAGCAAACGTCCATAAGATCATAGTTTGGTGTGGAGGAAACGAGGCCTGACCTCAACCCCACTGAACACCTTTGGGATGAATTAAAAAGTCACTTACAATGAGTGCCTGACCTCACACTTCAAAATCTCATCAAAAGCCTTCCCTGCAGGCCTGCAGTTCTATTTATACCCCCATTATTCCTAAACAACAATGTATCTGTGCTAACAAGGTAATTAAAACTCTCAGAAATGGAATTACCCAATTGTACCTCACATTTAGCAGACACATTCATCCAAAGCTACTTACAGCTACTTACTGTGACTGAATACGATGGAAGCAATTGATGTTTAGTAGCCTTTCTTAGTGGCACTTTGGCTGTCCACCTTAACCGCTAAGCTACCAGTGCCCCAGGGACGACCACTTATAGTACTTTAAATTCTGAGAGCGCAGCACTGAGAGTTATGCACTTGTTTACAGCACAACATGGGAATCTTGTAGAATCTTTTTTTCTCCGTTTATGCATTTTCTCCCCTTTTATCACGTCCAATTGCCTGACTGCGTCATGCTTCCTCTCCATCAACGCCGATCCCCGCTCTGACTAAGGAGAACGAAGCTAACCCATGCCCCCTCCTACACGTGAGCAGCAGCCGTATGCATTTTGTCACCTACACTTTAATGAGTTCAATGTGGATCAGCACTGTGTACGGAGAGACACACCCTGACAGCACTCTTTTTCCAGTCTCTGTGCAGGAGAGCACAGCCAGCAGAGGTCGTAATTGCATTAGTTATGAAAGAGTCCCTATCCGGCTTTAATATCCCACCCCTAGCTGAACAACAGGCCAATCATTGTTCATGTGGCTGCTCAGCCCAGCCGGCAGGCAGAGCTGAGACTCGATACTCCAGTGTGTGTTTTTTTTTACCACTGCGCCACCTGAGCAGCCACTTGTATTATCTTAATAATAAACTAAACAGGAATATGGGTGCAGTCTTTTGATGGCCTAAAATTCAGTGCAAAAGCTCCACCATCTTTTTTTTTTTTTTTGCATTTTTTCCCAATTTTCCTCCCAATCTAGTCATATCCAATTACCCGATTGCATTACGCTTCCTCTCTACTGATGTTGACCTCCACTCTGACTGAGGAGAGCCGTGACTAACACACGTGTGCAGTAGCCGACTGCATCTTTTCACCTGCACGAGGTGAGTTCAAATGTGGATCAGCTTTGTGTATGGAGAGACACCCTGATCACATTATTTCTTATCTCTGTGCAGGTGTCACCAATCAGCCAGCAGAAATTGTAATTGCATCAGTTATGAGGAATCCCCTCCGGTACCCGCCAATAAACAACAAGCCAAACGTTTTTGTTTATGGGCACCCAACCTGCCGGGTGGCAGAGCTGAGATTCGAAACGACAAGTTTGAGATGTCAGCTCTGGCGTGTTTTACTGCTGACCCACCTGAGTGCCCAACTTTATATATACAGTACAGTATATATAAAAGCACTGAAGTTGTAGAATATGTAGGGTAAAATTACTTTAAGTGGCATAACCATAAATAAGCCATAGGTGAAGTCTGGAGGGCTTGAGTCACGTCACTACGTCGTCATCACCATTTGTGATGGTTGGCTGCACAGATGTGTCGGATTTCTCCAATGCCCTCTGTCTCATGTTCCCTGCCTCTGATAGATTCTTGGACACCCTCATCTTAACACTACCTTCAGTGTTGCTATGTTAGTGCCTCATCACATGCCCAAAGTAACATAACTTGAACTTCATGTACTTCAGTGGTCGTTCCTTTTCTGTTCTGGTCATCTCGTGACTTGCTCAGTGGTCATCATCTTTCCCTGTGTGATTTTCAGCAGTTTTCTGATGCACTTGCTTTCAAAAGCCTGAATGTGTCTTTTTTCCTCTTTCTTTAGTATCCAGGCTTCACATCCATATGTGGCTACTGGCCAGACCAAGGCTTTCATCAATTGTAGCTTGGTGATGGTGCTAATTGATTTGTTTTGGCGTATCCTTGCCAATTTGACCATTACCTCCGTCCCTATTGTCATTTCTGACTTCACCATCACATCCTTCAGTAACTGACACTCTCCTGCCCAAATATAAAAGTCCACTTGTCCCAATCTTCTTTCTTCCACCTTAATCTTTAGTACTTCTTCCAGCATTTATGTATCAGGGGATTAGGGTGAAACAGACTCTGATTTGGGCTGAAAAATCTTTGAGGATTCTGCATTCTGTTCTTTTGTCATGCTGGACATAGACTCTGATGGTGTCTTTGTATATCAGTGTAGTTCAGATGGCCCCAAAAACGAGAAAATAAAAAGAAATATTCTTTTAATCTGTGATGTGTGCAGCAGAATGAGGTATTTGTGTGTGGGGTGGGTTACATTTAGAAAATATACAGTGTATCACAAAAGTGAGTACACCCCTCACATTTCTGCAGATATTTAAGTATATCTTTTCATGGGACAACACTGACAAAATGACACTTTGACACAATGAAAAGTAGTCTGTGTGCAGCTTATATAACAGTGTAAATTTATTCTTCCCTCAAAATAACTCAATATACAGCCATTAATGTCTAAACCACCGGCAACAAAAGTGAGTACACCCCTAAGAGACTACACCCCTAAATGTCCAAATTGAGCACTGCTTGTCATTTTCCCTTGTCATGTGATTTGTTAGTGTTACTAGGTCTCAGGTGTGCATAGGGAGCAGGTGTGTTCAATTTAGTAGTACAGCTCTCACACTCTCTCATACTGGTCACTGAAAGTTCCAACATGGCACCTCATGGCAAAGAACTCTCTGAGGATCTTAAAAGACGAATTGTTGCGCTACATGAAGATGGCCAAGGCTACAAGAAGATTGCCAACACCCTGAAACTGAGCTGCAGCACAGTGGCCAAGATCATCCAGCATTTTAAAAGAGCAGGGTCCACTCAGAACAGACCTCGCGTTGGTCGTCCAAAGAAGCTGAGTGCACGTGCTCAGCGTCACATCCAACTGCTGTCTTTGAAAGATAGGCGCAGGAGTGCTGTCAGCATTGCTGCAGAGATTGAAAAGGTGGGGGGTCAGCCTGTCAGTGCTCAGACCATACGCCGCACACTACATCAAATTGGTCTGCATGGCTGTCACCCCAGAAGGAAGCCTCTTCTGAAGTCTCTACACAAGAAAGCCCGCAAACAGTTTGCTGAAGACATGTCAACAAAGGACATGGATTACTGGAACCATGTCCTATGGTCTGATGAGACCAAGATTAATTAGTTTGGTTCAGATGGTCTCAAGCATGTGTGGTGGCAATCAGGTGAGGAGTACAAAGATAAGTGTGTTATGCCTACAGTCAAGCATGGTGGTGGGAATGCCATGGTCTGGGGCTGCATGAGTGCAGCAGGTGTTGGGGAGTTACATTTCATTGAGGGACACATGAACTCCAATATGTACTGTGAAATACTGAAGCAGAGCATGATCCCCTCCCTCCGGAAACTGGGTCGCAGGGCAGTGTTCCAGCATGATAATGACCCCAAACACACCTCTAAGACGACCACTGCTTTATTGAAGAGGCTGAGGGTAAAGGTGATGGACTGGCCAAGCATGTCTCCAGACCTAAACCCAATAGAACATCTTTGGGGCATCCTCAAGCGAAAGGTGGAGGAGCGCAAAGTCTCGAATATCCGCCAGCTCCGTGATGTCGTCATGGAGGAGTGGAAAAGCATTCCAGTGGCAACCTGTGAAGCTCTGGTAAACTCCATGCCCAGGAGAGTTAAGGCAGTTCTGGGAAATAATGGTGGCCACACAAAATATTGACACTTCAGGAACTTTCACTAAGGGGTGTACTCACTTTTGTTGCCGGTGGTTTAGACATTAATGGCTGTATATTGAGTTATTTTGAGGGAAGAATAAATTTACACTGTTATATAAGCTGCACACAGACTACTTTTCATTGTGTCAAAGTGTCATTTTGTCAGTGTTGTCCCATGAAAAGATATACTTAAATATCTGCAGAAATGTGAGGGGTGTACTCACTTTTGTGATACACTGTATCTGTACAGACTAAGATGGGGACTAAAATACAGACTTATTTTAACTTTAAATAAGTTAAACTCACAATGAAATTAACACACCCCATCCACAATAGAGCACGTATATGTGTCTCTGTGTGTGTTTGGCTCATTTGTGTGTGTGAGATATTTTTAATGGAATTGATTTATCAGAACGATCTGTGCTAGTATAAACAGAACTCAATAATAACTCCTAACAACCTTTAACCTGCAACACACACACCAACTTACACACCATTTTGGGCTCATTCAGCTATGAAATGACTGAATAATACTGAATAATACTTTACCCTTTGCTGCAGTCTGGGATATAAATAAACTTCGTATTATTCCCCTCCTCGTTTGGTTCTTGCAGGATTACAGGATGGGTATACGGCACAAAAAGCAAAAGATCTGGGCCATTCTAGCCAAAGTCCTAAAATTAAATTCGTGCTTGCAATGTATGATAGGGAAGAGAGCTTTAAACTAATACAGGAGCTCCAGAAATATATATAACAGAGGGGAAATATAACCGGACAATATAGATCTAACTCTCTTATAATGATGTAGAAGATATAAATGAGTGTAGTGATCCATGCTATGCTCATGGTATGTTGTTAAGATAATGGCTATGTGACACTATGACATGAGTTTTGATTGTATTGTTTAGTACATCACATGTTCACTGTTGCCACAAATTTGCAAACATTAGCTAAAAACAGTCACGTCTATATGTATTTGGCCATATAGGTTTTTTCTTTCTTAACCAAATATATATATTAGGGCTGTCGAAGTTAACGCGATAATAACGCATTAACGCGACCTCAATTTAACGCGATTAAAAAAATTAGTGCCGTTAACGCAAATTCTAGTTCATGTTGACACTTGACTGGTAGAACAAACATTTTAATGTCGGACTTGCCACCGTTTTTCATTTGCGGTTTGTTAACATAATGTAACCGATCGTGGTAGTGATGCACTTGCATAATAAAGAAATAAATACACGCTATATTCACAAGTTGTCGGGAGCAGAACACTTTATTACACTTAATTAACTTCTTCTTCTGTACCGAATACCGGAAAGCTGAGTCAAGCACGTTAGTTCATGAACTATGGAAGCCCCAAAGGGTCAAAACACACTCACTTCGTGTAGAAACGTCCATCAAACCATCGTCACGATACAACCACAGACAAGTCTGATACAATAACTACGCCTTATCCCATCTAAAGCACCGCTGATCTACAGTGTTTGCTGATGGAGAAATTCTAACCTACAATCTGACATTTACTGCCTAGTATGTGAGTGAATAAAACTCCCTTACAGTTTTCTCTTGTCCCAGCAGTTTTTAACATAAGTACATTTAGCATAAAATGTGTTCACCATTTTAATTGTAACATTTCACTTAAAAATCCTTGTTTTCTATAACATTTACACAGATTTTTTTTAATGCGATTAATCGCGATTAACTATATGAAATTCTGAGATTAATCGCGATTAAAAAATTTAATCGTTTGACAGCCCTAATATATATAGATCTTTTTGCATTTTTTGCCCTTTATCTCCCAATTTAGCATAGCCAATCCGCTGCTGGGGACCCCGACGGTGTCCAGGGAGGGGGTGTCTTGACTGACACACACTCCCTCCAACATGTGCAACCTGGGAGCTAAGAATCTCGGCACTGGTGTGCTAGCGTAAATATCCCGCTGTGCCACCTGAGCGCCTTCAACCAAATATCTTTACACTATATTAGCAGGTTAAGCAACATCATAAAAGCAGCCCAGTTATTAGGAACTAAACTGAACTTGAACGTTTTTGAACACCACCTACTAGTGAATGAGGAAAACAACAACAAAGTGAATGAGGGATCTCGTTCACTACTCAGCATCTACTCACCTAGGTAGCTTCATCCTCCACTTCTTCATTATGGTAAATTTATGGATGGCACAAAAGTTTTAGAACCCATGATCCTGTGAGTTTTGTGGAACACTTTCTCACAGAAATACCTCAGTAAATGTAATATTTAATGTTGGACCTGGTTAACTATTTTATTTGCAGTTCTTTGCAGAGATAAAAGCTTTGTAAAGTTATTGTACAAATACTTAAATTTAACAGCTATGTAAAGTAGCCTTAAATGTAAGTAAATGTATGTAAAAGGTCTAATGATGCCAATATGCATGCAGTATGTGCAATACGAAAGCAAATTGGTTCTTAACACTGAGCTAACAACCACGTAATAGCAGCAGATTATAAATGGTGATTCATTGCTTCCCCCTTTGACATTTTTACAGAAGCTAATGATGTTCTCTGATCTTGATTCTTATTTGTCAATTTGCATATCAATGAGAACTGTCACTGTTATGGCATTCAGTTTAAAAATGATATTACACATAAATACATTTTAACTGTAAACCACTTATTCATAAGGAATAAGGAACACTGAAGTCATTGATTTAGTACATTTGTTTGTTATTTAAATGACTTTGTTTAAGTTTATGTGAAGCACATTTGTGTTGGCAAATTGCCTTACCTGTTTAGCTTCTAATTAATAACATTATTTCATCAATCAATTATTGATATTAAGCCTCAGCCAGTGCAATGCAATACTAAGTTTAAAATCAGCAGGGAATTAAACTAGTCACCACTTCAACAATGACCTAAACAAATACACAGTGTTTTTGATGTTAAGTACCAGTGTGCCAAACTTGCTTTATGGTATGTTGTTAAGATAATGGCTATGTAACACTATGATGTGCACCTCTATGTGGGCAGCGCTGCTGTGTCTGATCCACTCATACCAGCACAACACACACTAACACACCACCACCATGTCAGTGTCACTGCAGTGCTGAGAATGATCCACCACCTAAATAATAATAATAATAATAACATTTTATTTGAAAAGCGCCTTTCATGACACCCAAGGACACTGTACAATAAAAATATAGAAAATCTAAGCAAAAAATAAAAAAATACACATTTACTAAGCAAAAATAAATAAAATACACATTTACAAACATGGAAAACACCAAACATGTGGCACAGTTCTGAGTCAGCTGGAAAAGATGCTTTGAGGGTTTTGAACGCTGCTGCAGATGAGATTTCGGTACTTCTGGAGGGAGGAGCCTAGCATCACCTTGGCAACCTCACGGCATTGCAGTGACCAGAGTGAGGGAATGTTGCTGTTAGCATGCTGTTGGTAAACAAAAGTCCGACCTGAGGCTCGGTGGGAATATTTAGGCCTTTGCAAAATACCAAGGTCGCGGTGGAGCAGTAAAGATGTTGGAGGTTTATACCGTGAATGTCCCAGAGCATAGAGTTCACTGAAAGAGCACTCCATCTTCATGATGAGACCACAGACGTTGTCTAGACCAGAAAAGTTGCAGAGACTCCAGCCATCCAATCCCAGCAGCCAAAGGAGCAATTCAAAACAATCCACATTGATAGAGAAAGGAGTTAGACACAATAGCAGATGTTACACAGAGCAGCGGACACAGAAAACAGTTAATCCGCTAACTCTCACTGCTCCGGATACGCTGCTCCACATCATAGAAGTATCAGCAACACAAGCACAGTAAAAGATCCCAAATCCAATGCATAAAATCCAGTAAAATGTTTCGTGCAATGTTTTCGTTCAAACAGTTTCACCGGTGGAGAAGCAGCATCCAAACGCACCAGCGTATCTCTCACGACCCAAAAAATGCACGAATGGCTAGTGACCACAGGAGTGTGCAAAAAGATGAAAATTAAAGAAAATTACGATTAAAATAAAATACAATAAAATAAAATAAAATAACGGTAGCGGCAGCCAAATGCGCCAGCGTTCACCATCACCATCAAATAATACCTGCTCTGTGGTGATCCTGTGGGGGTGCTGACCATTAAAGAACAGGGTGAAAGCAGGCTAAAAAGATATGTAGAGATGGATTACAGTAATTGTACAGTAATACAGTAAGTCCACCAGTAATTGTAGAACTACAAAGTGCTTCTATATGTGTTTTTGGTGTGAAGTACCAGTGTATCCATCCTCCTGCTACCTGCATCCTGTTAAAATAAAAAGTAAGGCTCATCAACAATTAAATGACAAACATTTGGCACTCATGGTGTTTTAAATGAAAGATTTGCATTTAACTTTTGTTACTGCTGGATGTGTAAAATCACTGTGACTTGTGCAATCATGTAAAATACTTTTATATGATTTATTTCTTTCAAAGGTCCATTTATTTTTCATCTTTTATGCTTCATTTTGTAGTCAAACAACTGCATTCTGAAATTACCTACCAAAACACAAAGCATGTGAGCACTTGTATTTGAGCTTTGTATTCGGGCATGGAATCAGTTTAGTTGTTTTCAGTTAGTCCCGTTTGAAAAATAGAAAAGGAAACGTGGTTGCCAGGAGCAATCAGAGAGCACTAAATGGTTGCTGATTACCTAAACCAAGATGCCAGGGGCAACAAAGCAACCCGTAATGAGACCGTTCACAGGTACAAAGGCATCCAAATGCCCCCATATTTAGAAGTTCCAGAAAGTGTATTTTTGTTACTTTAAAAGGAAAATACAACAGTAAAAGTCATGTTTTATTTAAAATACTTGAGTAAAAATCATTTAAATATCTACTTAAGTAAAAGTTTAATAGTATCTAATGGTTGATGTATTAAGGTAGCGCAGTATGTATACAGATCTTTGAATGTATACAGATCTTATACAGATTCATCGAGTTTTCTCAGGGACTGTAAAGGTCAAATTGTAGTTACCTAAGTATTTAAGAATGAAATTGATGTGTGCTTCATCGATTACAACAACGTTTTTAACTGTTGACCTCACAAAATGATGGAATGTTCTCATGAAGATGGAAAAAACTGGAGCATCTCATCAATCCTATGCAGAATCTCTACACTGATCAACAAGCCACAGTCAACACAAATGTATTAACAAACCAGTTCTACATTGGCAAAGGAGTAAAACCAGGCTACATTCTGTTACCATTTCTCTTCAACCTGTACACTGAACATATCATGAGAGAAGCAGGACTGGAGGAAGGTGATCAAGGATTTAAGATTGGTGGAAGAAACAACAACCTTTTATATGTGAATGAAAATATTCATAGCAGAAAATCAGAAACATCTGAAGGAAAGTTCTCAGGAAAGTTAAAGAACAGAGTGGAGAGATGGGACTTCAGTTGAATATGAAGAAAACAAAGGTCATGACAACAGGAAAAACCAATAACCATTGATGGAGAAGATGTTGTGGAGAAGAAGTGGTGGACAGCTTTTATTTACTCAAATCAATTATTAACAGCAAATGATCCAGCAGTCATAAAATATGACACAGTCTGGCTCTTGGCAAAACAAGAATGAAGAAACTGGATAAGATCTTCAGATGATTTGTTTCTCCAAACCACAATGAGAACCGTTAAGAGTTAAGAGTAAAAGACGAGGAGGTCGGCCGTTTAAAGAAACGATGAACGTACCATTAAAAAGCCTAAAGACTGAAACACATGACCGATCATTCTAGAGAAACATTATCCTTATAGTCACCAGGAGTCGGAATCGACTTGACAGCACTTTAAATGTTTGTTCACAGTTGTGATGCTGTGATTATAAATGACATATTAACTGTATTCATGCCTCAAATAACCTGAGTTTCTGCAGTCAAATACAGGTAACTGTGATCATTATATCAATAATCACATTCATTGTTAAATAATCAGCTCTTGTTATCAAATAATTGTTGTATTTTTAATTTGCATGTAAATGCACCCAGTCTCTTTTTAAACACTAATAATTTGTTCAGTTTCAGCGCTTGTCCTGACCATTAAAAGCCTTGGTTTTGTTTTCATCTTTTCATCTTATGGCTTTTAATCTTGTCTTGGTTTCTACTGTTATGGGTCTTGGTCTTGGTGTATGTTGGTATGGGTCTTGTCTTGTTCCTTATAAGTCTTGCCCTGGTGCATGAATCTTGGACTTTGTTAATATGGCTCCTGGTCCTGTCTTGATCTTTGTTTGGGTCTTGGTCTTGTCTTCGTCTATAGGTATGGGTATACGTCTTGTTTTTTTGTTTCTGTTTATATGGGTCTTGTCTTAATCTTTATAAGTCCTGGTGTCTGCTGGTATGGGTCTAGGTCCTGTCTTTGTCTCTAGTGGTATTGGTCTTGGTGTCATGATTCTTTGTTAATATGGCTCCTGATCTTGTCTTGGTCTTTGTTTGGGTTTTGGTCTTGTCTTGGTCTATTGGTATGTGTATAAGTCTTGTTTTTTTGTTTATTTTTATATGGATGTTCTCTTGTCGTAGTCTCTGTATGGGTTTTGGTCTTGTCTTGGTCTATATAAGTATTGAATTAGTGTCTGTTGGTATGGGTCTAGGTCTTATCCTTGTCTTTACTGGTATTGGTCTTGGTGTCTGTTGGTATTGTATGAATTTTTGTTAATATGGGTCCTGGTCTTGTCTCGGTCTTTGTTTGGGTTTTGGTCTTGTCTTCGTCTATTGGTATGGGTGTACGTATTGTTTTTTTTGTTTTTTATATATATGGGTGTTCTGTTGTCTTGGTCTCTGTATTGGTTTTGGTCTAGTCTTAGTCTTTATTAATCTTGCCTTTTTGTATGTTGGTGGTGTATGGTTCTTGACTTTTGGTAATACAGATCCTGTTCTTGTGTTGGTCTCTGTTTGGGTCTTGGTCTTGTTTCTGTTTATATGGGTTTTCTGTTGTCTCAGTCTCTGGTTACAAGGGTCTTGGTGTTGTCTTGGTCTTTATAAGTCTTCCCTTGGTGTATGTTGGTATTGTATGGGTCTTGCCTGATCTTGATATGAGTCCTGGACTTAAATGGACGTATAGGTTTTTGTTTGTATGGGTCTTGGTCTTATCTTGATTTGTGTTGTATTGTACAGGTCCGGCCCTCTATTGATAGACGTCTTGGTCATGTCTCTATCTTGACTGTGCTGATTAGTATTCAGGAATTGCATTCTCCACCTTGGGAATAAGTGGAGTGTATAATTTGCCTACTCAGTTGCTACAAGTTTACTAAGATCCAGAGATTAAAGTCCTATTCAGCAACATCTGAATGTCATCAAGTGTTAACGGCTTAGTCTGTCTGTCCTTATCCCTCATTTGTGTTGCCAATTTGGGCCTATAGAACAAAAGCAATGATTTCATGTCCCGAAATAACAGTGCCAAGCCACAGGAGGAGCCCATCTCACACACACAACATCACAGAGCCGCTCAGCAGGAGAGCGCCCGCTTAGTAACAATGTGCTTCATCATTACCTCTCTCTGCCTTCATCCCTCTCTCGCTCTCGCATTTCCCCGTTCTTTCTTGCTTCTCTCCCACTTACTTTACTTACTCTCTTCCCCCTGTTCCTGTCAAATTTTGCCTTTGATTAAACTACATCTTTTTTTTGATTAGCTCTCACTGTATCAACCACAGAAAACGTATCTAAACAGGATGCTGAACACACTCTCACCATTAGCCTACACTGCCAACATTGACCTATAAAAAAGTACTGAGCTTGTTATGTTTTTGTGCACAATTACAGTGAGAAACAATCCCAAGTTTCTGCAAACATACATTGAATACAAGTCCCCTGATTTTTTTATATAAACCACATATCATTTATGGCACTTAGCAGCTTTAATTGTGACTAATAAAGATAACTGAAGTTTAAGGACCTTGACGGTAAAGGCCCAACAGTGACAACTTAGCAGCAGTAGGGCTTGAACCAGAGACTTAGGTTTAATCCTGACCTTCACTCAATGCACGTTGCATGTTCTCCTCATGTCTGTATGGGTTTTCTCTGGGGGTCCTCAGGTTTGCCTCCAGGAGTAAATAAGCTAATAAGTGTGTGTGCAATTCCCTAGTGGCAATGGTTGAATGAATGTAACCCGAAATTTTGGTAAACCCTTCAATCTGGCAGCCGTGATGGTGAGCTGGGTAGAAGAAGCCTGAACCGCCTTATGTAAGTGCAGTCAGAGGATTGAGGTGAGCTTCTAACTTCTTCAGTTCTGCTCCAGGCAGCTTCAGCACCTGCTGCATTATTGATGAGGAGCGCTAGAGAGAAATAGGGCAGAAGAGAATGAACTAGATTCTCTGTGTTCATTCACAGCGTTATATAAACGATTGTGGGGAAAGTGGGGGTTGTTTTTCCTCATGCTCCCATTATTTGTTTGCCTTTTGAACGCAATGACGACTCGCTTTACTGTTTCCAATCTTCTGAACTGGTGGTTCGCCACTCTGAACTGTGTCCAGACTCATTCTGTAGGCTAAAATGACCCATGCATGACTGGCTCAACTCAAACATAGAAAGTAAAAAATGGAACAGAATAGAAAAATAGAGAAAAGCAGTAGCCTTTTTGCCTTTATTGGCTTTGTTTATGTGATCAGCATCAAACTTCAATTAGGCTTTAGAATGCCAGGGCTTCAGGGATTGCTTGTCACTCATGCTCCAGCAGCTTGTTAGTTTTTGTGTGGTTTTTTGTGGTATATTTAATCATCATGACAAATGTATTAGCATAATTAATCATTATTTTGTATGAAAAAACTGGATCCAGATTAAAAGGATTACAATTTATTCTCACTCAGTAAATCAATGCAGGACATTATGTGACACATACATTATAGCAAAGCGACAAATCAGATTCTAAGCCCAATACATATCAACTTCAATATGAACTACATAATAAAATGTTTAGTTTTATGGTTTAAATGCTGAGAGATTTAGGATAGCGTGGAATTATAAAAAATATCAGCTCCCAGTGTGGTTCACTATGGCCCCAGAGCCTTAGAAATGCCTTGTAACCCATTCCAGATATATTCCAGATTATATATTTATTCATATATTTATTAAATAGTGTTTTGACTTCACAGCGCTGGCAGTACATTTGTTAGTGTTAGGTAACAAACTGGCCCTTTCTGGCTAGCGTGACTGTGCCTTTGTGCATAAAGCAAGCTCTATAAAGACATTTTGGTTTAAAGAAACTCCAGTGGCTTGCACGGAGCCCTGACTTCAGCCCCACTGAACAGCTTTGGAATGAACTGGAACATCAATTGAGACTTTCTTGATCAACATCAGTGCCCAACCATAAAAATGCTCTTTTGACTGACTGGCACAAATTCCCACAAAAAGCCCTCTCAGAAGAGTAGCTGTTAAGAAGGACCCATCTATATTTATTTCATAACCACCACCTTAATCAAACCATTTCAATTCTTACCAAGTATGTTTGTGTTCTCTGCTAATGTAAATTCCCAGTGTCACAAAAGGAGGGAGGGTGGAAAGACGTAAATGGACAGTTCCACGGGCCCTGAGCAGACTTAATGCATACATGGACCCCAAAGAGTTAAAACTCACCAGGGACTGATGGGTTGTGGGACTAACCTGTCAAGGGGCCCAAGATTCCCACTGGCACTGCTGACTTTGGCACATCTCTTTATGATGCCTAAGGATATGGCACTGAAAGATATTATTTACCTCCAAAAATAAGGCATTGACTTCACCCGAAGCTGAGTCAGGATCACTGTGACAGATTTGAATGAACAGACTGGGAACCTGGCAGGTCGTGTGTGACCTGAACATCATGATGGCTAAACTTAGACAGATGGAGAGAGAGAGAGACAGAGAGAATAGAATCTCATTGTTATTTGATATGTAGATGTTTTCGCTCATTCACACCCCCAGGTGATTTACAGTTTATACACATATTTAGTCATAGATAGATACATAGATTATAAAAATAATCATAAATAAATAAGATGAACAAAGACCTGACATATGGGTGGCACTGCAATCTATTTCTCATGCCCACTACTGCAGAAACCAGAGTATCTGACCTGTGTGGTCAAGGTTCTGGCAGATCTGAAATATGGAGACTTGTTCTTTATACACAGTAAAACGCTTAGTAAAAATCCACTTTTGGTTGGTGTTTGTTTTTGTTTGTTTATTAGGATTTTAACATCATGTTTTACTCTTTGGTTACATTCATGACAGGAACGGTAGTTACTCATTACACAAGGTTCATCAGTTCACAAGGTTATATCGTCTTTGGACTGTGGGAGGAAACCGGAGCACCTGGAGGAAACCCATGCAGACACGGGGAGAACATGCAATTTCCACACAGAAAGGACCGCCCCACCTGGGGATCGAACCCAGGACCTTCTTGCTGTGAGGTGACAGTGCTACCCACTTAGCCACCTTGCCGCCCCTGTTGGTTGGTGTAGAGATGGAGCCAGTGACTCGATACATGCCTGAGTAGGGTTGTGCTAGCCAGCAAGAGAATCAGGTACCTGGAAGAGATCAGTAGAGTTCTCAGGGTAAATGTCTACCTTGACTGGGACAGTACAAAAAAAGAGGAAAATGTATTAATTAGGATTTTAATTTCATGTTTTACACACTTTAGTTACATTCTTGACAGGACAGGTAGTTACTGGTTACACAAGATTCACCAGTTCAAGTTTAATGTCAAACACAGTCAAGGACAATTTTGTATTTCCAGTTCACCTCACTTGCATGTTTTGGACTGTGGGAGGACACCCACGCATACATGGGGAGAACATGCAAACTCCACACAGAAAGAACCCGGACCACCCTACCTGGGCATCGAACCCAGGTTCTTCTTGCTGTGAGGCAGCAGTGCTACCCACTGAGTCGCCGTGCCACCCAAAATGGAAAATAAATCAATCAATCAATAAATAAATGGACCTACATTTTTGCAATCTCAAGCTAATGGTCAGATGTCCTAATACTTTTAGTCAGATAGTATATGTAGACTGTTCTTATGGCAGTTGCTATACAGCAGCATTGAATCCGAGTGTCGCAGATATAATTGGTATTTTCCTACAAAGTTCCTTCAAAGTTCACAGCTTAAAGTTCTGTTCTTAATAATATCAAACTGTGCTTGTAGAACTGCCAGAACAAGAACAGGGTAAAATCTGTTCTTTTTATTTTTTGACTGTGGTATTTGAAATAAAATCACAGATGTGTGAGGGTGGGTTTGCTTTCATTGTGTTAAAGTTTGTGAATTGAAACATTTTGTATCATTTTATTTAACCAGAGATTTTTAATTGTACTTGAGGAAGTTAGCAGCTCTTATGAACTTCAGTAATAATTCTTTCACTGCTCTTATTTTTCTGTTTGGAGTATTTTTGTTGAACACATGGCTTTGCGTTAATGATTAAGCCTGGACTGTGAAGGATTGATCAATCTGTTGTCTGTCTGTGTACGCAAGTTTTTTTAAAACAAGTAATTAATTCAGAAGTTTAAGTATTCTCAAAGGATTAACCAACTGAATGAGGGTTGTAGCAACTGTACGCTTCTTTGTGACCCAAAGAAAAAAACACAAACTACATTATACATGCCCAAAAGTATTTATTTATTTATTAGGATTTTAACGTCATATTTTACACACTTTGGTTACATTCATGACAGGACAGGTAGTATACTCGTTACACAAGGTTCATCAGTTCACAAGTTTAATATCAAACAAAACCATCAAATCAAAGTCATGGACAATTTTGCATTTCCAGTTCACCTCACTTGCACGCTTTGGACTGTGGGAGGAAACCGGAGCTCCCAGAGGAAACTCACGCAGACACGGGGAGAACATGCAAACTCCACACAGAAAGGACCCGGACTGCCCACCTGGGAATCGAATCCAGGACCTTCTTGCTGTGAGGCGACAGTATTATTGAGTTCAGGTATTTTAGACACACCCACTTTTACATATCTGAACTGTAAAATAAATTACATGTATTGAAATTTGTGGCTCTTTTATGTTTCAGCATGACTGTGCTCCAGTGCACAAAGCAGTTTTGTAAAGACATGGTTTGATGTGGAAAAACTTCACAGACCTGCAGAACAAATGATATTTTGACTTAATATACAGTATATAAATTCCCAGAGACACAATTCAATATCTTCTGCAAAGCTTTCACAGAAACGTAGAGGCTTTTATAGCACAAACTGGGTGTCGGCTGTATATTATTGTCAACAGATTTGGAATGAGATGTCCAAAAAGCTCATGGTCAGGTGTTCACATATTTTTAGCTGTAGAGTGTAATGTGTGTGCATGTGAATTGATTCACTTTACTCACCTGAGAGTTTCACAGAAAGAATCAACCATCACTGATCTCCAGACTCTGGACTGCTTGTCCTCGTATTCATTAGGAGGATCAGACTCCCTCAGTCCCCTGTAATTCAAACCTTGACTTGTTTAGTTGTACATCATGTGAACAATTGAGTATAAACGTTCGGTCCTCAAGCACTCTTAAGGTGCATCTTACAAACAATGAATTCCTCATTGTTATAGCAGCGGTTCATTAAAATACACAGAACAATGTAGTTCTTCATCACAGAAAGCTAGCTCATCACTTATTTTTAGTCTTACATTTGTTCATTTGGCCGATGATTCTCTTCAAAAATGCTTCCAAGTCATGCAGAATCCAGTCCAATCGCTGGTAATGAAGCCAGAACTGTTATATAAGTGCTCCCACCAAGGAACCAAAATCAAGGGCAAGAAATTTGTACAAAGTACTACAATTTCAGTAACGCCTAAACACAGAAACATTACGTGGTTTATGCTTAAGCCACTACAAGCTGCCAGAGACACTATAATATACACTACATATTCAAAAGTATTGGGACACGCTTACACAGTACGATGTGCAGAGAAAATCATCAGCTGCCAGCTGTCCATCCTTGAAGATCTGTACTCCTCTAGGATTAGAAAGAGGGCAGGGAAGATCATGGCAGACTCTTCACACCCTGGTCACTCATTTTTCCAGCAGTTTACATCCCAGCGGAGACTAAGAGTGAGAGCCTTAAAGACTCGGATTAACCGTCACCTCCACAGCTTCTTTCCACAGGCCATCACCATACTTAACAAGGACCATTCCCACAAGGACTTTTCCCACATTCCTTCAACTAACATGCTGCACATCACACTGCACAATTTTTTACACTTGAATTCTGGCAGTGTACTGTACTATACATCTGTATTGCACACTTTATCAGATGCTTTACTGTTGTTATTGCTGCTATGTTGTTTATTCTATGTTTATATATAGTGTTTCTTTTTCTATGATTTAATTAGATGTATATATGTTGATGGCTGCACCAAAAGAAATTCCTTGTACACCTGGTGCTTGGCAAAATAAAGATTCTGATTCTGATTATTAAACTCATATGTTTCAGCCAGTGACTCGGTAAGTATCACCGTCGCGTTACAGCAAGAAGGTTCTGGGTTTGATTCCCAGGTGGAGCGGTCTGGGTCTTTTCTGTTTGAGGTTTTGTTGTTCTCTCCATGTCCACGTGAGTTTCCTCCGGGAGCTAGGTGTCTTTCCACAGTTTAAAGACACACAGTGAGGTTAACTGAAGATGGTCAAATTGCCCTAGATGTGTGTGTGTGTGTGTGTGTGTGTGTGTGTGTGTTTGCCCTGTGATGGACTGGCGACCTGTCCGTGGTGTTTCACCCTGTAAATTTCGCCCTCTGCAACCTTGAATAGGATAAAGTGGTGGTGTTATAGCCACTACTGGACCTTTCTTAAAGAATGCTAATTTATGTGATGCTTTAAAACCTCAACTATAAAGCAGGTTGCTGTGACCCAGTGTGTCCTTCAGATAAAGTTTTTGTTGTTCTCTCTCTCTCTCTCTCTCTCTCTCTCTCTCTCTCTCTCTCTCTCTATATATATATATATATATATATATATATATATATATATACAGTATATATACACTGAACAGCCATAACATTAAAACCACCTCCATGTTTCTACACTTACTGTCAATTTCATCAGCTCCACTTACCATATAGAAGCACTTTGTAGTTCTACAATTACTGACTGTAGTCCATCTGTTTTTCTACATACCTTTTTTAACCTTTTACTCTGTTCTTCAATGGTCGGGACCCCCACAGGACCACCACAGAGCAGGTATTATTTAAGTGTTGGATCATTCTCAGCACTGCAGTGACACTGACATGGTGGTGGTGTGTTAGTGTGTGCTGTGCTGGTATGAGTGGATCAGACACAGCAGCGCTGATGGAGTTTTTAAAAACTGTGTCCACTCACTGGCCACTCTATTAGACACTCCTATCTAGTTGGTCCACCTTGTAGATGTAAAGTCAGACACGATTGCTCATCTATTGCTGCTGTTTGAGTTGGTCATCTTCTAGACCTTTATCAGTGGTCACAGGATGCTGCCCACGGGGCGCTGTTGGCTGGATATTTTTGGTTGGTGGTCTATTCTCAGTCCAGCAGTGACAGTGAGGTGTTTAAAAACTCCAGCAGTGCTGCTGTGTCTGATCCACTCATACCAGCACAACACACACTAACACACCACCTCCACCACCAAAATAATACCTGCTCTGTGGTGGTGCTGGGAGAGTCCTGACCATTAAAGAGCAGCATGAAAGGGGGCTAACAAAGCATGCAGAGAAACATATGGACTACAGTCAGTAATTGTAGAACTACAAAGTGCTTCTATATGGTAAGTGGAGCTGATTAAATGGACAGTGAGTGTAGAAACAAGGAGGTGGTTTTAATGTTATCGCTCAAGTATAAAATGCTTATTTATAGGATGAAACAGAGTAAAGTGAGTTTTCTCTTTACATAAGTAAAAGTAAATCATATTCTTATTTTATCTACTCTGCCCTGCAGTTCAACAAAAGGTGACTGATGCAAATGTAACAGTAAATGAACAGAACGAACTTCTAAAACAGTCACAGTACTGGAGATATAATTGTATGAAGTGAAAGTGCCAAGAAATACAAGTTACTGTGAGGAACTCGTGCTGTCAATCATCTGAGAAGGTAGCAAAGAGGGCTATTTATAGCCAGATTCACTCACATCTACAACCGACAGCCTGTCACAAAAAGATAAATAAAGTAATTGGTTTATAGTGACAAAGAATGACAGAACTGACACTGTGAAGCTGCTGGCTCTCAGGGCGTCGACTTTATTTTAAATGCCACACACCCAGTCTGTTATTGTTAATCTGAGCAATGAGAGATTGTTTCATAAAGCTCGTATTTCATTCTGAAGCTGTTTGCCATCCGATAACCTTTCCAGAACTGTTCTCTAATATTCATAATAATAATAATAATACATTTTATTTATATAGCGCTTTTCAAGATACTCAAAGACGCTTTACATAAGACAAATAATCAAAACAAATACGTACATACACCATACAAATCATAGTACAAAATCAAAATAGTACATCAACATCAAGAATAATTAAGATAAAAACAAAGAGAGCAGCATAAGACAGTTCATTAAAAATTAGCTAAATTATGAGAGAGAACAACAAATATAGAACAATTTCTTAAAATTAGACAGAAACAGGACAGATTTACATGCAATCAGGAAACTGAAAACTTTACAAGTTTTAGGATCTAGGACTTCACATTTCTGTCGTGATCTAAGTATAAAAACTATTAAAAAGAATAGCAAAAATAAAAGCATTTATTTTGTGTTGTTACAAGTTAAATGCCACTCTGAATAGATGAGTTTTGAGAAGTGACTTGAATTTGGACAGGTCAGGACAATCTCGTAGGTGTTTGGGGAGAGCATTCCATAAAGATGGAGCAGCTATGGAAAAGGCCCTGTCACCCCAGGTCCGGTGCTTGGTCCTAGAGGGTATGGACAGTAGGTTAGCCTCAGAAGAGCGAAGGCTACGGGAGGGAATGTGCTGATGGAGCAGGTCGGTGAGGTAGGATGGGGCCTGATTATGGAGAGCTTTGTGAGTGAATAGAAGAATTTTGAATTGAATGCGTTGAGCAACGGGAAGCCAATGAAGTTTTTGTAGAACAGGTGTAATATGATCACGGGAGCGAGTATGAGTAAGGAGGCGAGCAGCTGAATTCTGGATATACTGAAGTTTTTTTAGGATTTTGTTAGATGTACCATAAAGGATGCTATTGCAATAATCAATTCTGGATGTAATAAAAGCATGAATCAAGGTTTCGGCGGCAGAAAAGGAGAGTGATGGACGTAGACGTGCTATGTTTTTTAGATGAAAGAAAGCAGTTTTGGTGATGTGATTTACATGGCGGTCAAAAGAGAGGTTGCTATCAAAAATTACACCAAGATTTCGGATGTTAGAAGACGGAGACAAAGTGTCATTATCAATGGTAATTTGAAAATTTTTTGTGGTTTTTGCCAGGGTTGTAGGACCTACGATGATCATATCTGATTTTTCACAGTTTAATTTGAGGAAATTAGCTTTCATCCACAATTTCATTTCAGTGATGCAATTTGTCAGAGTGGAGTGAAGTTCAGTATTAATGGATTTGGAGGAGATGTAAAGCTGAATATCATCAGCATAGCAGTGGAAATGTAAACCATGCCGACGTATGATGTCACCAAGGGGGAGCATATAAAGAATAAACAAAAGGGGACCTAACACTGAGCCTTGGGGAACGCCTTGGGACAGTGGAGCAATGGCAGAACTACAATTGTTGATATTAACAAACTGTTGTCTGTTTATGAGATATGACCTTAACCACAAAAGGGCAGTACCAGTGATGTTGACAGAGGATTCAAGGCGGGACAGAAGAATGGAGTGATTAATGGTGTCAAAAGCTGCAGTAAGATCAAGGAGGACGAGAATATTAATTTGTCCAGAGTCTGAGGAAAGAAGAAGGTCATTTGTGACTTTGAGGAGGGCTGACTCAGTGCTGTGCTGGGGGCGGAAACCAGACTGAAATGATTCAAATAGATTATTGGAATTTAGGTGATCTTTGAGCTGTGAGGCAACAACACGTTCCAGTATTTTCGACAGAAATGGAAGATTGGAAATGGGCCGAAAGTTACTCATAATGTTAGAGTCAAGTCCAGGTTTTTTAAGTATGGGAGTAACAGCAGCCAATTTGAGTGATTGAGGGACTGAGCCAGAACTAAGAGAGGAATTGATTATCTCTGTGATAAGTGATGAGATAACTGGAAAACAACCCTTAACAAGTTTTGATGGAGCAGGATCCAAAACACAAGTGGAGCTTCGCATCCCTGTTAAGATCTCAGATAGGTCCAAAAGAGACACAGGTGAGAACTGAGACAGAGGCTGGGTAATAAATTGAGATGAGATAGGCGGAGAAACAGAGATGACAGGGGAAACTGTCAGAAAATTGTGGATATTCTCAACTTTTGTTTGAAAAAATGAGAGGTAAGAGTTACACTTGTCAACTGTAAAGGAATTGGTAGTATTGTCAACTGGTTTGAGAAGTTTATTTATTGTGGAAAAGAGAGTCTTAGGATTTGTTGATCCAGCATGTATGAGTTCGGAATAGTAAGTGGATCGGGCTGCCGTAAGAGCGTCTTTGTAATGTTGAAGATAATCAGAATAAATCTGATAATGTACTGTTAGACCGGTTTTCTTATAAAGTCTTTCAAGCTGGCGTTTACGGGATTTCATTTGGTGAAGCTCAATTGTGTACCATGGTGCGGAATGACTAAATGAAACAAATTTGGTTCTCAAAGGAGCCAGCTCATCAAGACATGAGGCGAGTATGTCATTATAGTAATCGACAAGGTCAGATGAATTACTAGACAGTACAGGACAGACAGACATCTTTTTTGTTAGGCTCTGTGGCATCAGGGGAATGTACCATCTCTCCCTGATGCCACAGGCCTTACAGAGCAGAAACGAGCTGTGCCTTTAAATACCTGGCCAGCTCGTTAGGGCGAAGTGGCTACACCTGTGCCTTCCCTTATTTAAGGGATAGGTGCAGAGCTGTAGCCGTCGCACCTTCTGCTCATATTGGCTGATTCTTTTTTCTTTCTTTGAGTTTGTTTGACACTGCGGTGTCCTTTTATGTTTATTGTTTTTTTTATTATCTTTAGGTTGTGCCGCCGCACTGTGCCGCCGCCGCCGTGCCGCTGCCGCCGGGCCACCGCTAGTGGGCGCCACCACGCCGCCGCCGCCGCCAAGCTGCCGCCAGAGTGCCGCAGCTGTCGTGCCGCCGCCGCCGCCTGGTGGTTGCTCTCAGGTCGCTGTCGGGCCGCTGCCGCCGAGCCGTCGAGCCGCCGTGCCGCCGCCACCTAGAGACCCCATGACTGCGCCCAGAGGAACGTGACCCCCTCCCAGCTACCGCTGGTGACAGCGTCACGTTCCGCCCTCTGGAGCGCAGGAGCAAACGGCCACTTCCCAGCCACCCTGGCTGGTGACAGCGCCTTTGCTTTTAACTTTATAAATCCGCAAGTAAATCGCACCCGGTGGATGGCATGGCGCTGACCAGCATTAACTGCTGGTGAGCGCCGTGCCATTTATCTACCGGCGGTGTCATCCCCCCTTCTTCGGCCAACAGCGCGAGGTTTCCCACCTCGCGAACCCGGTCGCTTCGCCTCTTTAGTGCTGGGAGCGGTTTTGCTTTCAGCGTTGCTGTGGCAGCGTGCTTAAGCTCCCAGCCTAGAGGTGAGCGACCAGGGTTCGCGCCTCGCGCTTTCCCTTTTTCCCTTTTATGTTTTTTCCCTTGTTTCTTTCAGTCTGGCGTCACCGGCTGCCTTCGGGATTCCCCGAAGTGTTTTTTGTTACTGTTATTCCTTTATTTTATTGTATATTACGTTTATGATTTTGTAAATAAAACCCTTTTAAGTTAAAACCTCCGCATCCTTGGGTCCTTCCTCCCACATCATAACAGTAAGGTGCGACCATTACTGGACCCAGCGGAGGACCCCGTCCTCTCCCAAAGATTTTTTTGGGGGGGCACTCCCCCAGTGGCTTTTAGCCACTGGTGGGGACGGGACCGCCGGCTGGAGACCTCAGGAGAGGTCTCCTTAAGAAGGGGGTACTGTTAGGCTCTGTGGCATCAGGGGAATGTACCATCTCTCCCTGATGCCACAGGCCTTACAGAGCAGAAACGAGCTGTGCCTTTAAATACCTGGCCAGCTCGTTAGGGCGAAGTGGCTACACCTGTGCCTTCCCTTATTTAAGGGATAGGTGCAGAGCTGTAGCCGTCGCACCTTCTGCTCATATTGGCTGATTCTTTTTTCTTTCTTTGAGTTTGTTTGACACTGCGGTGTCCTTTTATGTTTATTGTTTTTTTTATTATCTTTAGGTTGTGCCGCCGCACTGTGCCGCCGCCGCCGTGCCGCTGCCGCCGGGCCACCGCTAGTGGGCGCCACCACGCCGCCGCCGCCGCCAAGCTGCCGCCAGAGTGCCGCAGCTGTCGTGCCGCCGCCGCCGCCTGGTGGTTGCTCTCAGGTCGCTGTCGGGCCGCTGCCGCCGAGCCGTCGAGCCGCCGTGCCGCCGCCACCTAGAGACCCCATGACTGCGCCCAGAGGAACGTGACCCCCTCCCAGCTACCGCTGGTGACAGCGTCACGTTCCGCCCTCTGGAGCGCAGGAGCAAACGGCCACTTCCCAGCCACCCTGGCTGGTGACAGCGCCTTTGCTTTTAACTTTATAAATCCGCAAGTAAATCGCACCCGGTGGATGGCATGGCGCTGACCAGCATTAACTGCTGGTGAGCGCCGTGCCATTTATCTACCGGCGGTGTCATCCCCCCTTCTTCGGCCAACAGCGCGAGGTTTCCCACCTCGCGAACCCGGTCGCTTCGCCTCTTTAGTGCTGGGAGCGGTTTTGCTTTCAGCGTTGCTGTGGCAGCGTGCTTAAGCTCCCAGCCTAGAGGTGAGCGACCAGGGTTCGCGCCTCGCGCTTTCCCTTTTTCCCTTTTATGTTTTTTCCCTTGTTTCTTTCAGTCTGGCGTCACCGGCTGCCTTCGGGATTCCCCGAAGTGTTTTTTGTTACTGTTATTCCTTTATTTTATTGTATATTACGTTTATGATTTTGTAAATAAAACCCTTTTAAGTTAAAACCTCCGCATCCTTGGGTCCTTCCTCCCACATCATAACATTTTTAACAAGAGAATCTGAGAAAGCAGAGGGAGAGATATATTGAAGATTCCTGAAGGATATTTTACGTTTAGCTCTAGTGATGGGCCTAGTGACCTCAATGTCCATGATGATTGTCAAATGATCAGAGACAGTAAGGTCATGGCTGGACGGCTGATGAACTAGGACACCAGTAGAGCAGACAAGGTCAAGAGTATGACCTTTTTTATGAGTTGGAAAATGTATATGTTGTGTGAAATTAAAACACTGTAACAATTCCAAAAATTCCCTGGCAAATTTACAGTTGTTGTCATCAATATGGATGTTAAAATCACCCATAAGCAGTACAGAGGATGAGAGGGCACTAAGCTGGGTTAAAAAATCTGAAAAATCAGAGAGAAAGGAAGCGTTTGGCTTTGGCGGACGATAAACTACAGCAGTGACCAGAGGAGTAGGCCCTGACAACTTGAAAGCCAGGTGTTCAAAAGAAAGAGCAGCAGGAAAAGACAAAGTGGTTATTTTAATATCATCCCTATAGACTGCAGCAACACCACCACCTCGCCCTTCCATACGAGGTTCATCAATATACGAGTATCCCATTGGCGTGGTCTGATTTAACGTAAAATAATCCAAGGGTTTATGCCAAGTTTCAGTGAGACAGAAAAAGTCTAGTTCACTGTCAGATATAAATTCACTGAGTACAGTACTTTTTGTGTTGAGTGAACGAACATTAAGCAATGCCATTTTCAAGTGGTATTGTTGTGTAGTTGGCTGTGAGGAACGAGGAAGAGAACGGAGATTTGCTAAGTCCACTCCGCGTTTCCCATCCCACTCCGTGGACAGCGTTGTCATGGAGACTACACCGCTACTGGTGTGCAAGGCAGCAGCGCTCTGATGACGTGTTTGCGGAGCGACAGTGCGCACGGCTGACCAGAAGGATGGAATAGCGTTACCGTTTCGAAGATAAACAAGCTTTCTCCGGGAGCCCCTGTGAATATAACGAGGCCGGCGAAGGAGTCCAAGCTGTTTGATGACTGAAATACACGATGGAGTAGTGCAGTTGTTGAACTTCCTCAGCTGGTCAACGGAATAGTTCAACATCGTGCCGATCCCAGGAAAACTCATCCACCGTTCACCACCGGCCGCAGACGCGATGTACAGTAGAAAGAACAAAAAGTATCAAAAGCACAAATAAAAGTATCAAAAGTAACATAAAAGAAATAGATCCACAAGGTGTGTAAAAAGATGAAAACGAAAAACGATAAAAAATACAATAAAATACGGTAAAATACGGTAACGGTAGCTGCAGCCAAATGCGCCAGCGTCCACCATCACCATGGCAACTTCAACTATGGCAACTTCAACTTCAACTTCATAGCACATACGTATACGTACACCCACACAGTAATCATCAACTCAAAACGAACCTTTATTAAAGCGCTGTGTGCTTATTCACGAAGCTAAAGCTAACTTAGATTAATTGGATAAACTTAATCACATTAAATCTAATGATTTTTTTGGAGGTAATTGCACTAAAACTAATGTTATTTAGTTGAATCCAGGATAGTTGCCTATACAAGACATTATTATATTAATTAAAACTACTTCACAATTTCTGTTACCTACAGTCAGCTGGAAAGATTGGAACTGTTGTTTAAACAAAGTAAAAACAAATAAGACTAGAGATTTATCTCCAGATTAAAATCTAAGTATCCTGGTGATACATTTTCTATCAAAACATGTGAATCAGTAATAAGCTATAGAAAATTATACTATGGTACTCAACACAAGGGCTCTGGTGCTTTTCTCATGAAGACTGCAATTCTGTTTAAGACTCTCATAAATAGTCTAATACTGACACCAGTCCACCTATAATCCCCAAAAGCACATTTCAGGTTTACTTTCAATGTAATCATTTTCTTGAATTTTGTTCAAACTATGGGTGAGTTCGAAAACCTAGTTAGCTGCCTTGCTGTCTTACTGCCTACAAAGGCAGCTGCCCAAGTAGAGAGGATTATAATAAGTCATCGACTTATAAGTTTGGTTATTCGAACACACTTATGCCTAGTTCACACTACACGATTTTTGCTCTGATTTTCGCTTGCCAACTGGTTGGTGCTAGATTTGCCGGCTTGGGAGCAACTTGGCATTCGCTCGGTGATCGAAACTCGGCTCTCAATCGCTATGTGTGAACTACTCAACAACTCGATCCGAGTGGCAGAATACATCGGCACACACACAAGTTTAACAGTATTTCTGACCTAATCGTTCTCTACAAAACATAACACCAACGTTGTATTGCAAAAAATATTGATTACCTCCAACTCACTACAGAACAATCCATGCTGTTCATGTAGCCAAATCCACTCAGATTCATTTATTTTTTCTACTTGATTTTACGCTGCACATCAGCGTAAACACTTTGATCGCTCGTTACTTGTTGACGTGCATTTTTAGACGTGGTATCATTAAACTCCTCGTCACTTCTCACATTTGTTTTCGTGACTAATCGTAGTTTGGGAGACCAGAGAAGCTCGCCTGTGATTCCAGTTGGTGATGGATCTTCGATCAGTCGTACAGTGTGAAAGCCTTACCGACTTGAAAGACTCCTGATTACAAGAGATCCAGTTGTGTAGTGTGAACTGTACAGCGACCTGACGACTTGGAAAGTTGTGTAGTGTGAACTTGGCATTAGACAGCGATTCCATCAGTTTTTGCTTACTAAGCTAACACGGTTAGCCTCCTGCCATTTAAACCAATGGGATGAGGTCGCACAATGCTCTAGCATGTCAACTAATATCTCTCTCTGTGTACCGCAAACGGTTAAAAATAAATGATAATTTAATTACGTTTGAAATGAACTCTGTCCGTTGCTCCGCATCCGTCCGCCATCTTTGTAATTTTTTTGTGAGAAAAGTCAGAATTGCTGGGATTGCCTTCATCCCTACGGCAGCATCGAATGCTCCCTCGTTATTCTGTCAAAATACAGTTCAAATTTAAGGTGCCTTACTAGGCAGCATTTTAAGATATCTAAGAATTCGAAAATGCTGTCTATGTAGAGAGCTCACTAGGTTTTCCAACACACCCTAAGTCACATCTGCTACCTCTATTCCTTTTTCCTTACTGTCTCCAGAACCAGTGACCACACATCGAACTGCTTGTGTGTAACACCAAATATAAAAATCATTTTCCACTGAAAACCATCAATCCCAACATTAATTGCTTTGAGTTGAATTTATGACTGAGCCAGTAGATGCGTGTTGTGTCTGCTTGCTTTAGAGTGCGCTGTTCCGTTCGCTCGAACCCTCCTGAGTGGATCAAATCAGGACGGAAGGTAAAAAAGTCAAGGTAGCGGGGTCACCCAGGGGTAATGTGCAGCCATCATTACAGACCTGCGAGGTCAAGTCCCACAGGCTTTCTGCTCTTGTCTCCACATGAACAGATTTATGGGGCATCTAATGCTTTGTGACATGCCCCAGAATCATCCAGAATATTATATCAACTAAAGAGAGCGGCAGGGCTGAAGAGTGCACCGGCTGCAACCCCAAGGGAAGCCATTTGGCTCAGTGAAAATGTTTAGCTAACCACCACATCTTTGCGTTTAAAAAATGTGATCTTTACACACAGCAAGATTTTTAACTGGATTTGGTCTGTTTTTGTTTGCATTTTTCCCAATTTTCCTCCCAATCTAGTTGTATCCAATCACCCGATTGCATTATGCTTCCTCTCTACTAATGCTTATCCCCACTGCTGATTGAGTTGAGCGAGACTGTTACACACCCCCTCAGACACGTGTGCAGTAGCCGACTGCATCTTTTCATCTGCATGAGGCGAGTTCATATGCGGATTAGCTTTGTGTACAGAGAGCCACACCCTGTCCACATTATACCTCGTCTCTGTGCAGACGCCATCAACCAGCCAGCAGAGGTCGTAATTGCATCACTTATGAGGTCCCTATCCGGCTTTCCACCCTGTATGAACAACAAGCCAATCGTTGTTCATGTAGCCTCCCAGCCCAGCAGGATGGCAGAGCTGAGTTTCAAACTGAGTTTGAAATGTTAGCTCTGGTGTGCTAGCGTGTTTTTCTGATTTTCTGCTCACCAACAGGTTTTGGAGGTCACTGACAGGTGTGCCATCTCGGAGGTAAAAAATCAGCTCTTAATCGCTATGTGTGAATTGTTCAAAGATGTGATCCAAGAGGCTCGCCAATCACACACAGACTCCTGAAAAATATCTAGCATGCTAAATATCTGGACCTCTTGGTGACTCCAAATCCTGCCATGTAAAAAATGTTGTGACCAGGTTATGACCGGAAGTGAGTGCGGTGTTGAGCTATAGCCAATGAGAACACAAGATATGGAATGAGTGAAACCATGCGGGGACGAGTTGTATAAACGTCAACAAGCATGATGACAGCAAAATGTAGTTTCTATTAGAATACATGAGCATACACACAAACATTACTGCATTTGTAACCTTATTGTCCAAGCTAAACCATAATTCCTATGTTTTCATTGCAATAATTTTTAATTACCACCAACTCTATCTCCAGAACAGAACAGACAATCCCTTCTGGCCGTGTATCCAAATCCATTTCTTCACCCCGGTTCTTTTTCTTTTTTTCTCTTGTTTTCTGCTGCACATCAGTGCACAAACAACAAGAAGAACCCTGTCTCACGTATAGTATCAGGCCATCCCCCCGTCACTTCTCTCGCATGTTTTCGTGACAAAACATAGTTTGGCAGACCAGACAGACTTGCCTGAGGTTTCTCCTGGTGATAGATGGTGTAATATGTGAACTCCTATCACTGATCCATCATGTAGTGAGCAAACCACAACGACCTAAAGATCCCCGATTACAAGAGATCAAGTTGTGTAGTGTGAACAGTACAGTTATCTGACCACTTTAAAGTCGTGTAGTGTGTCCATGGCATAAGTAGCAGAAATTTGAACACAGTATTTGAATACAATTTGAGTTCCTTCAGATGAGCAAACATTTTCCCATATGTCCTTAATGCGTTGGCTGGTGTCATTAGTTTTTTTTATTTTAATGTCATGTTTTGCACTTTGGTTACATTCATGACAGAAACGGTAGTTACTGGTAACAAAAGATTCATCAGTTAAGATAAGATAAGATAAGATAAGATTCTTTTATTGATCCCCATGGGAAAAAATTGAGAGTTCACAAGTTTAGTATCAGACACAGTCATGGACAATTTTGTATCTCCTATTCACCTCACTTGCACGTCTTTGGACTGTGGGAGGAAACCGGATAATTTGTGGTCATGTCAGTAAACTTTTTTTTTAATTTTATATTTCCACTGTCTGCTTCAGTGAGCATTTTGAAAGTCCCTGCATTAAAAGTGTTTTGTTCTCAGTAAGCACAAAGAAAATCGAATGTTAAATTAGCTCATGAATCTCTAATAAAAAGCACTGAATAACCATCTGTGTGCTCAGGGTGGTGCTAATGGCCATGCCATGACTGACGTCCGATATTCTGTACATAGTTTTACTTAATTGATGTTTATAAGAGTTGAAGTGACACACCCAGTGACATCAGGACCTAATTGTTTAACAAGGACAAATGCACAGGTTTAATGACTTGGCTATCCCAAAGGGCATTGCTTTAATGAGGTCTCCACCTCTTTCCAGGGTCACATTTTGTACCTTTAAGGGCTATTAGGATTGATTAGAGCTGTGTAGAGTGAGCATGTGTGGATGTTTATTCAGTCTTTTCATGCATCAGGCCGTTTCTGTTTTGCAGAGCTAATGTGTCACTAATGCTTGCAAATGTCAGAAGTTAGAAGACAGTATTAACGGCTTGGATCAGCCTATCATCTCCGCTCTCCCTGGACCTGCACTGAAACCTAAGCTTAATTTAATTTCTATATTAATCTTGCAGAAAGTCCACAACCGTACCTGCGTGAGGAAATTACCCAGGCTAGGTACTGTGGCAGGGCAGTCTCCTCAGCTGGGAGTTATTTTGGAGACCTCCATCTCGAGGCGCTCTGAGCGACAGAAGAGCAGAGATAAAGAGAGAGGGCAGGCCTCCTGGCACAGTTTCTGGGACACATCCCCTGATTGTGCCAGGCGGTGCGACGCCAATGACATGAGTGAGTGAAGAAAGGAGGCAGAAGTAAAGAAAGAGCAGCTGTAAGAAAGAGCAGCTGAGTTTGAAGGATAGTCGTTTGAGATCCGTGCTAGCTGGTGTCTCAGGGGTTCCTCGCGTTTGAAGGGGCTTTGGTAGTAGGACTCAGATGGATGTGCAGGCTGCTGCTTCCAGTCTTTTTAAAGCTCTTCCTCTCTGTACAGTGGCTGCATTAATATGTGTAACAGTGAGCTGACAGTATCCTTGAACCGTTTCTGACACTGTGACTGTTTACGTGCAGCCTAATAATCCTTTTATTATTTAAATGATCAAGAATAAAATGACTGAGGCCAGGCTAATTAAAATTTCAATCTGGTCAAAGACGGTGGAAAATCATTTTTATAATCCTTTTTATAGTAAAATTTATTAAATAATAGATTAATTCTGTCAGATTACATTTATTGGCACCTGTGGTAAAATGGGAAAATGTCATAAAAGTGCTTTATTTGCTTGAAATAAAAGAAATCCAACCTTTATTTGAAGTTAGTTTATTCTAGAAGAATTAACAACTATCAAGAAATGTTTATATTTTTCACAAAACCACGTGTTACAATGATTAGCAAAGAGTGGCTCAGTGGGTAGCACTGTCGCCAAACAGCAAGAAGGTTCCTGGGTTCAATTTCTAGGTGGAGCGGTCCAGGTCCGTTCAGTGTGGAGTTTGCATGTTCTCCCCATGTCTGTGTGGGTTTCCTCCAGGAGCTCCAGTTTCCTCCCACAGTCCAGTGAGCTGCAAGTGAGGTGAACTGGAGATTCAAAATTGTGTGTTTAAAATTAAACTTGAACTGATGAACCTTGTGTAACCAGTAACTACCTGTTCTGTCATGAATGTAACCAAAGTGTGTCAAACATGACATTAAATCCTAATAAGGTCATTATTTATTATTTCCCTATTATATGTTTTTTTTATTCAATTTAGACACTTTTACTTTCTATTTCATCAGAGCTAAAATTCTGCCAAACCTAAACCTAAAGGCCAAATTACTTTGGTTGTTCATTATTAATGCCACAGTAAAGATACCCTATATAAAAAAAGTATTTGGACACCCGCTCAGATTTTTAAATTCAGCCACACCACTTCCTAACAGATTTATTAAATCAATTATATAAATGAAATACTATGCCTCTAAATTTGCAGCAACAGTTTAGGAAAGGCCATTTCCTGTTCCGGCTTGACTGTGCCCCTGTGCACAAAGCGAAGTCTATGAAGACATGAAAAATGCTTGGTTTAATTGTAGAAACTGGTGATGTGTGTGACTAGTGTGATGGTCTGGGATTGCTTTGCTTTTGCAGTATCTGGATGAGTTATTGATAGAACCAAGAATTCTGCTCTATTCCAGAAATAGCTCAATAGTTTGTGATCTAAAGCTCAAGCACACTTGGGTTATGCACACAAAAAAGGTTTTGGAGTGGCTGAGTTAAATGTCCTGACCTGAATTCCTCTGAGATGCTGTGGCAGGACTTTTAAATGTGCAGTTCACGCTGGAAAACCCTCCAATATAGCCAAATTAAAACAAGTCTGCACAGAAGAGTGGAGCTAAATTTCTCTACAGTGATGTAAAAGACTCATCACAGGTTATCACAAACGTTTGATTGCAGTTGTCATTGCTCAGGCTGGCACAAGCAGTTATTAGGTTTAGGGGAGAATTACTGTTTTTACATGGGTTTATAGGTTTTAAATACATTTTATCTTTATTAAATGGAATGATGATTCAAAAGCTGCATTTTGTGATTCATCACATCATCTTTATCTTATATTAAAATTAGTTGGAAGACCTTGAACTGTGTGACAAGTTAGCAAAAATAGAAAAACTGGGCAAATACTTCATCACGACACTGTTTATTTAAATCACTGACCAGCTGCAGGGTTACAGAGCGTCCTTTGCTGCTGATGATATCATCACCATTCCTCCTGGTGCAGAATGGCAGCACTGACTCTTCATTTGTGCTGGTGTCTGACTTCATCTTTGTACTGAAGATGCATTTCTGTGACCTCTTGGCTCTTTAAACACTGACCTCATTTCCCTCTGTTATGCAAACTAGTCCAGACGTGACATCATCCTCGCTTGCGTGCTTACTCTGTTTAGGTCAGACATCTCAGAAAATAGACATCTCGTCACACAGCATGGACAGAAGTATTGGGACACCACTTCTACTGATTGAATTCATGTGGTTCAGCCACAACTATTACTAACAGGTATAATATGTCAATAATCACTGTCAACCCAGCAGTGACGCTGAGATTCTGAAAAACTCTCACCTACTAGCATAACACTACCCTGTCAGTTCCACTGCTGGGCTAAAATTGGACCACATTTCTCAACAGTCAGTAATTGTGTATCTGCAAAGTGCTTCTGTATGACAGGTATTCTTGTAAAGTGGCCTTAAAATACAAACGTGGCCAATAGTGATGTAGTAAATCATTTATATACAGGAAATATGCTTTCAATGTTACAGCAACCCCCCCCCCCCCCCCCCCCCCCATACAGCCATACACAGGCTCTCTTTTTCTGAATGGGCACAAATTCCCCACAGACATTCACAGATCAGTCATGAGATTAAAACCACCTCCTTGTTTCTACACTCACTGTCCATTTTATCAGCTCCACTTACCATAAAAGCACTTTGTAGTTCTACAATTACTGACTCCTGTTTCTCTGTTTCATGCTGTTTTTCAGTTGTCAGGACTCTCCCAGAACCACCACAGAGCAGGTATTATTTAGGTGGTGGATCATTCTCAGCACTGCAGTGACACTGACATGGTGGTGGTGTGTTAGTGTGTGTTGTGCTGGTATGAGTGGATCAGACACAGCAATGCTGATGGAGTTTTTAAACACCTCACTGTCACTGCTGGACCAACCAAAAACATATCCAGCCAACAGCGCCCCGTGGTTAGCGTCCTGTGACTACTGATGAAGGTCTAGAAGATGACCAACTCAAACAGCAGCAATAGATGAGCGATCTACATCTACAAGGTGGAGTGGACAGTGAGTGGACACTCTATTTTAAAACTCCAGCAGCACTGCTGTGTCTGATCCACTCATACCAGCACAACACACTAACACACCACTATGTCAGTGTCACTGCAGTGCTGAGAATGATCCACCACCTAAATAATACCTACTCTGTGGTGGTCCTGTGGGGGGTCCTGACCATTGAAGAACAGTGAAAGCAGGCTAAAAAAAAGTATGTAGAGAAACAGATGGACTACAGTCAGTAATTGTAGAACTACAAAGTGCTTCTATATGGTAAGTGGAGCTGATAAAATGGACAGTGAGTGTTGAAACAATGAGGTGGTTTTAATGTTATGGCTGATCAGTGTATTGTGAGAAGCTTCCTCAGAAGAGTGGCTGTTGTTCTAGCTGAAAGGATCACATAAAGGTCACTCTATTTTAATAGCATTTGTTTTTTTTAATAGAATGCCCAGCAAACTCATGGTCAGGTGTCCGAATACTTTTGACCATACAGTGTACTGTATGTCAGCTCAGTAAACTGTAATTGAACCTGTTTTTTGTGGTCAGGCTTCCATTATGTGCACATCACAGAATCATTTGTAGTGCAATTCTCTATACTTAAGCAATAAACACACTCGCTTTACTTCATTGCTCTTAATATCATGGCTTCTATTCAGATAATAAACCCTTCATTTAGCTTAACAGACATGATGAATGTGTTTTTTGTACTAGAATACAGACAGCTATTAGAGGGACATTATATGAATGTTAAACGGGAATTACTGCACTTGCCGATTGTGGACGACCAGGCAGCTGGAACCTGAGGCTGAGTGACGGCTGATTTGTTATGCTTGTTGCCATGTTCCTCCTCAATAACTTGGGACAATTAGGCCCCTTCCTGTCAATTAATGTGTTTAGAAAGAGCAGTAAATGATGTATTGTGTATCTTTCATTGTGTGTGTGTGTGTTGGCAAAAGAGAAAAAAGAGTGCCTGTGTACCGTGTTATTATTCAGGAAACCTATTACACTTACTTGACTGCTTGCTTGATCCAGTGTGTCATTTCACTGTAATGCTTATTCTCTTCATTTAGAAAGTGTTCAGAACCCTCGAGCTTTTACACACTTTATTGAGTTGTGGATTTCATTTAAAATAGATATATCTGACATTCATTACCCATCAATCTACATTTAATCACCCACAGTGACAAAGTGGAAATATACTCACTTTTAAAGTTTTTCCTCTTTTCACTTTTGAGTATTTTTTCTTTTCACAAGTGTAACATTTATAGTGTGTGTGTGTGTGTGTGTGTGTTAATGTCTGCCCTGTGATGAACTGGCAACCTGTCTGGGGTGTTTGGTCTTTTGAATCAGACCCACTTGACCCTGACCAGGACAGAACAGTGGTAAACAGACAGGAAATGAACAAAAGAATGTTTTACTAATTCATGTATTAATGTCTTATGCACTATGTGAATAGAATATTGTTTTGTTTTTATTGTGTGTAACATCATTTAGAATTAAAACTAGAAATTATTACCACTATTTAAGTAAATACAAGACTAAAACAAAAAAAATAACCTATTTACAATTTTTCTTTTAAAAATGTAAAATATGCTGCTCAGGTGGCGCAGCTGGGCGGTTACGTGAACAATGATTGGCTGTTATTCATACGGGGTGGGGAGCCGGAGCCGGGACGTCATAATTGATGCAATTACGACCTCTGCTGGCTGATTGATAATGCATTGATCAGGGTGTGGCTCTCCATACACAAAGCTGATCCGCATGTGAACTTGCCTTGTGAAGGTAAAAAGATGCAGTCGGTTACTGCACATGTGTCGGAGGGGGCGTGTGTTAGTCTTGCTCTCCTCAATCAGAAGTAATTGGATACAACTAGATTGGGAGGAAAATTGGGAAAAAAAGTAAAATACAAAAAATTAAATGAGCAGTGGAGTTATATTTACTATCTGACAATATAAAAATCGACTGTTTAGATCATTTTGATGCTTCAAAATAAAATACTAAGCCTAAAAATAAAATTCAAGAAACTATTTCCAACACTTTTTATTCAGAAAGAACGTATGTATATGTATATATTCTATAATAGAGGGTTTCAGTTATGCCGCCCACTTTTACATAGAGTGTAGGTCTGTATTAAACAAGTGTATCTAATAAATGTAGTAATGTAGAAAGGAGACAGAATTTTATAGTATGTATTTTCCTAGTATGCTCTAAATGTGGGAGCAACCGAAACAAAAAAATCATCCTTAGTGACCGCTTCATCTCGCTCAGAATGCTTGAAAACACTAAGAGTATGGGAATAGTCTTGGACAGTCTGCCAGTCGATTGCAAGGCAATTCGGAGTAGCCAGTCCACCTATTTGCATGTGTTGGCAAAAGTTGGAACACCTGGTAAAGAAAAAAAAGCAACAATAATTCCACACTGACAAGTCCTTACTGCAATTCTCATGCTGCATGTACCACCCAACACTGGCTGAGGAGAGCCAAGACTATGCTGAGCAGACGGCAGGTGATAGTCTTGGCTCTCCTCAGCCAGTGTTGGGTGGTACATGCAGCATGAGAATTGCAGTAAGGAACTGTCAATGATTATTAGCTGAGCGATTGTACATTTCACGTAGTAAACCACAAACTCGGCTGTTTCCGAAGTCGTTATGTAAGAAGTTTCGGTCCGATCCTAAACGGAGAACACGCTGCAGGTGTTGAGTGAAAGCGTATTATCATGTAAATGACTGTTTCATCAGAGCGACCTTCATCGGGTCCTCTTTTGAACCCCGCGCAGTTCAGCACAGATTGAGTCTGCCCCACAGAAGATCAAATTAACATAAAAGCAATTAATTTATTAATTAGTCTGCTTTAATCACATCATTTGCAGTATACTTTCAAATGTAATTATTTATTCTATAATTAATGTGGGGTGATTAATAGTGAGATTTTTATATGCTGCGTTTGAGTTTCGCTCGGGCTAAGGTCTTGTAATTAAAATGTTAGGGTTGAATGATCTTGCACTGAGATCTTCCCAGATGTGTATTAGGTGTAGTTCTATAGTGTTCAGTATATTAAGTTCTATAGTGTTCAGTATATTAAGTGTAGTTCTATGGTGTTCAAAATATTAAATGTAGTTCTATAGTGTTTAGTATATTAAGTGTAGGTCTATAGTGTTCAATATATTAAATGTAGTTCTATAGTGTTTAGTATATTAAGTGTAGTTCTATAGTGTTTAATATATTAAATGTAGTTCTATAGTGTTTAGTATATTAAGTGTAGGTCTATAGTGTTCAATATATTAAATGTAGTTCTATAGTGTTTAGTATATTAAATGTAGTTCTATAGTGTTCAGTATGTTAAGTGTAGTTCTATAGTGTTCAGTATATTAAGTGTAGTTCTATAGTGTTCAGTATATTAAGTGTAGTTCTGTAGTGTTTAGTATGTTAAGAGTAGTTCTATAGTGTTCAGTGTATTAGGTGTAGCTCTAAAGCGTTCAGTATATTAAGTGTAGTTCTATAGTGTTCAGTATATTAAGTGTAGATCTATAGTGTTCAGTTTATTAAGTGTAGCTTTATAGTGTTCAGTATATTAAGTGCAGATCTATACTGTTCAGTATATTAAGTGTAGTTCTATAGTGTTCAGTATATTAAGTGTAGCTCTAGAGCATTCAGTATATTAAGTGTAGTTCTATAGTGGTCAGTATATTAAATGTATTTCTATAGTGTTCAGTATGTTAAGTGTAGTTCTATAGTGTTCAGTATATTAAGTGTAGCTCTAAGTGTAGTTCTATAGTGTTCAATATATTAAGTGTAGCTCTAAAGCGTTCAGTATATAAAGTGTAGTTCTATAGTGTTCAGTATATTAAGTGTAATTCTAGTGTTCAGTATGTTAAGTGTAGTTCTATAGTGTTCAGTATATTAAATGTAGTTCTATAGTGTTCAGTATGTTAAGTGTAGCTCTAAAGCGTTTAGTATATTAAGTGTAGTTCTATAGTGTTCAGTATATTAAGTGTAGCTCTAAGTGTAGTTCTATAGTGTTCAATATATTAAGTGTAGCTCTAAAGCGTTTAGTATATTAAGTGTAGTTCTATAGTGTTCAGTATATTAAGTGTAGCTCTAAGTGTAGTTCTATAGTGTTCAATATATTAAGTGTAGCTCTAAAGCGTTCAGTATATAAAGTGTAGTTCTATAGTGTTCAGTATATTAAGTGTAATTCTAGTGTTCAGTATGTTAAGTGTAGTTCTATAGTGTTCAGTATGTTAAGTGTAGTTCTATTGTGTTCAGTATATTAAGTGTAGATCTAAAGCATTCAGTATATTAAGTGTAGTTCTATAGTGGTCAGTATATTAAATGTAGTTCTTTAGTGTTCAGTATGTTAAGTGTAGTTCTATAGTGTTCAGTATATTAAGTGTAGCTCTAAGTGTAGTTCTATAGTGTTCAATATATTAAGTGTAGCTCTAAAGCGTTCAGTATATAAAGTGTAGTTCTATAGTGTTCAGTATATTAAGTGTAATTCTAGTGTTCAGTATGTTAAGTGTAGTTCTATAGTGTTCAGTATGTTAAGTGTAGTTCTATTGTGTTCAGTATATTAAGTGTAGCTCTAAAGCATTCAGTATATTAAGTGTAGTTCTATAGTGGTCAGTATATTAAATGTAGTTCTTTAGTGTTCAGTATGTTAAGTGTAGTTCTATAGTGTTCAGTATATTGAGTGTAGATCTAGTGTTCAGTATATTAAGTGTAGTTCTATAGTGTTCAGTATGTTAAGTGTAGTTCTATAGTGTTCAGTATATTAAGTGTAGCTCTAAAGCGTTCAGTATATTAAGTGTAGTTTTATAGTGTTCAGTATATTAAGTGTAGTTTTATAGTATTCAGTATATTAAGTGTAGATCTATAGTGTTCAGTATATTAAGTGTAGCTTTATAGTGTTCAGTATATTAAGTGCAGATCTATAGTGTTCAGTATATTAAGAGTAGTTCTATAGTGTTCAGTATATTAAGTGTAGCTCTAAAGCGTTCAGTATATTAAGTGTAGATCTATAGTGTTCAATATATTAAGTGTAGTTCTATAGTGTTCAGTAAATTGAGTGTAGATCTAGTGTTCAGTATATTAAGTGTAGTTCTATAGTGTTCAGTATATTAAGAGTAGTTCTATAGTGTTCAGTATGTTAAGTGTAGTTCTATTGTGTTCAGTATATTAAGTGTAGCTCTAAAACATTCAGTATATTAAGTGTAGTTCTATAGTGGTCAGTATATTAAATGTAGTTCTATAGTGTTCAGTATGTTAAGTGTAGTTCTATAGTGTTCAGTATATTAAGTGTAGCTCTAAAGCGTTCAGTATATTAAGTGTAGTTTTATAGTGTTCAGTATATTAAGTGTAGTTCTATAGTATTCAGTATATTAAGTGTAGATCTATAGTGTTCAGTATATTAAGTGTAGTTCTATAGTGTTCAGTATATTAAGTGCAGATCTATAGTGTTCAGTATATTAAGAGTAGTTCTATAGTGTTCAGTATATTAAGTGTAGCTCTAAGGCGTTTAGTATATTAAGTGTAGTTCTATAGTGTTCAGTATATTAAGTGTAGTTCTATAGTTTTCAGTATATTGAGTGTAGATCTAGTGTTCAGTATATTAAGTGTAGTTCTATAGTGTTCAGTATATTAAGTGTAGTTCTATAGTGTTCAGTATATTAAGTGTAGCTCTAAAGCGTTCAGTATATTAAGTGTAGTTCTATAGTGTTCAGTATATTAAGTGTAGGTCTATAGTGTTCAGTATATTAAGTGTAGATCTATAGTGTTCAGTATATTAAGTGTAGTTCTATAGTGTTCAGTATATTAAGTGTAGTTCTATAGTGTTCAGTATATTAAGTGTAGCTCTAAAGCGTTTAGTATATTAAGTGTAGTTCTATAGTGTTCAGTATATTAAGTGTAGATCTATAGTGTTCAATATATTAAGTGTAGTTCTATAGTGTTCAGTATATTGAGTGTAGATCTAGTGTTCAGTATATTAAGTGTAGTTCTATAGTGTTCAGTATATTAAGAGTAGTTCTATAGTGTTCAGTATATTAAGTGTAGTTCTATAGTGTTCAGTATATTAAGTGTAGCTCTAAAGCGTTCAGTATATTAAGTGTAGTTCTATAGTGTTCAGTATATTAAGTGTAGGTCTATAGTGTTCAGTATATTAAGTGTAGATCTATAGTGTTCAGTATATTAAGTGTAGTTCTATAGTGTTCAGTATATTAAATGTAGTTCTATAGTGTTCAGTTTGTTAAGTGTAGTTCTATAGTGTTCAGTATATTAAGTGTAGATATAGTGTTCAGTATATTAAGTGTAGATCTATAGTGTTCAACATATTAAGTGTAGTTCTATAGTGTTTAGTATATTGAGTGTAGATCTAGTGTTCAGTATATTAAGTGTAGTTCTATAGTGTTCAGTATATTAAGAGTAGTTCTATAGTGTTCAGTATATTAAGAGTAGATCTACAGTGTTCAGTATATTAAGTGTAGTTCTATAGTGTTCAGTATGTTAAGAGTAGATTCTATAGTGTTCAGTATGTTAAGAGTAGTTCTATAGTGTGCAGCATGTTAAGAGTAGTTCTATAGTGTTCAGTATGTTAAGAGTAGTTCTATAGTGTTCAGTATGTTAAGAGTAGTTCTATAGTGTTCAGTATGTTAAGAGTAGTTCTATAGTGTTCAGTATATTAAGTGTAGTTCTGTAGTGTTTAGTATGTTAAGAGTAGTTCTATAGTGTTCAGTGTATTAGGTGTAGCTCTAAAGCGTTCAGTATATTAAGTGTAGTTCTATAGTGTTGAGTATGTTAAGAGTAGTTCTATAGTGTTCAGTATATTAAGAGTAGTTCTATAGTGTTCAGTATATTAAGAGTAGTTCTATAGTGTTCAGTATATTAAGAGTAGTAATTTTTCAGACTGTGAGAGTATTTTCCTGATTGCGAGAGCACTTTCTGTATGTGAAAGCATTCCATGTTAACAGTAAGAGCATTTTTTCTGATCTTGAGCCTTTTGTTCAGATATAAAGCATTTTGTTTGTAGGTTAATTAGAGTAATAGCCTAAAATGTTCAGCTTTTTATGTGGAACTGTACCGACTAGAATAAATCATTATTTCTCATTTTTAATCAAACGACATCAAGAAATTGGGCAGTTAGAGTCATGTTGCTCCTCCGAAGGGCAGCTGGGGCGCGTGATCCTCACATAATGAAGCAACATGCTCAATTAACATGCCATTGACCTTGATGCCCTTAACACTCGCTCACTCACTTCCACGTTCAGCCAGTAATTTTAGAGCTTTTGCAGTTCATCCATTTAAACTTGGCCAGAATTCTATGTATAGAGTTAACGTAACCGATCCAGAGCGGATCTGCCTGACTTCTATAAACTCACAGCGCTTCACTTAATTTTGTCTTCCTGTGTAAGCACAAGTCGTCAGTGTGATTCAGACTTCATCCTCTCACGTTTGCCACCTACACGGGCCCTTGTGTACACCGCAGATGAGAGCCGAGAAACATGTGCAGTCAGCTGGCCTTACATCCCAGAATAGACCGGTAACTACGGCAACTGCATCTGCGCTGGAAATTGTGTTGGACGAAGTATACAGGAGTTAATGTGCCAACTCCACCCCCCTTTTCCCCTGTTATACTCTCTCTGTGTAATTACACGTAATTGGTGTTCCCCCCGAGACGACCCGTTGAACGCAAATCCTCCACTTGCGTTCGTCTTTGATTTGGAATTGGCGGCAGCCTCGCGCCATTGCCGATAAGCAACAGACATAATTTGATGATGAGAGGTAGTCGTGGTGATGAAATGACCCCGCTCGGTGCCATCCCATAATTACACCCACATGTAGCATGTGCTCACAAACAGATCTTTCTCACACCCCCGCACACTTAAACAATCGCTCACACCTTTGGTCCTCTCCATACCTTTGACCTCTCTGTGTTTTTTGTACCTGTGTTTTAATCGTTCGACTGACTGTAGTGTACAAGTGACTCCAGCTGAATGATGTAGCTTCTCTTATCCGAGTCTGACCGGCTGGCTTTTATTTATTTATTTATTTAATTTTGCTCTGCTTTTGGATCAAGCAGCTGTTGACTTTGCTGTCTTTGCTCACATATGCTCAGATATACGTGCCAGACCATATGGCTGCAAACTGGTTAAGCCAAAAATGCAGGAGAGATGAGAAATGAAAGAAAATGAAAAAATCAGTAATGGTTTATCTGATGTGGTCAGTTTTTCGTTCCTGTCTCTGTTTAGGTGTGATACCTCATCAATGTAAGTCAACGTAACTCCTAAGTGACAGTGGACACATTGCATCGACTTACACATAGCATAGCACGTCAGTAGTAATTGTATCATGTGCAAAAATATTAGTAACAGCACCTTCAGCAGAAATCACAGAGTTCTAATCTTGTTTTTAGGATTTTTTACGTATACTCTTACTTGTGGAATGCTCCTAGTTTAGATATACACTGTTGGTCTGTCTGAAAGCCTAGTGAGCTGCCTTGCTGCCTACTGTCTACCTAGGCAGCTGCCCAAGTAGAGCGGATTCTAATAAGACATACTAAGCTAACACAGTTAACGTCTTCCTCCGTGTACCGAACACATCACAATAAATAAATGCAAATAAGTGATACTGCTATATTTTTATACAAATTAAAAATAAATGAGAATTTATTCATATTTGAAAAGAACTCTGTTTGCTGGTCCACATTCGTCTGCCATATTTGTAATTTTTTGTCAGCACTGAATGCTGGGATTGCCTTCACCGCTAAGGAAGCATTAAATGCTCCATCATTATTCAGTCAGAATTTTGCTGAAAATAAGGCACATCATTAGGCAGCATTTTAAGGTATCTAAGAATTTAGACAGCCTTTCTCTCGGGAGCTCACGTAGGATGTCTCAAAATGCGTCTATGTAGAGAGATTACTAGGTTTTCAGACAGACCCATTATAGGCAAGAGTA